>NC_137975.1:14331379-14766379 GCF_963924665.1 Micromys minutus | reverse complement strand
GTACCAGAAGCTCCATTCTACTTTTCCAGGTCCTCTACCCTAAACTTTCTCTGAGTCCCATAAAAACCTGCATTCTGGTCATGAACTCCCTTGGTCTTCCATTCTTGGTTCCCTCTGTCTCTCTGTCTCTCTGTCTCTCTGTCTCTCTGTCTCTCTGTCTCTCTCTCTCTCTCTCTCTCTCTCTCTCTCTCTCTCTCTCTCTCACTCTCACTCACACACACACACATACACACACACACACACACACACTCTCTTCTCTATTCTTATTCTCTCTTACTCTTTCTTTCTTGTTCTTCTCTCATGGACTAGTCCAGTCTGTTTGTCATGTTCAGTCTACCTCTTTCTCTCCCTGCTCTGGACTCCTCCAGGAACTTCTGTCTATATACTCTCTCATATTTATAGTAAAATTCTTCTCCTCAACCATATCCTAGGGCAGACATGTCCTCATGTCTTTTACTATCTCACAAATCCCATTAAAAGAAGTATTTGATGATTTATTTTAAAACTATGACTATCCTATAGCTTAGCAATTACATTACAAAATTTTCTTCAATAATATTTAATCATATGACTGCAGAAGAAACATGCACAAGAGTATACAGGAAGTAAGTCATAAAGATGGTGAAATAGATACAAATTTGTCTCCTTCAACCCAAAAATCTGAACGGTAGAGAGAGATAAGAACCAGAAAGGCAAAATAGAGTTGCATAAATAGTAGAACAAGAAAAGGGACAAAATTTAGTAATGCAACAGGTTAGAGTTACAGGGCTGAATGCAGGTTCCAGCTCTGAGTGCTTAGTACTATAGAAGAAAATGAGGCGGATCTCTTAAATTCATTTCTGCTGTTATGATAAAATGACCTCATGGGAGGCCACTTAGGGCTTGTTTTAGCCTATTATTCCAGGTTATAATCCATCATTGTCAAGCAGACATGGCAACAGGAGCTTGAAGCACCTACTTATATTACATCTACTTTCAGGAGCAGAAATGAATCCAAGCATGTCTAAGTGTTCAGCTAGCTTTATTTACTCTTGTACAGTTCAGAGACCCAAAGTAGGGAATGGTGCCACCCACTCCAGCTGGGCATTTCAACATCAGTTAAACCAATCAAGATGACCTTTACTGATATATCCCAACCAGATCTAAATAATCTATCATTGAGACTTTCCACCAAGGTGTTTCTCAATCATACAGAGATGGCAATTACAACTCATCACCTTAGGCTGGAAACACAAGAGGAGAAACAAACTGAACAAAACTGAACAAAACCAAATCGTTATAAGGGGGACTTGCAAAGCCATTGGCCATGTCTCCATTTCTTCCAGGTGTGAATAAAGTAAAAATATTATATATTTTAACAAAATACTCTCTTAGGAAAGATAACAGATTTCATAACTTTGGCACATCATGACTCTGTAGATTTTATCTACACTGTAATTAGACAAGCAATGTCCTTCATGGTCATTGAAAGTTGAAAACAACGCAGAAGCTGATTATCATGGCAAACCTTTGTTCTTAACTTGGCCAGAATTTAGAATTGCTCTAGAAACAGAGCTCTGTGTGTATCTATCATGGAATTCCTAGATTAAGTTAATTGGAATGTGAAGAACCAACCTAAATATAAGTGACATAATTTCAAAAGCTAAAGTCCTGGACTGTATTAAAGATGGAAAGATGCACTGAGAATTGTTATTTATATTTCTCTCCTTCTACAGATCCAATATGACCAGATGCCTCATGGTAATGTTACACAGATAGAATAAACCTTCAAAGTGTGGGGAAAGGCAAATACTTCTTCCTCTGTGTTGCTATTTTGGTCAGGTACTGGGTCACAGCAGACATATTATCATTCAAAATGAGCACTATATTTATAAAATCCTAAGTGCACACATACACATGCTTACAGACACAAAGGCACCTTAGAAGCATCATTCTCTCTTTAATTTCCCACTCTCCCTCTGTAAGTAAGAACTGTGAGTCCTTGATATAAAAGTATCCAGGGTCAGAGGTGTCAGTCAGCCCAGCAGAGAGAAAACTGCACAGAGGACTGTAAGGGAGTAAAGAGAGCAGCCTGCCTGAGGACAGGGAAACTCCAGGGAGAGATGACCCTAAGTGCAGACATCCTGCCAGCAGGGAGGACATTCTGGAATAACTCAAGAAGAACTATAGACTATCATTGTCCTTCCCACCTGCTGTCATCTTTGGAAGAGACCAAGCAAATAGCAGCAGATATTCATCCCAATGAGAAAAAAAAAATACTCTTGAGGATATGTTGTTTTTGTTTGTCTGTTTCATTTTTATTCTGCTCTACTTGCAACTTTGGGTTTACATTTCACTTCTGAATTGCAGTTGTTCGGTTTTAGCTTTATCATGATTAAGTGGCTCGCTATGGCTGCCCCTTATTATTCTGTACACATTTTCATGGTGTTCTCTCTGTTACTTCTCAGATTTCTAACTCATATATTGTACTCTTTCCTCCCATGTAACCTTCTTATTTGCCTTTCTTGGTGCTTTCTGTTTTAACTTCCCACCTTCTAAACCTTATGGAAACTGAATTGAGATGCATACATGCTGCCTACAGAGAGCAGGCTTGTTTTCAGATGATTGCTTTGCTTTACAGCTCTCTCTTTAGGTCCAAGTGAATACCATGAGCCCTGTGAAGACTACACAAATAGACTAATATAAAAATAAATAAAGTGTGGCAAATGGCACAAGATAAAGAAAAACTTCATAAGTCACCTGAGGGAGCAAAGGGAACAGTTAATGGACAGAACACAGTTAAATGTGGAGTTTCCTCGGGCAAGCATGAGGCCCAGTGTTTAGATCCCCAGCATCTAGTCAAAAATTTGGATGAGGTGCTCCAAATCATCATCCAAGTTAGTAATCCCAGCACTCAGCACAGTAACAGGAGGGTATGTGGAGCTTGTCGACCTTATACTCTGCCTGAATCTGTCAGCCCAGGTTCACTGACAGGCACTGTCCCAAACAACAATGACAATGACAATAAACACACACACACACACACACACACAAACACACATGGACACAGACACTCAAGCACCACACCACACTACTAACATACAGAAAACAAATGGTATTAAGCTACAATAAAAAATGTTAACCCTGCAAGTGTTAGACTCTCAATAAAAGGTAGATCATGTCTATAAAAACAGCTTCATCCATCCCAGTTGATGATGCCTTGTTGAATCCTAAAGAAGAGAGAAGGAAAATGGAACTAAAAGTTGTCTGGCAAATGTCACCAAGGGAAACAAGGTTGAAAAAACAGTGAGGCCATGAAGTATCCAAAACCCCCAAAATTTCACAATGAAATCAAAATCCCATCTTGAGGAATAACAATCAACCCCCGTTTCTTGGCCTCCATGCTCCAAGACACATAGCCCCACAACCCCTACCTCCATCCTTGGGTAAGCCACACTGTCTTTCGGTCAAATTACAGGCTTAAGCACCTGGAATCCCTGGTTATGCACGTAAAGCATTCTCACCACCTCAGCCCCAGCAAATAACGTACACTTCCCTGGAAAATAAGAACAGCACACACACACATACACACACACACACACACACACACACACAGAGAGAGAGAGAGAGAGAGAGAGAGAGAGAGAGAGAGAGAGAGAGAGAGTTTTATATAACCCTTGTTATTACCAATAACTGCTTTTTGGCAGAATATTGTCCATGAGAGCTGTTTTGTCTTCCTCCAATAAAACTAAAAAAGAGGGAGAAGCCTGATTTAGCATGATTGTGATTCAGGAACCCACCAGCCTGCACAAGCTTCAGACCTTCCATCTGAGCCTGACTCCCAGTCATGCCTGAACACCCCAGAGCAAAAGCAGAGCTGAGCCCACAGCAAGCTGTATAAAGTCTCTTTTATAAGGGCCTGTATCCTATTGCTGAAGAAGAACCATTATGAGCCAGTTACCTTTCCAGAGTTTCAGTTTCCATTTTTGTGTGTATATCTACATCTGTGCATGCCTGTTGGAGGATGCACAGGGGAGATCAGAGAGCATCTTTGCAGAGCTGGTTGTCTCATTTCACTTTTATGTGGATTCTAGGGATTGCATTAGGTCATTCAGTTTAGCAGTAAGTCCCTGTACTAACCAAACCAAATTACTGTCCTTTAATCACCTCTTTAAGGCATTGTTATGTAAATGGAATTTTGGGGGTGACAACCAATTTCTTCCTGGAGTAAGGTAAGTGTTCCCTTGAGATCTGAGGATAAGTTGAGGCTGTGTAAATACAACTAGGAAAGAACAAACACAATCAGACAAAACCCAAAACAAACAAAAAAGAGTAACTCTCCCAGCCCTGGAGGTAAGCAAGGCTGAGCTGCTTATCCGAGTCAGATGAACTTTCTAGTATAAGAAAAAGCATGTTTCATTATTTAAGACTTAGGGTTCATTGAGATGATGCTGAGGTAGACATCTGCTGCCAAACCTGCTGACCTGGTTCAATCCCTAAGACTCATGTATTGGAAAAAAGAATGATAACTCTTTAGACCTCCACAAAGGTGCCCCCAATAATAAATAAATCCATGCAATTAGAAAACTAAATCAATAAGCAGACTAGGGGTTGAGAATTCTTGGTGTACTTAAGAAACTAATCTCATCGCTCGACAGATAGCTCAGTTGTTAAGAGTGCTTGCTGCTAATGCAGAAAACCTAAGTTCAGTTCTCAGGACCCACTTCTCCTTCTTCACTACTCCCTGTCATTCCACAACCAGAATACCAGATGCTGTCTTCTGGTCCCTACGGACCCTGGTCTAACACATGCATTGACCCACACTGGTACCCAGAAATCAACATAATCTTAAACTAAAAGAAGACAAGAAAATCTTGAATGCTTGCAGTGAGGCTGTTCACATGTATTTAGTTGCGGTCAAGTTCTGTTTAATTTGTTTCAATGCTGGAAATATTTATAGCAATATTCTACTATTGATGAAGAGTAAGATCTGCTCTGCATGTTTATCATAGAAACCAGTGACTCAAAGCAAATATTCAACTTGTTGGCAATACAATAGAAGGGGGACTGAGCCCCATCCTATTGGTTTCCCAAGCTTTCACTTGATTACATGATCTTGTTTAAAATAGAAATGCCAATTTCTAGTGGAAATATTTGTATTCCTCCTCAGTAAAATATAAAGAACAGCACTATCAAAATGTTCCACTTATTCCCTCCTCCCTTCTGCCTCGTTTTCCTTTTGATAATCTCTCAAGCTACACTATAAATTTAGCTCCTGTGATGTTAATGTGTATCTTCCCCCTCGTTAGTCTCCTCTAGGCATTTGGCTGTCTACTGATGTCAGGCCCTTAGGCAGTAAAACTCTGGGAGCAATTTGCTTTGAAATATTCTCCTCTGAAGGCCCTTTGTTTAACTTGTATAAATCAGTTCTGAGTGTCTTCCTAACTTGGCTTGAATGATTCCTGTTTTCCTTTTTTTGTTTTCTATTTGTTGTTGTTGTTGCTTTCTTTTTATTTTATTATTTTATAGACCTGTGTTTCTCCTCTCAGAGTGAGGGACGCTTTTCTAGAGCTCCTCACCCCCATTCCTTCTGCATGCTGCTCACATTCCATTTGTGGATTTGAATAGGCGATGGCATATACTATCTGTGGACTGCCACTTGAGTGCCACCCGCCTGGCGGCATGAGTGGCAGACAGCTTTTCCTGTGAAATGAGACACCTGTGGAGTTGTAACAAATACAAAATGCACTTGTGGCTTTCCTGGATTCCACAGACTAAAATATGGGGACAAGGACTCTTCTGTGTCTTACTTCCTTTCCTTTTCTCTTTAACCAGACACCTCTGGCCATTACTTATGCTAATTTTTTTTGCATAAAATGTTTTCCCAACAATGGAGAAATCTGAGTTGCTGTGGAAAAATAATAAAATGCACATACTTGCTCTCTATCTTGTTTAACTATATCCACCTATTGAAAGCACTTCGTGACCTACAGATGTCCTGTCCAAGCATCCTTTGTAATGTTTCTCTCAGCCTGGTTTGTCTTTCTGTCTTTTGGTTTTCTGAGAAAGATTTCTTGGAAACCAGGCTATTTCAGATTCACTGTGCAGCCCAGGATTAACCTGCACTTCTGTTCCTCCTGAATCTGCTGCATCTTCATGTAGACTACCTTGCCTGGTTTCTGCTTCTGAAATTCTAGGCAAGCCCTCTATATACTGAACCCCATCTTCTGCCCGCTTACCTTTGAGAAATCTGTTATCTACTGGGACAGTGAGACGTGGTCTTCCAACATCTCAAAACTGAGGTCTGTGTTGAAGAAGTCCTTGCTTTCTTCACATGTCTTCGGAGGTGAGAACCTTCATCCATTCTATGACCACTTAGTGAATCTTATTGTGTGGCCATTGAATAGTAAGTGCCACATGAAGTTCAATGAATGAGATATTTTATCATTAGAAGGAACAACGGGTTGATGGTAGAAACGGAACCATGGGAAAGGCAAATTATAATACAGAATGTCAAATTCCAGGACTATGTGCATACTAGAAAAACATACTGAGCACTCAGCCCAAGATGCCAACTAGAAAATCACTGATTGTGGGCGTTTCAGTGAAGACCCAGTCTGTGCAAACCTATAGAATCTTACAATAGTGTCAGTTAAAGAATTGAAGCAAATAAAGAGAAAGTTGTTTAAAGGCTAGGTTTGGAGTCTTTATATGTCATTTTAAGAAAGCTGAACTCCTAGAGATTTCAGAGTATAATCCAGTTGGATGTTTCCCTAGGCCATAGACTGTGAATACTTTTTTTGTGGATCAGTGTTGATTCCAACAACTGTTAGGGTGGGGTGTCTAACTCTGTGTAAAAGTATTTACTTAGCTAACCCATGCCCTAAATTTAATTTCTAATGTTACATATGCAAAAAGACTTCACAGTGCTGGAGAAAAGGCTAAATGGTTATGAGCATTTGCTCTTCTTGGAGAAGATCCAATGTTGCTTTTCAATACCCACATTGGACGGGTTATAACTAACTGTAACTGCAATTCTCAGAGACCAACACCCTCTCTAAGCACTTTATTGACCTCTGTAGGCACTGCACACATGAGCACATATTTTTACATTTAGATTTTTTAAAGACCAAAAGGATTACCCCCAAATTAGAAAACAATCTAAATAGTTTATGCTCTTTCATGTACAAACCACTGTCATCTTTATACATGTAAGATTACTGACTCATCCAAAGGTACAGTAACAATATTAGCATGTGTGGCATCATATCTTCCCTGTTTGTGGAATGGTGACATTGTGTTCAGTGAGAGCAGAAAGCACTGCCACTTAAGGTGGCAGCATTAAATGTATAATATATTGCTGTCAAAAATATTTGGCTGTTCAGAAGCTAGTATTAACTAATGGCTAAACTATATGAACTGTATGATCTCATTCCTTTATATGCTCTCTTCTCTAAACTGACAAAAAAAGATTTCTTTTTTATATACTTATAGTGTGAAGTTTATCTTTGCATAGTGTAATTTTGGAGGCAGGCACATAAGCATTGTCTTCCAGAACTAAGGTATCTGTATAAGTGAGGCATTAAAAAGCACCCACCCCAACCATTGTGTTTTACGGGTTTTGAGCATTGCATTATTAGTATGTCTGTTTCTTAAAGAAGAATACGAAGGCACAGAATGGTAAACTTTTTTCAAGGCATACTTCATGATTTGATGAACCCCCATTTGAATCTGGACAGTTCTCAAACTGTACCTTGTCAACCATTTTATCTCTATCTCTCAAACATCTGTTGCAATTTTCTAATGAGTGTGTGTATGTGTGTGTGTGTGTGTTCTTAAATATAATAAACATTAGGTTCTCAGCTAGAATACTATAGATTTACTTCATTTTCTGTGTGAAAGACTGGTAGTGTTTATATCAGTGTGTGGGTGCCCATGCCATGCACATATATTGAGATCCCAGGACAAAGTTTTGGTATTAGGTTTTCCACTCCCACTTTGTCATGAGTCAGTCTCTTTTGTTATTTCTCTGGCAACCTACCAGGGCTTCAAAGGATCCTATTGTCTCCTCCTCCTATCTCTCCATAAGAAGGCTGGAATTCATCTATTTATGTGGGTTACAGGGCTTGAATGGAATTACAGATGCCCACCAGCACATTCAGCTCTTGATGTAGGTTACAGGGCTAGAAATCAAGGTGTCAAGCTTGTGCATAGGTATTTGAATGCAGAGCCATATCCCTGGCCCTTGTTTAGACTTTATGTCAATGATTTCTTTTAAGAATTATTACTAAAATCAAATTTGTCATTTTAAAGTTAGGATTTTTTCCATTGGCTAATAGACACAGAGTCAAATGCCATCATAGAGAAGCTTGCGATGTGTTGGATCCTCCCAAATGCTATGCAGTAACCATACGTTTCTGGAGTACTAAGTGAGATGGAGGGGGTGAGTGAAGTTCAGTTCACAGGTAAGCTGCTGAAGTAATTGCCTTTCATCTTCTTGGTGGAATCAGAAATCATTTTGTATAATCAAATAACATGACTTTGACTGGAGTTTTTATCAGCCCAGGATTCAACTGTGCTCCTGAACTCCGTCACACACTTTCACAGGGATGGAGCCACAGGGAATCTGTACACACAGTCCTTTCAAATTCTAATAAGGTTTCTGGAAACACATTTCCAGATGCTATAGTCCCTCCCAACTGCTTGGGAACTGGCTCAGAGGCAAGCCTCTTCTTTCATCTTCAAACAACTTCAAAGATTATTTCTGAAATAAGGGTTTCTTTTCCTGTGAAATCCAAAGAATTCTGTGTCTTGTGTGAAAGAAGGTGTTTTTAGCTTTTGGAAATGAGTTTTTAAAAGTCTCCAATGTCTTGAAGCTTTTCTGCAGGTGACTGGTCTTGACGAGTTTCCAACATACGCAATTGTTTGCACCTTTGCTTTCTGGCCTATTACTGGAAGCAGAAGGAGGAACCTGAGACCTGAGAAAAGCCTGAAGAATGCATGCTGACTGTCTCTTTAAGAATAGATTACTGACAGCATTCTAAATAAGGAATGGATGGAAGGAAAACATAAGGTCACTGTTTGTACCCTGGCTTTTCCAAGAGCCTAAGTCATGTCACTAATCCAACATAGGACCATTAAACAGACAAACAACAGTAAAAATGGTGCTTCACCAAAACGACACTGGAGAAAGCAGCCAACTAGTCTAGTAATGATCCAAATCCATCTTCAGTATCATAATCCAAACAGGCAATGTCAAAACTTGCTCCCACCAATACAGTCTTCAGTAAAGTGTGTCTCTCATAATCTATCTGAAAGCTTTAAGTATCTTTCCTAGAGATAAACTTCTCTATGATCATATCCCAGACTTTCCTTTTCTTAGCTTTAGAGTACTGAGGAAATTTAGTTTTCTTAAGGTGGGGAATCCAGTGTTTCTATGTGTCTGATCAGATCACCAAAGAGAGTGACATGTTTCTGTTTGGGATAGTTTAATTCTTGCATGGGTGGTTAAGGAGTCAGGAAAAACAGGAAGAAAGATTAGAAGAGAGAGAGGAATTTTCTTGAGTACACATTCTCTTACCATAAACAGGGAACAATTTGAACTTCGTTTTTTATTTGAAAGCTGAGATCTCTATCTCCCTTCCCTTCTTCCTCTTACAAGCTTACCTTGGATGGTTCCTGATTCCTTCCCTTCCCTTGTAATTACCACAGGTGTTGATATGGGGAACAGCCACATACCCAGTCTGATACACAAACGTTGTCTGGGCTTGGTCCCAGACTTCCTTGGAGGTAAACCACCTGCCAATTTCTGCAAAGACATCTGAAATGTCTAGAGAGATTATTTCTTACATGGCCAATGGAAAGGAAAGAAAAGAAAAAGACAGATTTCTTAGATTTTCTTCAAACTTGTGCAGAACATTTTGTCCTTTTGGAGAATTGTTAATATTTCTCCAAGAGAAGAGAAACTAGGTTCCAGGACTTGTAGCATCCCTGTTTTTGTGGTAAAACTATAATTAGAATCTGTTATTACCTGTGCCATGGGTCTCATTCCGCAGGAGCTCTCACTCTGATGGAACTATTTATAAATAAATGTCCATTACCAGTGACATACTGGAAAGACTTCCGATCAGTGAAAAAGTTCATGGAATATTTAGTCACTAGCATATCATATAATTTACACAATGAACTGAAGGTTCAAACATTGGGTTTGAAAATTGTCTGCTCTGTTGTGTATCTTTCTGTGTGGTTTATGTGTGTGTAGGGGGGACTTTTTAATTGTTGTTTTTACTTATTGGGATTATATACTAAATGTGTTTCAAAAATTGATATAGTTAAAATGTTGGGATAATTTTGTAGTATACATTTTTTCTAAGCTTCTTTATTTGAGTTTAACATTACATTTTATTAATTATTTATTTTGTGAATTTTTATTCATAAATGTATTTACATTTGAATAGTATCCCCTTTCCTAGTTCTCCTCTCCCATCCCCTCTCCCCCTTCTTCTAAGAGGATGCTTCCTCTTCCATACTCCACTCCCAACTTACCTCCCTGACATTTGACCACACTGGGAAATCCAGCCTTCAAAGGACCAAGGGCGCCTCCTCCTAAGGATACCAGACAGTGCTGTCCCCTACAAGGTCATTACTTCATTAATTTAGTTTCATTTCTTGAACATAGGGTTCAGCTCCACTTCAATTCTTGGTGCCACTTTAATACTCAAATTATATATTTAAATTTTTACCTTTCTCAGCTTGCTACAGGTCTTTAAAATGGTCTTCATGAGACTTAACCAGAGAACAAAGTCTATGATAGGCATTTCCTTTGTTAATTTAATTAATCTCGAGTCTCTTCACCTTAGCCACAAGCAGACTTTTCAGACAAGAACAAGAAATCACATTCTTCACCAAAGTACCACAAAAGGATTTCCAGGACATACTGAAATTCTACACTGAAACCTCTTTGAACAGGTCTGCACAATTTAAGTCACTCTCAGTAATGAAGTCTTCCATATTCCTACTAGAATGGCATATTAAGCACAATTTTAAGCATTCCATTATTTTGCAAATCCAAAGTCCCAAAATCCACACTCTTCGGAACAAAAGCATGGTCAGGGCTATTATAGCAATACCCCACTCCTGGTACCAACTTCTGTCTTAGTTACAATTTTACTGTTGTGAACAGACACCATGATGAAGGAAAGTCTTATAAATGAAAATACTTAATTGAGGCTGGCTTATAGGTTCAGTCCATTATTAAGGAGGGGGAATGGTAGCATCTAGGCAGGCATGGTGCAGGAGAGCTGAGAGTTCTACAACTTTCACATTTTGGTCTTTTTGAACTTCATATGGTCTATGATTTTTATCTTAGGTATTCAGAGCTGTTAAGCTAATATTCATTTATCAGTGAGCCCATACTGTATGTGTTCTGTGACTGGGTTACCTCACTCAGGATGATATTTTCTAGATTCATCCATTTGCACACATGAAGTCATTGTATTTAATAGATGAGCAGTACTCCATTATATAAATATACCATATTTTCTGTATTTATTCCACTGTTGAAGAACATCTAGGTTTTTTTTTAAACATCTTCTGGCTATTATAAATGAGGCTGCTATGAACATAATGAAGCAGGTGAGCTTGTCATATGTTGGAGCATATTTAAGGTATATGTCCAGAAATGGTATAGCTGAATCCTCAGGTAAGACTATGTGCAATTTTCTGAGAAACCACCAGACTGATTTCTGTAGCTTGCAATCCCACCAACAATGGAGGAATGTTCCCTTTCTTCACATTCTCACCAGGAGCTGCAGTCATCTGAGTTTAGAACTTAACCATTGTGATTGGTATGAGGTGTAATCTCAGGGCTGTTTTGATCTGCAAATCAATGACTAAGGATGTTGAACATTTCTTTAGGTGCTTCTCAGCAATTTAATATTCCTCTGTTGTGAATTCTCTGTTAAGCTTTATATCACGTTTTGAATAGGGTTATTTGGTTCCCTGGAGTCTAACTTATTGAATTCTTTGTATATATTGGATATTAGCTCTCGGTAAGATGTACGGTTGGTAAAGATCTTTTCCCAATATGTTGTTGCCATTTTATCCTATTGATAGTATCCTTTACCTTAAAGAAGCTTTTCAGCTGTATGAAAACAGATGTGTCGATTCTTGATCTTAGAGCATAAATCATTGGTGCTCTGTTCAGGAAATTTTTGCCAGTGCCTATGGTTGTTTACCACTTTCTCTCTCTTTTTTTTTTTAAACAACTTTATTTTACAAAACAAAGATAAATGCACAGATTTTAAATATTTTTTGCTTAAAATTATACATTTTTGTCAGTACTTTTTTTCAGATTTTAACATAATTTTTACATAAAACTATATGAATATATTTTTTAGTCAGTACTTGATTTCTTTAAAGGTTTGATAGTATGCCTTGAAAACTTAATAGCTACAATGAGCATAAAGTAAATGTAAAACAAAATGTAACATGGAAATAGTTAATGTTTTCTTGTTTTGTAAATATTTTTTTGTTTTGTTTTGTTTTCTTTATTTCTTGGACTCCATACAGTCTGTGAGTTGTTTCTGAGGGAGTGCAAGCCTCTGGGGTTAGCATCCCACTATCAGTGACTGCATATTATGTCTGTTCTTTTGTGACTGGGTTATCTCACTCAGGATGATATTCTCTAGATGCAGCCATTTTCTTAAGAATTTGGTTAAGTCATTGTTTCTGGTGGCTGAGTAGTATTCCATTGTGTATATGTACCACAATTTTTGTATCCATTCATCTTCTGAAGGACATCTGGGTTCCTTCCAGCTTCTGGCTATTATAAATAGAACCGCTATGAACATTGTGGTGCATATATCTTTGTTGTGTATTAAAGTGTCTCTGGGGTATATGCCCAGAAGTGGAATAGCTGGGTCTTCAGGTAGTACTATATCCAATTTTCTGAGATATTGCCAGACTGATTTCCAGAGTGGTTGTATTAGCATGCAACCCCACCAACAGTGGAGAAGTGTTCCTTTTTTTCCGCAGCTTCGCCAGCATCTGCTGTCATCTGAGTTTTGGATCTTGGCCAATTTGACTGGTGTGAGGTGGAATCTCAGGGTTGTTTTGATTTGCATTTCCCTGATGGCTAAGGATGTCCAGCACTTCCTCAGATGTTTCTCGGCCATTCAGTGTTCCTCAACTTAAAATGTTTTGTTTAGCTCTGTACACCATTTTTAATAGGGTTATTTGATTATCTGGTCTCTAGCTATTTGAGTTCCTTGTATACTTTGGATATTAGGCCTTTATATGATGTGGTGTTGGTAAAGATCTTTTCCCATTCTGTTGGTTGCATTTTTGCTTTCTTCATGATGTCCTTAGCCTTACAGAAACTTTGCAATCTCATTAAGTCCCATTTGTTAATCTTGACCTTAGAGCTTGAGCCATTGGTGTTTTGTTCAGGAAATTTTCTCCTGTGCCTATATGTTCTAAGGTTTTCCCTACTTTCTCATCTAATAGTTTCAGTGTATCTGGTTTAAAGTGGAGATTCTTGATCCACTTACACTTGAGCTTTGTACAAGGAGATAAGAAAGGGTCTATTTTCATTTTTTTGCATGCTGAGTGCCAGTTGGACCAGCACCATTTGTTGAATAGGCTGTCCTTTTTCCATTGAATGTTTACTATTCCTTTGTCAAAAATCAGGTGACCATATACATAAGGGCTCATTTCTGGATTTCTATTCTATTCCATTGATCCACATGCCTATTTCTGTACCAGTACCATGCAGTTTTCAGCACAATTGCCTTGTAATATAGCTTGAGGTCAGGGATAGTGATGCCCGCAGATGTGTTTTTGTTGTTGAGGATGGATTTCGCTATTCTAGGTCTTTTGTTATTCCATATGAAATTGCACATTGATCTTTCCAATTCCATGAAGAACTGAGTTGGAATTTTGATAGGGATTGCATTGAATCTGTAGATTGCTTTTGGTAGAATGGCCATTATTAAAATGTTGATCTTTCCAATCCATGAGCATGGGACATCTTTCCATTTTCTGAGATCTTCCTCAATTTCTTACTTTAGAGGTTTGAAGTTCTTGTCGTACAGGTACTTCACTTGCTTAGTTAGAGTCACACCAAGGAATTTCATAGTTCTTGTGACGATTGTGAAGGTACCTTTTCCCTAATTTTTTTCTCCACATGTTTGTCCTTTGAGTATAGGAAGGCTTGTGATTTGTTTGAGTTAATTTTGTATCCAGGCACTTTGCTTAACTTGTTTATCAATTGTAGGAGTTCTCTGGTGGAATTTTTGGGGTCACTCAAGTACACTAACCTGTCATCTGCAAAGAGTGATGTTTTTATCACTTCCTTTCTGATTTTTATCCCCTTGATTTCCTTTTGCTGTCTAATTGCTCCAGCCAGGACTTCCAGTACTATGTTGAATAGGTAGGGGGAGAGTGGGCAGCCTTGTCGAGTCCCTGATTTTAGTGGGATTGCTTCAAGTTTCCCGCCATTAAGTTTGATGTTGGCTGTTGGTTTGCTGTATATTGCTTTTATTATGTTTAAGTATTGACCTTGGATTCCTGTTCTTTCCAGAACTTTTAATATGAAGGGGTGTAGGATTTTGTCAAATGCTTTCTCAGCATCTAGTGAGATGACCATGTGATTTTGATCTTTGAGTTTGTTTATATGGTGGATTAAGTTGATGGAATTCCTTATGTTAAACCATCCCTGCATCCCAGGGATGAAGCCTACTTGGTCATGATGAATGATCGTTAGGTAATATTCCATCTGATTATATCTTTTGGAATTGTTTGGAGAGTATTGGTGTTATATCCCCAATAAATATCTGATAAAATTCTGCACTGAACCCGTCTGGACCTGGGTTTTTTTTTTTTTGGTTGGGAGGCTTTTTATGACTTCTTCTATTTCTTTAGGTATTATAGGGTTATTTAGATGGTTTACTTGGTCCTGGTTTAATTTTGGGTCTTGTATCTGTCTAGGAATTTGTTCTAGAGCTTTTAGCTGTGCTTTCAGGTTGCTGATGTAAGCTCTCTCCAGTTTCTTTTTGGAAGCACTTAGGGCTATGAGTTTTTCTCTCAATACTGCTTTCATTGCATCCCATAGGTTTGGGTATGTTGTGTTTTCATTTTCGTTGAATTCTAGAAAATCCTTAATTTCTTTCTTTATTTCATCTTTGACCCAGCTATCATTTAACAGAGCGTTGTGTAGTTTCCATGTGTATGTGGGCTTTTGTTGTCTTTCTTGTTGTTAAAGACCAGCCGTAGAACATGATGATCTGAGAGGATGCATGGGAGTATTTCAATCTTCTTATATCGATTGAGGCTCGTTCTGTGTTCAATTATGTGGTCAATTTTCAAGAAGGTGCCATGGGGTGGTGAGAAGAAGGAGTGTTCTTTTACTTTAGAATAATATGTTCTGTATATATCTATTAATTCTAGTTGGTTCAAAATCTCTGATTGTTTTTCAGTGTCCTTGTTCAGTTTCTGTTTCCATGATCTGTCCATTGGTGAGAGTGTGGTATTAAAGTCGCCCACTATTATTGTGTGGGGTGAAATGTATATTTTGAGATTTAGTGGGGATTCTTTTATGAATGTGGGTGCTTTTTTATTTGGAGCATATATGTTATGGATTGAGAATTTCTCCTGACAGATTTCTTTGGTAATGAGTAAAAAGTGTCCTTCCTTATCTTTTTTGATAACTTTTGGTTGGAAATTTACTTTATTCGATATTAGAATAGCCACTCCAGCTTGCTTCTTGGAGTTGTTTGCTTGGAAGTTTTTTTTCCACCATTTTACTCTGAGATAGTGTTTGTGTCTGTCTCTGAGATGAGTTTCCTGTATGCAGCAAAAGGCTGGATTTTGTTTATGTATCCAGTCTGATAGTCTATGTCTTTTTATTGGGGAGTTGAGTCCATTTATGTTAATAGATATCAAGGAATAGTTGTTTCTGTTTCCTGCCATTATTGCTTTTTTGGGTTGAGTTGTGTCTGTATTTTTTTCTTCTTTTAGTTTTCTTGTTTAGGAATTTTCTCTATTTTACTAGGCTGTATTTTCTCTCATTGTATTGGGGTTTTCACCTATAATTCATTGTAGTGCTGGGTTTGTTCTCAGATATTGTGTAAATTTTGATTTGTCTTGAAATATCTTCATCTCTCCATCGATGGTGATTGATAGTTTTGCTGGGTATAGCAGTTTGGGCTGGCACTAGTGCTCTCTTAAGGAGTGCAGGATGTCTGTTCAGGCTCTTCTATCTTTCATAGTCTCTGTTGAGAACTTGGTGTGAGTCTGATTGGCCTGCCTTTATATGTTACCTGACCTTTTTTCCTTGCTGCTTTTCTTATTCTTTCTTTGCTTTGGGCATTTGATGTTTTTACTATTATGTGTCGGGAGGTATTTCTTTTCTGGTCCAACCTATTTGGAGTTCTAAAGGCTCTTTTATGCTCGTGGTCATCTCATTCTTGAGGTTAGGGAAGTTTTCTTCTACGATTTTGTTGAAGATATTTACTGTGCCTCATAGTTGATACTCTTCTTCCTCTTCTATTCCTATTATCTTTAGATTTGGTTTTCTCATTGTGTTTTGGATTTCCTGGACATTTTGGGTTAGGAGCTTTTTGTTTTTTGCATTTTCTCTGGCTGTTTTGTCTAGGTTTGCAATGTTGTCTTTTGCCCCAGAGATTCTCTCTTCTATCTCTTGTAATCTATTAGAAATGCTTGCTTCTGTGGCTCCTGATTTCTTTTTTTGGTGTTCTGCCTCTAGGGTTATCTCTCTTAGTGTTTTCTTTATTGTGTCAATTTTTGTTTTAATTTTCCTCTTCCATTCTTTTATTTCTTTGGTTCTGTTTTCCTCTAGTTCTTTGAGTTCCTTGAGTGTTTTTCTTGTTTCTTCTTTAAAAGCTTCTGAATCTTTTTGCCTTTCCTCCCTTTCTTGTTTAAGTATCTTTATCAGCATCTTGAGGTATGATTTCAGGTCTGTGTCTTCTTTTTCTGGAGTGGTTGGAGTTCTGATGTTTGCTGTTATGGGAGAGCTGGGTTTTGGTGCTGCTAGATTGTCTTCGTTTCCTTGTGATATACTCTTCGCTTTTCTCTTGCCATTTTGTTGTCAGTGATATGTTCTTGCCTTTCCCTTGTATCTGGTCTGTGTCCCTGGATCTCCACTGGTCCAGATTTCAGATGGGCCGAGCCCTGTTCTATGCCTCAGAGTCGTCGAGTGGGAACAGAAGTTCCAACGTTCTGTTCCTGGTCGCTGGCTCAGGCAGGGCAGGGCAGGGCAAGGCAGGGAGTGCACTTTTCTTGTGCAGTCTGCAGAGATCTCTCCTTTCCCTGGCAGCCCAGGTCTCCCACCCACCAGTTGCTCAGCCTCTACAAGCCGCCTTTTCAGGTGGCAGATGGGCCTGGCTCCGCTCTGTGTCCTGAAGTCGCCACCGGGTGGAAACAGATGTTCTAAATTTCTGTTCCTGGTCGCTCGATCAGGCAAAGCAGGGCAGGGCAAGGCAGGGGGTGCACTTTCCGTGTGCACTCTGCAGAAATCCCTCTGCTCCCCTGCAGCCTAGGTCTCCCACTCACCAGCTGTTCAGCCTTTACGAGCTGCCGTTCTGGGTGGCAGATGGGCCGGCCTCCGCTCAGTGCTCTCACCACTTTCTCTAAGTATTAGTTTGGGTGTATCTGGTTTTATATGCAGTTCTTGGATCCACTTGGGCTTGAGCTTTGTACAAGAAGATAAGTAGAGATTGATTTTTCTACATGCTGACCAACAGCATATATAACCCTGAACTGGCACCATTTATGAAAACACTGTCCTTTTTTATTGTATAGTTTTAGCTTCTTTTTCAAAGATCAAGTAACAAGAGGTGTGTAGGTTCATTTCTGAATCTTGATTTTAATTCCATTGATCTACCTTTCTGTCTGTGTACCAGTGCCTTTCAGTTTTTATCATGATTGCTCTGTAATACAGCTTGAGGTCAGGGATAGTGATTCCGCCAGAAGTTCTTTTATTATTTAGAATCATTCTTATTTATCCTGTTTTTTGTTATTCCAAATAAATTTTAGAATTGATATTTCTAACTCTATGAAGAATTCAGTTAGAATTTTGATGGAAATTGCTTTGAATCTATAGATTGCTTTAGGCAAGATGGCCTAAAGAAAACAGGTGTGGTGAGTAGAATTGGTTTCCCCGAAGTGTGGAGGCAGAGAAGAAAGAGTCTTAGGGCTTTCCTACCCAATAACATACTGGCCAGTGATACCCTGTTTTGCAAACCCACACAAACCACAATACACATACACGAAAACATACACACACACACACGAATAAACACACATTTCATATATATATATATATATATATATATATATATATATATATATATATATATGAAATATATAATTATATACATATATAATCATCTGAGGAACCACACTGAAAGTTGCTCTCTAGTCTTTACAGGCACCCCCACACAAGTATAGCTTCAAACACAGACACTCATGCCCATACTTTCAAATTCACTTTAAAAAAAAGAAAAGCAGGAGACAGAGGATTAGATGGATGGAGTGAGTTAAATGGCTCCAATGAAAAGTGTTGTCACCAAGATCCAGGAAATTTTCTTGAATAAATTTTACCTGGTTGCTTTCCTCTGAAAAATTTACTAAGATTTTATTTAATTTTCAGAGTTTCAAAAAAAGTTGACTTTGACAATTTGGATTGAGTCTTCCAATTGCTTTTGTGCAGGAGGGTTTTCAGAAACCCTTAGTCTGTTCTTTTCGTTTATAGCTGCCAGACATCAAGTTTGATTCATAATGCCTCCTGGCTTCTTGTGGACAGTATAAAAAATATATGTTATGTCAAGTCTGGAATATGAGACTTATTCATTCCAGGAACAGTGATTGAGAACCCATGTCACTCAGATCTTTTTTGTAGAAACTAGGAATTTACAAACATTAAATAACTCTCCATGACTTGAAAGTTCTCATGATGCTAGGAAGAGTTGGGAATAAATAAGGAGAAGTGCATTTAGTGAAAGATATTATGAGATATTATGACAGTGTGAACCAATGTTCCCAGAGGTAAGTTCAATTTATGTCAGAGATTCAAGATTCATGGGCTGATTAGAGCTCTGTATTATCTTGAGTTGGAAGGTTTTGGGTCCAGAGTCAATTATCTTATGCTTTCTTGTAGCAACCATCCAATTTTGTGTCTAATCCAATATCATTGTGATTACCAGTTATAACACACTTGTATTAACTTTCTAGTCCCTGGCTTCTACTATCCCAGAACTTAGAAATGTCATTATATAACATCATAACTCTGCCGCAAAGATTTTACCATCATTTTATAACCTGTCTACATCTGGTTTGTACCAACATACTTGAAATGTGTTTACATTTATGATTTTCTGTTGGTTAAAGACACAGAAACTCCATGAAACCATTTTTCATATTGGAACATGATATTTGTATAACCTGAATCTGTGTTCTTGGGTCAGTCACATTTACCTCAAGAGCAAACCCTTTATTATCTTTTCTATAGTGTTGTATACATTAATATTGACAAACTGTGTGTGTGTGTGTGTGTGTGTGTGTACATACATGTGTACACATGTGAAAAAAAGAGACTACTCTTCAAAGGAAGCAAAGAGTCAACTGAGCAGAATGGTGTGTAATCCTTCTACAATCCACAGTGTAATCATTGCCTTAATTCAAATAGCAGGTTTACAAATTCCCAGTAATGGATTTTTAGCTACCATCCAATCTTTTAACACACACATGCATGCACCTTGGCTCAATAGCCCAAAGGGTGCAGTAGTGGCCACCATATCTTGGTAGTAAGGTGTTATTCAACTGCTTTGTAATTGGACTGAACTCACTAAACAAGAAACAAAGCAACCATGGTATTATAAATCTATCCTTGGGCCCAGAGCTAGTGAAGTACCTAGAGTTTGAGAAGAACCAACATCTACAACTATACTAATCAACACAATCTCTAACAGTCTAGGCATTTGTTCTTACACCCACAGATATGTGTAGTTCTCACTCCTCATCAAGGAAACTTCTCTTTGGAACAAACAAAACCACTACAGAAAACTACAGCCAATCAAATCACAGAGTAGATACATCTACAAAACACTTCTTTATCTAAGGCTCAGGGAACATGGTAGAAGACAAACTAGGAAGAATAGAAGATCCGGAGGATCAGGTAGTTTGCTGGAGATTATGTCTCTTTAAAAATCTCTGAATCTACACTAATAAATTCTCACCAACATTACTGTCTAATTATGAGATGGACATGGCATCTTTCAATATGGATTGAGAAAACTCACCAGCCCTCAGTTCTACACGAAAATCTGTAAACAAATAAGGACTGTGAAGAGTGAAACAAAAATCTTAAAAAATGAGGAGCCACCAGTTAGTTGTTTAATTCCAAATGTTCTGAACTGAAAACCTACATTTGAATAAGATAATACAGTGTACACACACACACACACACACACACACACACACACACACACTCACACACACACACACACACACACACACACACACACACACACACAAACACACATATTAACAATGCCACAAATTTGAGAGTAAGGAGTATATGAGAGGGTTTTAGGGGAAAGAAACAGGGGGAAATAGTGTAATTACACTATATTCTCAAAATATGCTACATTATAAAAATAGCATACCTATTACATTTAGTGTTCATAGAACTAAGAGAAAGGAAAGAAGAAAGAGAATAAGCAGAGAGAGGTTGAGTGACACTTCAGTACATGTGCAGAAGTCAAGACAACATGGAAGATTGTTTTGTTTTGTTTTTCTCCTACCATGTGGGGTCCTTGGATAAAATTTAGGCTGTCATCAGGTTTGGAAGCAAGTGCTTTTATCAACTGAGCCATCTTGTGGGCTCATATGATCTCTTTGAGTTTCAGTTCCCTGTTTGATAAATGCAGTGCCTGTGAGAAACTACTATTTCAAGTTTTCTGAGGATTAAGTTAACACTGTGGCATTTAATTCTGCTTGCCAACAGTAGATGCTAGAGCAACATTATCCACTATTATATTTGGGAAACAATGAAATGCTGTAAGTACACAAAAATGAAAAACTATATCTCATTATATAAGCTATATAATAAAAGCTTGATTGTCTTGCCATTTGGGATTCTCAGTGGTGACACTGATTCTCCTTTTGGAGATCACACAAATACCTATGGGATAAAATCTAACTGAATTCCAAAAGCAAATATTCCTAATTATCCAATGGCTTAGGTGCAAGAAGGTTCAAAACTGTGTGCAGAGATGTACGAAGCATGTTACTTTCAACACTGTCATGCTGGCCTTTCCATACTCTAAACTATCTTTAGGTTTATGCTGCCTTTCTAACCAAATCATCCATATACTCTAAGATGCCAACCGTTTTACTCTTCTGTGTATTTGCCATCTATGTTTTTAGAGGTAGGGATTTAGCTAAGCAAGTCATTCATGCGGGGCAAGTGCCCTATAATGTTATATACATAGTTGTACCTTTTCTTGGACATTTAAGCTCCAGTGTAATGTCTCTTAAAGTCTAGATTCTCCAATGTGCTTTGTGTAAAGGAAATGCATAAAAACTCAGGTCTTGGCTACAGAAATAACTCAGTATGTAATATTCTAGAGGACCTGGTCTCAGTTCTCAGAACCTAACCTGGGTAGCTCACATCAACTATAAGTCCAGCTCTAGTGCATCAAACTCCCTCTTGTGGTTCAACAATCATGTGGCATACCCTCCTACCTACAGACACACATACATGAAAATAAACCTTAAAAAAGAAACAAAGGAACACCAGGCCTTCTAGATAAACAGAGTACTATGAGCAAGACAGGAACCCACGAAAACCACTGAGTCATTGACAATATTTGACCACTATCATTTTACATTGGTTACATGTCAATCAAACTATATGCCATTACCAAGATAAAGTGTTGCCTCTCTCACCTAACTCATAAATGTGCTACTCCATGACCTCACTCACAGAAGGTTAGGCAACATATTACACAAGCCTTCTTCCTTAGACAAGACCTTCTACCTTTGGGAACCTTTAAAAAGCCTTGCATACTCCTGTGGGACTGAAATTCTTTTTCAGATCCTACACTGCCATTTCTATGAACCAATGAGTTTATTAGGTTTATGTTAAGAGTGTGATTGTGTGTGTGTGGGGGGTGTTATTACAAAAGTTTCATTGAGCTCAAACCAGCTGCATCACTTCAAAGTACCACACCATTGTAAATGACAACCAGAATCTGCATCGAGGAGTCACTCTTCTAATCAACCTCCTACTTTCTATGTCCTCTAGCATCTCTGAAAATCACTTGCAGCTGTGGAATGAGAGGAAGGAGGAAGGAGATGGAATCCCAAATGAGAAACCTGGGACCCGCCCTTGCTCCCTTCTATTAGCTACTGTCACTTCTATTAGGCTTGCTCCATTACTGTTTAAATAGCTCTCTGCAATGCTCTGCCCAATAAGTTACCATGGCATCTGGCCAAGGTAGTATTTAGTCTAAGATGACAAGGTGATCATGACGTTATACACTGATGAAAGAAACCATGCTATAACATGTCCCTCCAAGTTAGCACGTAGCCCACAACGCCTTGATAAAGGAAGACTAGTGTGTAAGTCTCTCACTCTCTCTGGATTTTTGGGTGCTAGTTATGTGTTAGTTATTACTTGCAAGCTTCCCACTGCTAAGCAATTGTAACTTCATTTCCACAACCTTTACTACTTAATCTTCAGAAGAAGAGGAGGCTATATTCCTTTGAATTCTACACTAACAGGAAATTCTGCACCATCTCTGATATTCAACTTGTGCTTGAATTTATTTACAACTATAAAGGACAAGTAAGACATGGCTTCTTATGCCATTTGGCTTTAATACTATTGTCATGTAAAGTGATAATGAGAAACTGAGGACTCAGACCTTGTGGGATGTGCTTATCAATCAATTCTCCACCTTTAAGGCTCAGACACTGACTTGGGAGAGCAGGAACGAAGGTGGTAAGTCAGAAGATAGAGAGGAAGGCAGTAACAGCTGTCTTCTGGACATCATGTGGTGAGCACACTCATGACACTCAAGTTCCTTGCCTGAGCAACACCTGCACAAGCTAAAACAAGACAAGATTCCAGGATAGACAAGAGATATGCTTGCTTTACTGAGGAGATAGTTGCAGGTGACAGCTGCTGGCCCTTTATGAAGGTCTCACTGGTGTCTTTCTTATGTGGATGTCCCCTTACTTATGCAATGCTGCAGCATGAGTGGGATATTTCATTGTCTAGGAAATAACTAAGAATAGTGGAAATGATCAAAATATAAGTAAAACCTAAAATCCCCAACCTACAGCAATGTCTCCTTGGACTTTGAGACTGTGAACACAAGAATCTTTGACTAGGCAATAGACTGCTCCTAGGTCTTCCTTATACCTCCTCTTCCCTTTTTTTCTTTCTTAGCCCTCTGTCCACAGTAGAGGTTTTGAAACAGCAAGTCAGAAGGCGGGAGAGAGATGAATTCCTTTATAAAAGCAAATAGTAGCAGTGAAACATCAAATTTGGTTTATATTGTGAGGGAACCTAAGGCCTTTTTTTGTCTCGTTTCCCAGTAATTGGCTTGGAGGAAGTGGAAAGAAAAGGTAATGCATGGTTGGTCTGGATTCTTCATGAATAAGTATATTTTTTATTTTACCTTTCTGTGGTGAAACTATATGGGTCCAGAATTTATGGGATCACCTGGGCCAGTCGTAAATGATGTATGAAATGAAAAATTCTCAGGGACATGGCTCTGTAAACACTGTCATGGTAGACCATTCACAGCTATATTAAGTTTAAACAAAGCAAAATATTTAAAATTTTGCCTTAAATTGCACTGTTTCCTGATGTACACAGCATAAATATGCACACATACAGACATGCACACACACACACACACACTCACACATGCACACATGTACAAATATAAGATCAAAGTTTGTTTTATATTATTGGATTTAATATTTATTCGATAGAAAAAATTACAGGAGTATTTTGTTTTTTAGGATTTCTTCCCCATATACCTCTCCTATCCAATAACAAAATGGGAGGAACTATTTCATATTTCTACACATAAAGTATATTTGGATCTACAACAAATACAAAAAATTAATACAAAAGTTAAAATTTAATTGAAAACCACAATGAAGGTGTAGAGTTATGGCTCACTGGGAAAGAGCACTTCTGCACAAACAAGATGATTTAACTTTGTAACCTCATCATATTGCCACAGCAAACAGTTGGATAAAGTCATGCTTCCCTATAACACAGGGCTGTGGAGAATGGGTACCAAGGGTCACTGAGAGTTGGTAACTACCAACCAAGTTCCACATTTAAAGAAAAATGCTGTCTCAAGGAAATAATGTGTACAGAAAGCAGGACCCCCCAAATCTTTCCCTGGCCTCCGTATACACATGAGATTATCCAAATGTGAACTTGCTCTAAATATGTAATAATAAATAATGATAAAATGACTATAATGCTGTTGACAATGATAATGATGTTCTTGTATCATAGTCTATAGAAATCCATTGATAAGAACATACTGCTAGGGAAGTCAAGTCTAAGATACAATTCCATGCAGGGCCTTTGTCTAACTTAACCCCATGTTTGCACAAAGCACAGTGTAGTGATTAGGTATCAGGAGCCTGGCAATTCTGAGATTTACTCTTATCTAATTTCATGCTAAATTGGGCTTGTTTCTTACTTTCAGAAATGTATTTTCCCCAATAAAGTTGTAATTTAAACTCTGGATTGTACTTGGATAAGTGCTTTGTGTGCAAAATTATATAATGTCTGAAATAGTACTGCATCCTTTTCTAGATATCCCAGTAGTCAATTCTGTTGTATGTGATGCTTTAAGTAGGGAGAGATGAGCTTCCAGAGAAGATGCTAAAATAAATTATCTTTAAGATCAGTTTTTAATTAAAGTATTTAGTAGCAGCAATGATTTCAGTGATCATAGAGTGGTGTCTTAGCCCAGCCAGACAGCACAAAGTGTGTTATAGAAGCGGAAATGTTACATCATGAAGAAACACATTTAGTTAACACATGACAAAATTTACATGACTTATGTAGGGGAACAGGGCAAATGTGACTTAGGTCATTTGATGTGGCTACACTTTCTCTGCATAAAAGTGAACAGCTTGGCTAATGTCTAACTCATAGAACACAGACAACAGCTACCTTAACCTCTGCCTCAGTTAGTGCTTTACTGCTGTGAACAGACACCATGATGAAGACAACACTTATACGGACATTTAATTTGAGCTGGTTTATAGGATCAGAAGTTCAGTCCATTATCATCATGGCAGGAGCACAGTAGCTTCCAGGCAGGCTTAGTGAAGGAGGAACTAAGAGTTGTACTTCTTCATCTAAAGACAGCTAGCAGAGTATTGGGTTCCATGCAGCAAGGATAAGGGTCTTAAAACCCATAACCACAGTGACATGCTTATGCTAACAAGGTCACACCTACTCCAAGAGGGCCAAATTCTTTCATAGTGCCAGTCCCTGGGCTAAGCATATACAAACTATCATAACCTACAAGATGCAGGTACCTGGGGATGTTCCTGACTTTCTCTCATCTTAAGACCTGGTTTGTTTTCTCCTGGGTCTCAGTTGTTTAGCACGTGGAGCTATTTTACAGTGGTGTGATGTGAAAATTCAATTTCTTTGGACATGTTCTACAGTCATGTTCCCCATAAAACTCAATTGTAAATGCAATTAATACATATTACATATAGTACTTAAGTATGTATTCATACACACACACACACACACACACACACACACACACACACACACACATGCTAAAGTAATAACAAAATAAAGTAAAATAAAAGTCATTGAAACAAGAAAGGAAAACAAAATTATATCTCTGTAAATAACTCAATGAAAGATGACTAAATCTTAGAATTTTAAAATATCAATTACAGAGGTCACATATCATGAATGTAATTTATGTTGTTAGACTGAAAGAATTGATGTTGTTATATCTACACTCAAGTAAATTACAGATTCAGTATAAGTGTGTACCATACAATATATCTACACATAAACTCTATTATATGTATATATATAGCTCATCTATCTGGGACCAGTTAGGATGTTTCAAGATTTTGGTCATCATACAAATACAACATGCTAAATTTTTAATGTTTAAATTTAATTTCCTGTGGATTTAAACAGAGCAGCCTGAATGCTACTTCAAAATCACAGTTATTATTTTTTTTTTTATTTTTGCAAGTACCATGTTACTTTCCTTGCTGGAAAGGCTGCGACAATTTATATTTCCAACAAAATGGCAAAAGGGAATCTTCATAAGTCAACATTTACAAATATGTGCATAATTACAACCAAGCAGTATTCACTGCCGAGGCTTTGATACCAATTTCTGTAATCTTTAGCCATATGAGTATTTTCCCACAGACTTGTTGGCTACTCATAGTACAATAGTTGCATTGAATATGTTCATAATAAGAAGACAGGGGAAGAGGAGGAGGAGCAGAAGGAGAAGCAGCGAAAGTGGAAGCAGAAGGGAAGGAAGAAGGGAAAAGAAGGAGGAGGAGTGCCAGGAAAAGGAGGAATAAATGTCGGAATAGGAAAATTGGAGAGATGTCTCAATGATTTAAATCATTTGCTATACACAAATGATGGGCAAGTTTTCTGAATTCCCAAACTCACATACTTGCCAGACCACACAGTAATCCAACTATATTTCCCACCAAGAAGTTACAGATATTGAATCCCCAGTACAAGCTGGCTAATGAGATTATTCATATCACTGAGCCTTGAGTTTTATTGACAGAACTTGGCTCAATGAAGTGGAAAAGAGGTCAAGAAAAATTCTTGAGCTCAACCTTGGGCCTCCACATGCACTCACATATATAGTCTCTCTCTCTCTCTCTCTCTCTCTCTCTCTCTCTCTCTCTCTCTCTCTCTCTCTCTCTCTCTCTCTCTCTCTCTCACATACACACACACACATACACACACACACACAGACAAACACATACAAACACACATACACACACAAACACACACAGTAGTCAAACACACCAATAAAATACATATAAAAGACATATGTAAGACATTTATTTTTTTTTTGCTTCATTTATTTCTATTTATTTCTATTATTTAACAAAAATGAGAGTAAAGACTGTGTCAACCTTAGCTTCTTAATACAGTTGGTTTTGTTTGTGATCATGAGAAGTGATATGGTATGTGTCAAAGCTCTGTCCCACATCTCATTATTTCTGCACACCACGGATAGTGAGGTCATGTAAGAAGGAACAAACTGAACCTTTCTTACTCCCATGCCATGACTGTTGAATGTAAAATAGGTGGTGAAGAAGGCAGCACTCTTGGCAGGGCATGGCTGTGGCCCCATTCAACTTTTATTGATAGATTGGGCCTATCAACTTGCCATCGAGGAGTAGAGGCAGGGACTCAAGAGACCACTTCTTTTACAAAAGTATCATAAGCCATTAGCAGTTGTTAAGAGAGAGAGCTGGCAAAACCAGACACATCTCTAGGGATTCACATGGCTAACAGTCACTATGAGAGGGTATCACAAGTTCATGCCTTTTTCTAAAAGATTCAGAAAAGTTCACAGTAGTGCCCCTCTCCTCCCAAATCATCCCTAGACAGCTAACAACAAGAACCTGAGTGTATGAGGCCACACCCTTCCCCAATGGGTCATAAAATTTTAAAGCTTACTTATGAGGGGAAAGAGCTCATTTAAGCATGCCTCATGTGGTTGTAATTTATAGGTAGTCATTTGTTGCCCACATAAAAGATTCACAAACCCTCACCCTTCCCTGTGTAGTCATTGATAGGTATCCAATAAAGCTGTGGTTCTCAACCCTTTTAATACCATGATGATTTTCAATACAGTTCCTCATGTTGTAGTAACCCCAACTATAAAATTATTTTCATTGTTACTGTTATGAATTCTAAGGTGCTTCCCAGTGATATTAGGTTATCCCTGTGAAATAATCTATCTATGACCAAAAGGTGTCCCAACCCATAGGTTGTAAACAATTGCAATAAATGAATAGGGGTTTCATGGGACCTGAACAATGGGAAAAGTCTCACACAACTTACCATTTCAAAGGTATGGACAGTTCAAGACTTGGAAGGGAGAGGTTTCTTCAGCTGTATAAATGCTCATGAATTGTGCACACTTTTGTAGGTTACCTCAGTGAAACTCATTGGTTCCCAAGGGACACTTGGGAAGAATTATTTTTGTTGCTGATAATAGCTTTTCTGATGCAAGCAATCATTTATACTGCAGATGTCCTAACAAAAACTTTCAACAAAAAAAGGCCCAGGGATGTCATTCTGCCACAGAGCATTTGTGTGTTCACAGCTGTTTGATCTCCAGTACTACAGCATATGCAAATATATAGGTTAATTAATTAATTAATAAGTTAATTAATGTTTTGAAGTGTAACTTAGTTTTCAATACTGGGAGCCAATCAATAAAGGCTCTCCAGCTCTTTCTTAAAACAATGTCACATGATCACATTTGATACAGTTTGCCACTGGAAGTGTTTCTGCTCATTGTTGTAGGTACAAGTTGCTAGCTAACTTTCCTTGAAGGGAACAATCAAAGCTTAATTTCTACTATAGAAGCTGACATAGCTGACTCAGCAAATACTCATTGGTTTATATTGTGAATAGTTTCTCACTAATCTGTGTTTGCATATATGTACATGTTCATGTATGAACAGCCAGTGTATGCACTTTTGTGAGCTTCAATGTGAAGAGAGAGGTCAACATTGCCAATCCTTTGTCAGGTAGTGTCTACTGTTTGTTTTGTTCTGTTGTTGGTGGCAGTTGGTTTATTGTTTGTTTGGTTGTTCGAATTTTGTTGTTGTTGTTGTTGTTGTTGTTGTTCATTTGTTTGATTGTATCATTTTTTGACAGAATCTCTTCCTTGCCTGAAACTTCCAAGTAGGCAAGACTGTCTGGCATTAAGTATCAAATATTTTTGTCTCTGTCCCCTGCGCTGAGATTGCATGTGTCCATCACTGCTTCCACTATTGTTAATGTGGCTTTGGGAGTGGAATTGAGATCCTTCCACTGCTATGAAAACCTTGACCTACTGAACCACTTTCCCAGTCCTCTTCCAAAGATTTACTATGTGTGTGCCTGTGTGTCTGTGAAAGAGAGAGAGAGAGAGAGAGAGAGAGAGAGAGAGAGAGAGAGAGAGAGAGAGAGAGCACAGAGACAGCGAGAGCCAACTATTGTCCATTTTCTGCACTAGATTTTTCTTCATTGTACGTATCTCACTTGTTTTCTTGAATTATCTTCATAGCCAGTCTCCTAAACATTATAAATTGTGTTTTATAAATAATTGCCTTCAGTTTTATGATTTCACAGATGACAATTATATTGGAAAGGATTCACTTCAGTGATACTAATGTGGTGGACTGACTTTGAGCATTGATAAGAATCAGATGGAGAAATACCCCCACACTGCAGCAGGAAGAGGTAATTTGCTGTATTCATCATTTTCTGTCTCCTGCAGAGTGCTGTTGCCAGGGTTTCTAGATTAATATGATGAAATTGAAGGCAACTGTAATTACAGTGTTCTTATCCTACTCTCTATCATTCTCCCTCTCCTTTGTTTCATTGGGCCCCAGGAGGAAAGGGAAGCCCATGAATCTCCCTGTGTTGTTCTTGCTATCAAATTGATTAATTATGTTTTCAATTTGTTCCTAATTATAGTTATCTACCTTTCCCATTTGCAGGCACAGATAGCACTATGTCTTTGGCTCTTGCCATCTTTTATTTTCATACAATTGAATGCTGGTTATAGCTTGTAGGCTCTCTATGTTAGTGGGTCACAGGAGAGAGCCTGCCTCATGTAGAACATGATGGGAATTCCATTAGTATCAAGTAAGGTATGCGGCATCAGGGAGAGTCAAGTCAATCCAACTGAAAGGTAGATGCCAGTATCATAAGCAATGAAAATAAATAGATTATGATGTTTTTATAACTGTAAACTTGACATAAATTAGAGGTCATCTGGAAAGAAATTCTCAATGAGTTTGTCTTTATTGGGTTGATGTGTGCTAATGTCTGTAGATGATTGTATCCAATATTGTAATATCATGACTGGTAATGGAGGTGGGAAGATGTCTTCTGAATATGAGTAGCATGATTTCCTGGGCTGGACTCTGAACTGTGTAACAGTGAAAAAAGTTGACTAAGCAGAAACAAGTTGGCAGTGTGGACACATTCAATTTTTTCTGTCCTTCACTGTGGATTTGCGATGACCTGCTGTCCTAAGATTTTTAGTCTGTGACTTTGAGGGATCAAAGATGTATTGTAGCCTTAAACTTAGATCAAAATAAGCCCTTTCCTATATTGCATTTGATTAAGATATTTTATTACAGCAATAGAAATGAAAGTAGAACACAGGGGGCATACAATCTCTAGGTGGGACACTCCAAACTTAAATGAAAACCCCAAGTTCCCTTAGAGTTTGTGGTCTCCCAGCTGTTTAGGGCCCTTCTCTACTGAGAAGTCTGCAAGCTTGTCAATAAACTTCCACTTTTGGTGACGCCGCATTCCTGTCTTTTAAATTGTTAACAGATGGAAAAAAAAACATATCTGCTAACCAGAATTAGCAAGTGTATCTGTTGAAACCTCTCCCTGTACCAAAATTTATTTTTATGAAATACATGACACAAGGGTTGACTGTAAAAAGAATCCTCTCTCTTGGGACTAGGGAAAACAGTATACCACTTATTTATAGAATGTGTTACCTGTTATTAAAAGCCCAAATACAAATGTCCTAGCAATTTACTAGTATATATACATATACATGTACACACACACACACACATACACACACACACATACACACACACACACACACACACACACACACACATATATATATATATATATATATATACATATACGTGTGTGTACTACTCAAAATAAAAAGGAAAGTATATTTCAAAGAGAAATGAAATTATATTCCTACAAATAGCCTTCTATACCTAATGGCAACAGCAGTTTTATCAATAAAAGGAAAGCTAGAAATAGTCCAAGTAACCATTAGCAGATCAATGGACAAACTGTTATGCATCCATAGAATGAAATAACATTCCACATTAAAATGAATGAGTTACTGTCATGTATCACATAGATCAATCAACATTATGCTGAGTGAAAGATACTAGGCAGTAAGGGGCACAAACTTTGTAATTTAATTTCTATGAAGTTTTAAAGCATGCAAAGCCAACATATCGTGGTAAGGATCAAGGTGATGTTCGCATCGAAAGTGGACACTAAATTTGGAATATAGGAGTGATTTTTCTAGATGACAAAGTTGATACATTTTTGACCATTAGCTGAGTCCTGTTATATTTTGACTATGACAATTCACCTGTTCATAGCTCTCAAATCCAATAGTAACTTCTCAATGATTAGTTATTCTAATCTGTATGATTTGTAGCACCTGTTTTATCAACATGCATGTGAGTTTTATAAATTCTACTTGAAATTATATTGTAAGGAAAAAAGAAAAGCTTTAATAACAAGGTATTAACCTAAAAATCAGATGATTTAAATTCTTAGGAAATCATGAAGTAGAGCACCTGATAGGAATTTAGAAAACAAAACTGCATTATGAAGGTTAAAGGTTCCTGAACATAGAAATAGGAATTTTAGAGGTTTACTTTTAATTTTTAATTACAGCTGTGACTGAAGTGTCCTCAGGGTCCAGAAAAGGTCATTGAATCCCATGGAGCTGTAGTGACAGGAGACTATGAGCCAGCCAGCATGGACTCTGGAAACTGAGCTGAGCTTCTCTGTGATATCATTGCATGCTCTTAAGCACAGTGCCATCCAGTTAGTCCTATGAATAACTTTTCCATTTAAAAACTGGGCAACACACAATACAAATAAATTCAGTTATCAAACATTTGCCCATATTTGGCTCAGATTAAAAATCATGGCAAGACTAAAAAAAAAAAAAATCACATCAGAAATTTCCAAAAATGTATACAGATTGTCACCACAGGGGATATTATGATGAGAAACTTTTTCATCCAATCCCATGAATTAGTGAAACATCAATCAGAGAGAACATGTTTCCTGAGGCTTGTATGGCGGTTTTTGTCTATAGCTCTTTAGATTATTGTTTTCAGGAGAATGTGAGTTAGACAGTGTCTGGAGTTACTTTTTAATGAAAACAAACATTCAGCACTGAAATTTATAAATTTTATATATATGATTGAATGGCAATTTGAGTTGATGCACAGAGAGTTTTTAATCATGAACCAGTAAGTTTAAACAGTGAGTTAACACACTGCTTTACCCTGACAACCTAAGTGAAATATCCAGAGTGCACAAGATAGAAGAAGGAATGCAACTCATTCAACACATATGCTGAGGCCTGTGTGTTCCTGCTATTAACAGGTACACATCACAGACACACAATAATAAAATAAAATAAAATAAAAGCACTCTAATCGATAACCAAGAGAAAAATAAGTATGCACCTGCTGGTGTTTCTACCTTTCTTTTCTTTAAATGTCATTTGTGTCAATCATAATAGAAAAACAGGTCATTTTTTTTTCTGTTGATCCTTCTTGTTGCCTTGTGTGTTTCATTTATAAAACCCAATGACTGTGCTGTGATCATAGCATGTAACAATATAACCCAGTGGTTAGAAATTCAGTATTTTAATTAGCATTTAAAATTCTCTTGTATTTCATTTACAAGATTTAATTTTGTTCTACATGTATGTTTGAGAGGTCCTTTTAAACATGGCCTCTCCTAGAATTACCACACCACAGTCTGCAACATCTTTATGTTTTGTAGACTGAAAACGAATTATTTCAGGTGAATAAGATACTTTTGTTGATGAAGGTACTTGTCATGAAAACTGAAGACTTGAACTCTGTCCCTGAAACCCACATGGTAAAGAAGAAAGTGGACTCCTGCAAGTTGCCTTCTAACATCCAAGTACATATATAGCATGACTGTTTTATGTATTCAATGAGTAAATAAATAAATAATTGTTTAAAAACAGAAAATGTATCTCTTAATAGACCACAAATGACAGTGAGGTTTGTATATGTGTCTATGTGTATCGTAAATAAATTTAACATCATATTTTGTTCTCATCTACAAAGAGAAAGCAGATCATCTTTGCACATAAATGATTTTTATTTGTTTAATTCTCTTTAAGTAATTTAAATATAAAACCCCTCTACAAAACTAAAGCTATAAAAAAGAGTTCATTGACCACATACAGAAATGTTTTATGATTCTAAAAAATCAGAAAACTCCTGCACTCAAGGTCTATGTGACATGAACAAAATACTCATATTGTACTTTTTCTGGTGAACATTCTTTCTCTACTTTCTCCATCTACACATGGCCTAACATGACCAGTAGAGTCAGATCTCCATGACTACATCCTGGCTTTGAGACTCCAGAGACAATAGAATTTCTTTTACCTGCAAGGACCCTTTTACCTACCCCTAGAACATTGTAGGCTCAGGGGTATTTAGATACTGGGCCAAAAGCACCTGAGTGTAAATGATTTAAACTTAAGGCAACACCATTGATCATAAATTTTTGTTTAGCTGACACCTCTTGAAAATACATTTGTACTCTATGAGTTAGTAGAAAGTGTTTAGAAACAGATGTTTTCTTTTTTCAACAAATGCCTGATAAAAGCAGTATAATCAAGCATTGGTTCATTTCGCTCACAGTTTAAGGGTGCTGTAATCGTAGGGAAGGCATGGGCAGCAAAGGCAGGAAATAGCTGCTTACATGGAATCCAATGTCAAGAAATGAAGCTGATGATCTGTCTTCTCCATTTTGCTCAGTCAATGACAGAGGCCACACATTGTTTACATGTGTCTTACCAATGTGATCTATCTAAAAACTCCTCAGAGGCATGTCCATATATCTCTTTTTATGGTGACTCTAAGTCCCACTAATTTGAGAAGCAGTAATTAAACATTAACTGAAATCACCTGAGAGTTGGAGAAACAATATTATACAGACTGAGCAGTCTGTACTTAAATGTATTTAGTATTATATATGTATACACTATATACACATGCATATATTCATGTGATAATAATTAATGAATAAAGAAGTTATTAATCTGATAAAATTAAGGAGGGTTATATAAGAAGGATTGGAGAAAAGAAAGGAAGAATATTTTAATTGTATAATAATTTCAAAAAAAGTAGAGAGATTTTATATAAAAACATGTATTATAACAAATTGTATCTTTTTATTCTTTAACCTCAGGACAACCATTCTTATTGACCTATACACTTTTTAAGCAGTTTTGTTTCAGGTAGTTAGACTCAGATTCATCAATAGTAACATAATGTAATAAAGATCTGTTATAGAATATTGTCATCTGAACATGACATGATCATTTTAATCTTGAACACACTCTATTTGGGATTACCTGAATAAAAGCTGTTTATTATTTGTCCTATCCATGGTCTGCTGTGGCCCCTTTCCCTCACTAATAGTTTAGAGACAGTTGAAAGTTGCTACCTGGGGAGGATTCATCAGAGCATGTCCTCCCACCAAATACAACCAGTTAGATATTGAAGAGACATTTTTTTCTCAGATGAATCACCACTGAAAAGTTTCCCATGTTTCTGTAAATAATCCTTGACACATGCTCCTCAAAGCAATCCTTACCAAACAGTGTTTCACCAAGCTAAGTTTGTATGCAATCATTTTGTCTTTTGGTGATGTCCTATATAAAGAATTTAATTTTGTTTTTTCAGGAAAACATATTTACCCATCAAGAGCAAAAGGATTATTTATATCCTAAACCCATAATACACCTGGCATAGCCATCCTAAGTGTACATATTTTCCCAAAAATTGTACAGTATTACCTACTAAAATTTCTTGAAAGAACAGACATTGTTTGGAAATTTTCCAATAGATATTTGTCACATTAAAAACTATTTCCATGTTTAGATCTTTCTAACATGCAGAGGCATTTTCCAATCCTTGTGGTACTGTTTTTACAGATTCAAGTAATTAGCATAGCAGGTTGCATTGCTTAGTGTTACCTGATAAACTATGTATACTGTGTCTGTTTTAGCTACATGCTGGAATTAATGTTTTGCTTGGTTATATATCTATCTCCACAGCAATAGAATCTGCTGGTAGTCATTTTCTCACTGCCTTTCTAATAGATTAACCAATTCTAGGTTGTTACACTGTTGGGGAATATACATTACAGCTCACGAAACCATGCCTTGGGCTATGTATAGGAAGGGGATCTTTTTCTGACAAAAGAATTTCTTTGGTATCTCCTACAAAATGTTAATATCAATTTACTCTAACAAGAACTGTGGATGGCTCCCTCAGGCATACTTTGTGGTTTTCGTATGTGTTTTTATAAAAGAAGGCAAAAAGTGGCCTATTCAAGCAACAGGTACCAAACAACTAAATACATATTTGATTAATAATTTCCTGGGTTTAGAAACAAGCCTGAGAATTGGTCCATGTATTACAGATTGGGAGGTGTGTGTGTATGTGTGTGTATGTGATTGAGTATATATATATATATATGTACATGTGAGTGAGTGCGTGTATTAATGGTTATATGTGTAAAAGATTGTGTCTGGTCATATTCACATGTTCTTGTAGGATGAATCTTATGAACAAAGCAGCAATCATCATAGTACCAGCAGTTTCTAACTGTAAGAAGCCATTGAACAAGCTTAAGGACTATTGGTATTCAATCATAGAAGAAAGTTGAGTCATTGTAGCCCTCATGACAGAGTCCAACCACTCCCATCCCTTTCCATGAAATTCTGCCCTAGTTAGACATGTTGCTAAAGTCTCCAGAGTATCTAGACTATCTAGGATGTAGAAATTTAGCTGAAGGGGTGTCCATCTATGAGGGTATGAAGATGCTATTGTTTTTTATGGTTAACTTTCCAATGTGAGTGTTATGGGGTCACCAAAGCTTCTGCCAACAACTGTTTACCATGCTCTGTAAATAGGGCCAATAAACTGGTTGACACCCGAGAGTAAACTTTGAAGTAAAACTTTAGTTTATTCGTAGGCTATGAAGGTAAGTATATACATTGTTTATTTCATCTTAGTGAAGGAATTCTTGCAGCATGCATGTATGTAGGTACATAAGTACATATATGAGCATACAGGTGGAGATTGTTGTACAGTGTGTTTCTCTGAAGGTAGGAGTGTTTTTCTTTCCCTATTTACTGTTAAGTATGTTTAAGATGACAGAAAATGTTAACACATAAAAATCAGTGCTCCAGTTTGCCCCTGTCCAATCTTGCTATTCTTGTAGATATTTAACTTTGTGTCATTCTTGACTTGTCACTGTCTCTCTCACCTTGAATCAAGTTTACTGTCAGACCATTTATTCTATATGCTCAGAATATATCCAGAGTCAATCATCTGTGCATTGAAGCCCACCATCAGCTTCTTCCCTGGTTTGTTTTTAGTGATTCTCCTTAGCAGTCTTTTTGTTTGCTTCATTGCTTAGAACATGTCCCAGGACACCAAAAATTCTTAAATAAATTTTAGTTTCTAAGACCTTTTCTCCTGAGAAGCCTTCTTTATGGGTGAATATATGTAATTTTACTTCTTATAGAACTTGTTGGTTTGCTCTGGTAATTTATTTTATGGCTTTTAATTTTTTAATTGTTGAAGAAAAGCAGATCAGAACAAAACCCCTAGAGGAAAACAATGACACATGTCTGCTAAACCAGTTCTCAGATGTGAAGGCAGAAGGATCAGAAGTCCAAAGCCACATTTGGGTACATAGTAAGTTCAAGCCATTTTGCAAGAGATAAGGTGTTGTCAAAATAGCATGATCAACAGAAAAAAGTCTATATGAAAATAATAAGGCAAGTTATGCCCAGAAATGGGATAACTGGGTCTTCGGATAGGACTATGTCCAATTTTCTGAGGAACCGCTAGACTGATTTTTAGAGTGCTTGTACCAGCTTACAACCCCACCGAAAGTGGAGGAGTGTTCCTCTTTCTCCACATCCTTGCCAGCATCTGCTGTCATCTGACTTTTTGACCTTAGCCATTCTGACTAGTGTGACCTGAAATCTCAACACCTGATGACTAGGGATGTTGAGCACTTCCTTAGATGCTTCTCAGCCATTCAATATTCCTCAGTTGAGAATTTTTTCTTTAGCTCTGTTCTCCATTTTTAATAGGATTATTTGAGTCCCTGGAGTCTAACTTCTTGAGTTCTTTTTACATATTGGATATTAGACCTCTATCAGATGTGGGGTTTGTAAAGATCATTTCCCAATCTGTTGGCTGCCATTTTGATTTCAGTGTCCTTAGACTTTCAGAAATTTAGCAATCTCATTAAGTCCCATTTCTCCATCCTTGGTCTTAGAGCACACACCATTGGTGTTTTGTTCAGGAAATTTTCACCTGTGCCTATGTGTTCTAAGGTTTTCCCTACTTTCTTTTCTAATAGTTTCAATGTGCCTGGTTTTATGTGGAGATCGTTGTTCCACTTGCACTTGACCTTTGTACGAGGATATAAGAAAGGGTCTATTTTCATTATTCTGCATGCTGAGTGCCAGTTGAACCAACACCATTTGTTAAAAAAGCTGTCCTTTTTCCATTGAAGGTTTTCAGTTCCTTTGTCAAAAATCAAGTGACCATATGTATGAGGGTTCATTTACTGATCTTCTATTTATGTTCCATTGATCAACCTTCCTATATCTGTACCAGTACCATTCAGCCTTTAACTCAATGCTTGTAATATAGCTGGAGGTCAGGAATGGTGATTCCTGCAGATGTTTTCTTGTTGTAAAGGGTGGATTTCAATATTCTAGGTTCTTTGTTATTCCAGATGAATTTGCAAATTGCTCTTTCCAGCTCTATAAAGCATTGATTGGGAATTTTGATGAGAATTGCATTGAATCTGTATATTGCTCTTGGTAAGATGGCTATTTTTACAATATTGATCCTTCCAATCCATGTACATGAGAGATCTTTCCATCTATTGATATCTTCTTCAATTTCCTTCTTCAGAGATTTGACATTCTTGTTATATGGGTCCTTCACTTGTTTAGTTAGACTCACACTAAAGTATTTCATATTGTTTGTGACTATTGTGAAGGGTATCTTTGCCATTTTGATGTGTTCTTGGATTCGGTTTGCAAGAATTTTCTTGAGTATTTTTGCATCCATTTTCATAAGGGAGATTGATCTGAAGTTCTCTTTCCTTGTAGGGTCTTTGTGTGGTTTATAAATAAGGGTTATTGTGGCATAGGGTGAAAGGTTCTGTAGATGTTTATTAATTCCAATTGGTTCATAACCTCTGGTAGTTTCACTGCATCATTGTTCAGTGTCTGTTTCCATGATCTTTCCATTAATGTGAGTGGGGTGTTTAAGTCTCCCACTTATTATTGTGTGTGGTGCAATGTATATTTTGAGCTTTTTTTTTTTGCGTTTCTTTTATGAATATGGTACGCTTGTATTTGGAGCATATATGCTAAAGATTGAGAGTTCCTCCTCATAAATTTTCCCTGTAATGAGTAAAAAGTATCCTTCATTATGTTTTTTGGTAACTTTTGGTGGAAAAATCTACTTTATTCACTATTAGAATCACTACTCCAGCTTGTTTCTTGGGGCCGTTTTTTTGGAAGGGTTTTTACAGCTTTTTACTCTGAGATAGTGTCTTTCTTTGTCTCTTAGATGAGTTCCCTATATGCAGCAAAATGCTGGATTCTGTTTATGTATCCAGTCTGATAGTCTATCTTTATTGGGGAAATTGAGTCCATTTATGCTAACAGATATTAAGGAATAGTGGTTGCTGTTTCCTGCTATCTTTGCTTTTAGAGGTAGAATTATGTCTGTGCTTCTTTCATCTTTTGGTTTTCTTTCTCAGGTATTTTCTTGATTTCTCTAGGATGTAGTTTCCCACCTTGTATTGGGTTTTCCATCTATTATTTTTTGTAGAGCTGGATTTGTGTTCAGATATTGAGTAAATTTACTTTTGTCCTGGTATATCTTGGTCTCTCCATCTATGGTGATTCAGAGTTTTGCTGGGTATATTAGCCTGGACGGACATTTGTGTTCTCTTAGGGTCTGTTTAATGTCTGTCCGGGATCTTTTAGTCTCTGTTGAAAAGTCGGGTATAATTCTAATTGGTCGGCCTTTATATGTTACATGACCTTTTTCCTTTACTGCTTTTAGTATTCTTTTCTTTGCTTTGGGCAATTGGTGTTTTGACTATTTTGTGTCATGAATTTCTTTTCTGGTCCACTCTATTTAGAGTTCTGTAGGCTTCTTTTATGCTCATGGTCATCTCATTCTTAAGGGTAGGAAAATTTTTTTCTATGATTTTGTTGAAGATATTTACTGTGCCTCTTAGTTCTTATTTTTTGCCCTCTTCTTCTATTCCTATTATCCTTAGATTTGGTCTTCTCATTGTGTCCTGGATATCCTAGACATTTTGGGTTAGGAGATTTTTGTTTTTGCATCTTCTCCAACTGTTTTGTCTGTTTTCAATGTTGTCTTCTGTCCCTGAGATTCTCTCTTTCATCTCTTGTAGTCTGTTGGAGATGCTTGCATCTGTGGCTCCTGATTTCTTTTTAGGTTTTTCATCTCCATGGTTTGTTTATTTTTTTCTTTTTTTTAATTGTTCCTATTTCCATTTTCAATTCCTTCATTTCTTTGGTTGTGTTTTCATGTAGTTCTTTGAGTTCTTTGAATAGTTTTTGTGTTTCCTCTTTAAAAGCTTCAATTTGTTTATAGTTGTCCTCCCATACTTGTTTAAGGAAGTTATTCACACTTGTCTAAAAGATCTCCATTATCATCTTGAGGTATGACTTCAACTCTGAGTCTTCTTTTTCTGGATTGTTTGGCAATACACTCTTTGCTGTGCTGGAAGTGCTGTGTTCTGATGTTGCCAGGTTGTCTTGAATTCAATTTCTTAAGTTCTTTTGTTTTCCTCTTGTCATCTTGTTGTCTGTGGTTATATGTGGTCTTGTTGTCAGTGATTGGTACCTGTTTCTCCCGTGGGCCTGAGGGCCCCTGGTCTCTGAAAGAAAACCACTTCTGAGTGTTTGGCTTCTTGTGGGCAAGCAGTGAGCTCTGGTAATAGTGACTCAGCTGTCTTTGTGGGATCAGTGGTAGGAGCTCTTGTGAGGCTGTTCTGGTATCTCAGCCCTGTGTCCCTAGGCCCTGAGTACTTCTGCCAGGGACCTGACTTTTTCTCTAGGCCAAAACTGACCCTTTTCCAGATAGCATCGTACTTTCTGCTCTGTGATAACTCCTGGTGTACTCTCCCAGACCTCCCTCTGGTCCAGGTTGAACTTCAAGCACTGCCTTTTCTGGGCAGACCCCAGCTCCCACTTTCGATGGCCTGTGCCTTACTCTGGGCTTGTGTGTCTAGTCTGTGAGCCCAGGCCTTCTGGGCGGATCACAAATCCCTATGCCAGAGATCAGGACACACTGTGGGCTTCAGGGGTGTGTTTTCCTCATGCTCCACCTAGCCTTCTCTGTGCCTTGGTTATTCACAGCATAGTATTACCAGGCCTGTGTCCCTAGATCTCTGCTGTTCCAGGTGGCAAAGGGCCTGAGCATTTGGTTGGCTTGTTACTGTCTTATACTTGCTGAGATCAAACTTGGATCTACAAACTACATTATAGATTTATTACTGTTAATTTGATTGAGGCATTTTCTTAATTGAAGTTTTTCTTTCAAAACAGTTCTAAGTCTGTGTTAAGTAGACTTAAAACCACCCATCACAATTGTGAAATAACTAAATGAATATATCTAGAACTCTATTTAAAAATAAAAACAATGTTATATATGGAGGTTGGTTAAAGGTGGTCCAATTAAGTTCCAATGATTTCCTGGAAAAAAATAATCTGGTGCTAAGAATAGTACCTAAGAATGTCAGAAGGGGTGGAAGAAGATGGTTTTACTAGTATTTTACTCTAAAAATTATGAAATTACATTGAAATTTTGTGTCTCCTACTCCTAAAAGACAATGGTCATTTCTTTCTTTCAGTGTTTTCCTAAGTTGTCTAATGGATTCACTAGGGTCCCAACATATGTCAGTCTAGCAGACAGATTGTAGTCAGCCAGTCATGGGCACAGGGCCCTGCTGTGCCCATCCAGTTTTTCATGAGCAGCTGCCAGTTCCTCCAATGAGCCAGAACACGAAACAAGTATTTGAAGTTAATCTTAGAGTTGTTAAAACCCACTATTTCCTCTGATGTGAGTTAAATGATTTCTGCGGAAATCAAATGTCCAGGTATTTTAGGAAATAATTGCACAAGGTTTAGAGACAGCATCTGCATGACTCAATCCCTACTCTGTTGAAAAAGCTGACCTCAAGAGATTGGGCAAAGAGAATAATTCCTATGCCAGAAGACTCTCCAATAACTGGGAGTAATATGGCTATTAGTTATAGAAATCATTTTCTGTGGGGATCACTGCCATTAAGTTGTAGATTTTAGAGGGCTGATAAGATGTCCCTAGTGGTAAAGTGTCTGCCATGTAAACACAAAGACCTAAGTTCAATTCTCAGAGACTATATAAAAATACAAGTTTAGTATGTACACAGAAGGAAGGCCCCTGGAAACCATTTTCATTTAGCTGAGCATTCTGAGGCAGCTATTGCAAAGTTGTTTGGGTTATTATAGGCATGAAGAAGAGGCCAGGTGATGGATATGCCTTAGATATCTTCAAAAGTTGATTTCCAATTATTAACTGTCTATGTAGCTTTCTTCATTTTATTCATTTTCTTTATTTACTTATTTATGTATTTGTTTATTTATTATTTACTTATGGACATTTACTAGAGACAAATAAGCACTCATTCCAAAGTCAGAATAACATCAAGAATCCTCATCAGGGTTTTATTTCTTTCCTGCTAAAAATTAGAGAAAGGTTGAAAATACTTTCACCTAAAATTTTTTAAAGAAGGCTAATATTTGACTATATATTTGAGATATGATTTTCCTCATAAAACAACACATTCAATACTTGTACCTTCATGTTACAAAGAAAAACAATATTTGGTGTTTGAAGGAGGTAACAACTTTCAGGGGCAATTGTTTTGATCTTATTTTAGGCTATGATAAACAAGAAGGTTTTGGACAACTGCTGAAGAATATTGTGTACCTAAGGGCCATCTGTCCTCTTTCTGTCACAAGTGATTAATGTCCTGTAAACTTATGGTTTTGGATGTAGGCCAGGGTTTTAGAAACTCATCCATAGACTGGCAACCTCACAGCTCCTACAGTACTTAGGTAATATCTGTTCACTAACTTCCAAGAGTTTCTGAAGTAACTAAAATTTTCCCAGCAACTATGAAATATTTTTCATGCATCCTGTTATGCAACACACAAGGAAAAAACCACATATTTATTTGGAAGATCTTATGTCTTGATGTTGTTATTAAGGATAAGGGGTTTCATGTACAGACTTGAGTATTATTAGGAAAATATAATATATAATTGTTAAGATTTGTAATTTAAACATTGTATAGAGTAAGACAGGATAATAGAACAAGAGAGAAGGAAGGAGGATGGAAGAATGAAGGAAAAATTATGAAAGGAGAAGGGAATGGTAGAAAGCAAATATCAGTACAGGGAAAGAAAGAAAGAGAAAGAAAGAAAGAAAGAAAGAAAGAAAGAAAGAAAGAAAGAAAGAAAGAAAGAAAGAAAGAAAAATAAAAAGGTAGAAAGAAAAATAAAAAGACACTCAGAAAGAATGGCAGGAAAGGGGGCTGGGAAAAGAAGGAAAAAATTGGGAAAGGGAGGGAAAGAAGAAAGTAAGGGAGGGAAGGAAGGAAAGAGAGAAGAAAGGTAGGAAGAAGAGAGAGAGAAGAAAGAATGAGAGATAAAAAAGGTAAGGTAACAGAGAAGGAATACAAGGAAGAGGATAGAAAAATTGAAGAAAGGAAAGAATAGTAAATGTTGTCTCCAAGACACCAGAGTATAGCATTTCTTCTTATAAGAATCAGAGCTATTAGTGGTGATTAACAGTTCATCAGTTCATTCAATAGAAGAGACACAAGAATGAAGTGGTAGATGATCTTCAAGATGCAGGTCTCTGATCATCCTATATCCCTGAGCATGACGAGTTCCCACAATCAACTACTCCTGTCAGATGCCACTCAGGCACCATGCTTGGATCTCATTTAGGTTTCTTACCAGCAATATAAAGGTGTACCTTTTGAAACAGATTCAGAGACCCACAGCCAAACATTAGGTGGACCTCAGAGAGTCTTGTGGAAGAACTGGAGGAAGGACTGAGTGACTTAAAGACAACAGGAACACCACAGGAAGACAAAAAAATAAACCAACCTGGAATATTGGGGACTCTCAAAGATTAAACCACTAACCAAAGAGCAAACATAGGCTAGACTTGACCTCTCACCCCCCTCAACATGAATAGCAGAAGTGGAGTTCAGGCTTCATGCAGGTCCCCCAACAACTTGAGCAGAGTCTCTCTCTGAATCTGCTATCTGCCTATGTATCCTGTTCCTCTTCCTGGACTGCCTTTCCTGGCCTCAGTGGGAGAGGATGCACCTAGTTCTACAGTGACTTGTGTGTAGAAGGGTAATACCCAGGTGGGGGAAGGCAGGCGGGGAGAATGATCCTTGTGAGAGTGTACTGGGAGAGAGAGGGGGTTATATTGTGATGTAAAATGAATAAATAAATAAATTAATTAATTACAAGCAATATAACTTCAAAATCTGAAATGTCAACTAGTACTATTGTAAAGACAATGAAGTGTGACTCTCTCCCTGAGATGCCCACCTTTTTGATACCAGTTTCTCTTCCCTCTTTCCTAAGAACTCCATCCTTTAACTTTCCTGCTTGAAATCTATATGAAAACCCCTTCTAATAAGAAACTCATATCTGCTCTGTGTGAGTTTATCCGAAAAGTCTTTTCCACACTGAAAACAAAGAGCTTGTTTTCCCTAAGTTGTGGTCCCTCACACTAAAGGAATCCCTCAGGCTGCTGTGGGTTGTACCAGGGAGCCCTGCAGCCTCTGAAAGGTGGTCACAGGGACAAGGAGGTTTAAAGAAACAGAATGTCTTAGGTTCAAATGTAAATAAAGAACTTTTAAATGAAGAGAATATCTGAACCATGGGAAATTCAATTTAAAAAAAAATCCCTATGAAGAAGTGATAACACAGAAAAAAGCATTTTGAAAAAGAACATTGTGATTCACACAAGAACAACACTGCTATGCTTTGCCTCCCACAGCTGGGGACTTGCTTTTTCTAATATCCCTATTGAAATTAACAGTTTAATTCACTTTTCCATTTACAAGACAAATGCTTATGTAATCTAGTGCCACAGTGACACCTGTTTGTGCCTGGATTTAATTTACACAGACAGCCCATTTGCCTGTTTGTACAGGAATCAAATTAGGTTGTCCATGTATAACACACGAGGAGTTTAATGAGGTTCAGACCTGTCTCCAAAAGCCACCACTGTGTAAAAAGTGTTTCACTTGGGAAATTAAAATCTTCATCGCCACTGTCATAAATCTACAAGGAGAGTTGCTTCTTCTTTGTATTAAGTATCTACAGAGAAGGAAAACGAGATGATAAATGCATATCTGCCCATTCTTGAAACAATTTGTATAAACAGTTTATGATTGCCTGCCATTTCTACTAACTGCACATGGACATGTGCAGCCAATGCAGACACAGACTATAGTCTTCAGGGTCTTGATATTTTTTTTTACAAATAAAGAGGTTTTCCAGTAACTATTTCACATAAATGAATGTGGAAATATAAGCCTTATCAAGGAAAACATGCCTTAACATTTAATTACAGACTAAAAATAAAGGCAAAGATTAATCACAAATCTAATTAAGGGACTAACCGTTCATAATGTTCTCTACCTTTGCCACAACTTGTCTTCTGACATAGTCCTACGTACTTGTCTCGTGTACTTATGATAAGGTGCTGGGGTGAGGTATGGTGACATTATCTACAGGAAAAAATTTAAAAGAAAATCTAGGCACTGTACCTAAAGTAAAGTCCTCATTACAGTATCCGAATGCTTCCATGTAATCAAAGTAACTACACAGAGAATGAAGCATAAACAGTTAAGTTTTTTAGCCCAACTAAAAATTTCCCCCAAGAGAATGAGGTAGCTCCGGGGTAGGGGCACCTACTGTACAAGCATGAGGGAATGAATCTGAAGTTCTAGCACTGAGGCAAGAAGCCAGGTGTACCTACAGATGGGTCTATAACTCCTGCAGTGTATGAGGCAGACACAGGAGGATGTCTGGGACATGTTGGCTGCTATCTGAACAATGGGTTCAAAGCTAGGAATGATAGAACAAGGCATACAGTATCCTCCAGCCTCTGCACTCATTCACAAGCACACACAAACATCTGCAAACACACATTTGCACATGTACAACACACACACACACACACACACACACACTGCTCTACCAGCCTTATAAGTATTGATTGCTTAGCTCTGTCTATTTAACCTACAAGATAAACCACCCCACTTTGGCCTGACTTGTGTCTTCTTTAGTAGCACCAGTATCTGCCTAACTTTGACAGCCCTTCCCAGCACTCCTTGCCTCCTTCCTTCAATGTTAATGTTAGATACTGTCTGTGCTGAATGTGACCTTGACCATGTTTTCAAAGCATGGTCTCCCATTTCAGCTGAGGTAAATGAGAGTTGAGGGACTCATTAGGTTCTCTCAGAACACTGGCTTGTTGGCTAAGGCTATGAGCATCATTTCTTTTAGCACTTGCCAGAAGTAAGATGCCCCTGGCAGCAAGTTTATTGTCAAAGATCCATTCTTCTCAGCCAAATTTCTGCCGTGGATCAAGCCAGCAGCAAACCTTGCCACTGTTTAATTTCTGTTCAGCTCAAGCCAGTTTTCTCTGTGCTGGGAGAAAGGAAGCCACAGGTTTCCCAAATATTCCAGGTATATACTGTTACCAGTCTTTGACAGGCAAAACAGTTAAGAATTCATAGCCCCTACAGTCCAGGAAAGTGCCAATGGACTGGAAGGCATAAAATATCATTGAACATTCACAATTCATTCCCCTGAAATGCCAGAATAAGGTTGTTAACTGCTCACAATGCACAGACAGCCCCTCAGAGGAGAGGAGCTGGATGCAGGAACACTCAACACAGAGCTCAGAGAGATGATATATCAACTATTATTTCAGCTTCAATCCAGACAGAAAGACACATGTCTCATAATAAGGGGCTACATCACACAAGTCATTCCATCCCTCTATATCCAATTGTACATTAATAGAGGACATTATATGAAAATCTCGTTTGTTACATTTCATAAAGGTTGGTGATAAATAATGGATTTTTATTTTCAGATGTAATAGAAATTTTACTAAGTACAGAATAAGAAAGGAAAAGGCATATTTACACCATACTATAAAGATGACTAGGACTGAGTTTTCTACACTTGATCTTAGCCAAAATGCCGAAAAGTGATAGGACTGCGTTTTCGATAGAGATGTGTTTAAACATGAATTTACCTACACCTTTTTCCATGTGCTGGGGTTAGAATATGAAATATCCTCTATACTGTAGTCTACAAGTTCATGTATTTGAATATATGATTCCCAGTTGGTGTAACTGTTTGGGGGAAAATGAAAAATTTAAAAGACAGAGTCCTGCTTTAAAGATATTTGGGAGCAGAGGCCCAGCAGGCTGAGGGGCACATTCGTTGCTTTGGGGTTTATAGACGAGCCATAGTCCTTGTCCTCTCTCCCTGCTCCCTGCGTACAGATGAAATGTGATCATCTAGCTTCTCACTGCTGCTCTCATGCTTCCTCAAAGATGGATGGTTATCTGGGCATGTGAGATGAGTTAACCACTTTCTCCTCTAACTTGTTTTTTTGCAAGCAACTAAAAAGCAACTAATATATTATGTCTCCCCCTGCCTCACTTTTCCCCCTAAGTTCTTGTTCCCATTTCCTCCATCCATGGGATTGTAAGTAGTGTTTTAGAAAAGGTAATAAGCTCAATCATGATCAAGAATATAAAGTGTTTCACTACGTTCTGAACATGAAGTTAGCTTGTTTTGAATGAAAACGTTGCTCCAAATCTTAGAAGTTTGAAGGCACGTTCCCCAGTTCATGATGCTATTTGGGGTGTTTTGGAGATGTGGCCTTGTTGAAGGAAGTGTCAACTAGTGGTGGTCTTTCAAATATTTCAAAGCCGCACACATTCAAAGTTTGCTTTCTATGTACTGATTGCAATTTGAGATTCTCAAATTGAGACTTGAGTTTTTTATAGCCACAATGCCTAGAGTCTGCTGCCTCAGGTCGTTATTATGGACTGGAACTCGCTGGAACAACAGTCAAATAAATCTTTTCCTCCACAAGTTGCTTCATCCTGAACCTTCATCACAGAAATTCCAAAGTCACTAATGCAAGCTGTTTGTATAACATGGACATTAGCAGAAAACACATTTACTTCCTTTTCAGGCATTCCCAGATTTGAGTGTGGTCAAATGTCTTATGATTTCTAAGTATCCTAATATTTATGTTCTTATTGAAGTCATTTACATTCTTTTAACTTAAATCTGTGGGGCAGATAAAATAGTTCAGAGAGTAAAGATACTTGTTAGCAAACTATAATCCTGAGTTTAATCACTATAACTCATAAGATAGTAGAAGAGAATTGATCTTCACAAGTTGTTGTCTGACCTTCCCTTTTACACACACACACACAAATACGCACAGACACACACATTAAATACATGTAATTTTAAACCCATGAGTATACATGGAGAGACCCATGGCTCCAATTGGATATGTAGGTATGTAGCAGAGGATGGCACTGTCTGAAATCAATGGGAGGAGAGGCCTTTGATCCAGTGAAGGTTTGTTTTCTCGGTGTAGAGGAACACCAAGGCACTGAGGTAGGAGAGAATGGTTGGGAGTGGAAACACCTTCATAGAAGCAAGGGGAGGTGGATGGGGGATGGGAGTGGGGTGAAATGAGATAGCATTTAAAATGTAAATACAGATAATATTTCATAAAATTGTTATAAAACCTGTAACTATGATTTGTTTTAAGAGCTATGGGTATTGGCCTCCTGTTTAGAATTGTAAGATGTGTTTTGATTGTGTTCTATTTATTTATCTTGTTTATTTATTTTACAAGTAAACTACCTTCGAAACAAGTATTTACCTCTAACGCATTGAGTCATTTTGAGTTTCTTGTTACCTTTTTCTTTTATTTATTTAAGACTTCAAATGTATTTTAGCAAGGTGAAGCTGCATTACTTCTCCATTTCACACACACACAAAAAAAAATCAAACTAAAGATATCAGGAAAAAATCAATACATAATACACCAATAAAAATGCACAGCATAACTACCCAAGATAGGCAAGACTAAGAGCTACGTTCAGACCCTCAGCACACAGCAACCCTGTTCCCAAGGTTGTACTGGACCTATCAAGAAAGTCTGTGAACAGCTGCAGCAAATACATAAAAGTGTAGTCCTTACCCAAGAAAAAGATGGATGCAAGTCAAAATAAGATGTTTTTATAAGATATAATAAAATGAAAACCTCTAAGAGAAAAAATGTATTCATTAGGACATGAAGGGGTCATATATGAGATGTAAAAGGACCATGTGTATGCTGTAACCTCTGAGGACACGTTTCTGAGGTTTAGATTTTGTGGTGTATATGGCAGTGCTCTGAGTCCATTTTCCTATGGTTCTCCAGGCCCTCAACAATCATGCTTCAGTGATGCAGCAGACAGACTTGATAGCGCACTATACCACAGACTTTGATTTGTTAAGTACCACTCCTCCCTCGCCATCTGCCTTCAAGCATACTTCCTAGAGTAGTACAAGCGGGAAAGTCCTATTTGTTAGGAAGAACCCCTAACACTTTTCTAGAGTAGGAATCTGCCTAGTTCAAAAAGGACCCTGTTTTAAGAGTTGCAGGAAACTAAACAATGCAACTTTATCTAATATTAGCAGTGTTTATTTGGAGCAAATTCAGCACCTGGAGATGGATAATTGAATGAATGCAGGAGGAGTTACACCAGTAGCTCCTTTTTCTAATCAATTATCAAACTCCAGGAATCAATTTGTCTTTTGTTTTTATAAGCCCAGACATTTTCCCCAATAACTTGTTCCTGAAACATGCCTCTATGAGACCTCTGAATGTTCCAAATTCATTTTCTGTATAGTCTATGAATACTTCAAATATATTTTTCACTGTGTGATACAAATAAGATGACCGAGTTTTCCTTCACAACCAGTTATGTAGACCTCAGGCTCGTGCAAGGCCAGTATGTGGCATTATGGGTTATTCATCATCCAAACTTACATTAAAGATGTGGGGCCATGTGCCATGGGTTTTATTCCTCAGGTAAATCATGAAAAAGAGAAAAAATACAAAGGATGGATAGAAGAAATATTAAAATTAATAAAGTTAGTCTTTAGTATTAAGTACTGTGGATTCAGTTATACACAGCTGCTACAGATGTTTTATTTTTCCAAACTGGTTTTAGTTTTGCTCTATTCTCAAGTTCGACTTTGTGTATCTCCAATATAATTAGAAACAATAAATTATTAAACAAGAAAATAATTGATGCTGTGAGTATGTAGTATGCCTAATATATTTTGAAGCACAGTATAAATTTTTTAATGTCCTCCTATTCAGATAAATATTAAATCATATTTTCTACTCTGGTGGTTAGCTTTAACTGTTAAGACACTTTCAAGAATCACCTAGGAATAAAGTCTCGATGAGGGGCTGTCTACACTGCATTGGTCAGTGGACATGTCTGTGGGATGTTGCTTAACTAAATTAACTGATGTGGCAGATACCTCTCACTTTGGATGTCACTGTTACCCATGAATGCAGTCCTGAACTGTAGAGGCCTAGAGAAATCAAGCTGGGCAGGAGCAAGCAAGCTAGCACGGACTCATCTGTTTCCCTCCACCCTCTGTGGGTAGGATGCTTCAGCTATGCCCAGATCTGAGACTTCTCCATGGGGATGGACTGTAGCTTGGAGTTGTAAGCTGAAAAATATATTTTCTCCCTTAAGTTGCTTTTAATCAGGAATTTTTTTTCACAGCAGCAGAAATAATACTATAATATACCAACATCTGTGACCATGGGTAAGGACTAGTTTCTATGGTAGTTTCATTTCTCCAGCCTTCTTGCCTCTTTGCCGCCTATATTTGCTCGTATTCTTCTCTTCCTTGTTTCTAGATACTGGACCCACTTCCCACCTTGTTTCTTTCCATTTCTTAGCATCATTTACAGCAGACTTTTTTTTTTTGGTCTTATTTTCTTGCTTCTTGTCTCCTTTCTCTCTTACCAAATCCTTATTCTCAGTCCATTGTCATTTGCAGAGTTTCCTGGATTCTCAATCCAGTATTTTTACAGAACTTAAGTTCTATAATTACTTGTAAATAAAGATGCCTTCTGAGAATTAGATTTTAGAATCCCTCTGCCAATCGCCAACTTATGTAATTTTAAATGGGAAATGTTCCCTCCTAAAAAGGAAAGGGCACTGAATTTCTCATTTCCCTTTATTATTAAACATAATTACTCAAATAATTTTAAATATGAAAATTTTGAAAAAATTCCACTGCCAAGAGGTAGAAGAAAAAAAATCAAAGGCAGCCCTACAAAGAAATAGCACCACATTTTCTCCTTATAATAGTACTGTCTTGTGCATGCATTTTATTTACTTTTTAAAATAACTATGAAAATATGGAAAGATAAACAAGCAGGCAGAGAGAGAGAGAGAGAGAGAGAGAGAGAGAGAGAGAGAGAGAGAGAGAGAGAGAGATGTTAAGTTCTATGTTGATTTTCTATTTTATTCTAAGGCAAAGGCACCAGTAACCACGCTAAATAAAAATAGCAAAAGTAAGTAAATTTGGGACGGACTGACTCTATTTTTCAAGAAAGAGAAACATGTTCAGCTTTTTACATTATGACATGGTGCTCCCAGCTGCAATTTTACACGAGAGAACACCAGGATTCAGTTATCAACAATCTTCAGAAAATAAAAATCTCTCCTGCTTTATAAAAGTTCACAGATTTGTGTCAAGCTATCCTATTCTTAGTACCTTTGCACAGATGCAATGCAAGTATAGGTTGGATACCCATAGGTGTAGTCGACAAAATTCACATTACACCATCATTCTATGACTTCTGTAGCTAGAACCATTTTTGATCTTCTGTTCTTGGCATAGATATGAAAAGGACAGGGAAGAGTCTGAGGAAAAATTTTGGAAAATTGAATTGAAATACAATATGTATATTTAACTTTGAACTGAGCCTATTAGAACAGATTAGTAATGTAATTATGTTTTAAGTAAGAATAATAATGAGAAAGAAGAGGAGGAAGAAAGAAAAAGAAGAGGAGGAGGAGCAGGAGAAGGAAAACGAGGAATTAGAAGTAGTAGAGGCTGAAAGAAATTCTGCTGTTTGGTATCCTAATTAACCCACTACATGTCTTCCTGGAATTTGTGACCAAGGTCCAGATAAATAGAAAATGCAGCTTTTCCTGTGACCTGTCATGCATGCCGTTGTAAGTACAGAAACCATGAGCATATTGTATCAATGGCAATATTTTTGGTCACTAGAATTTTATACAGTCCTGCCTCATTGGAAAAGCTTTTCCCATTTTGGAAAGGTGAAAGCTGGTATTTCAACTTTTTTTAAATTTCATGTTGCATATGTACCAATGTTTAGAGACAGAAACAGCAGAGTGAAAAGATAATTTATCATTTTACTACTTTTTTTTCAGTTTGCAAAAATTTTATTAAGTATATTTTAACAACTTTATTTTACAAAACAAAGATAAATGTACAGATTTTAAGCATTTTTTGCATACAATTATACAATACATTTTTGTCAGTACTTTTTTTCAGATTTTAAAATAATTTTTACATAAAACTGTATGAATATATTTTTAGTCAGTACTTGATATTTTTAAAGGTTTGTATGCATTGATAACTTAATAGTTACAATGAGCATAAAGTACATGTAAAACAAAATGTAACATGGAAATAGTCAAAGTTTTCCTGTTGTATAAAGATTTTTTTGTTTGGTTTTATTTTGTTTTCTTTATTTCTTGGACTTCATACAGTCTGTGAGTTGTTTCTGGGGCAGTGCGAGCCTCAAGGGTTAGCATCCCACTATCAGTGACTGCATATTATGTCTGTTCTTTTGTGACTGGGTTATCTCACTCAGGATGATATTCTCTAGATGCAGCCATTTTCTTAAGAATTTGGTCGTCATTGTTTCTGGTGGCTGAGTAGTATTCCATTGTGTAAATGTACCACTATTTTGTATCCATTCATCTTCTGAAGGACATCTGGGTTCTTTCCAGCTTCTGGCTATTATAAATAGAGCTGCTATGAACATTGTGGTGTATCGTTTTACTATTGATATAAATTTTCCTTGACATCCTTATTTTGTTCTTATATAAGTCTGAGCTACAGGGAGAGATAATGCTGACAACATGGCTCATATGGTTGTGTAGCAGGTTGTTTTTATTTTGCAGCAGGATGAATATGGCCATTTTCTAAATATGGAGGCCTGTATTATACAAGGGCCAGCAGGTTTGCAAATCTATGAGTACATGTTTGGAAGTATTGGAATCCATGTTCCTGTGTATGCTTCATAGACTGAAAAATCTTTTGCCTATCTTCAACCAACACATTCACTACTATTTAATGGAAAGACTATAACCTCAAGAAAAGAGGAGTCCAGGAAAGAACTTCACTACAACAGCGCCATACATGAGAGGTCCGTAGGACTGGCTAAGGACCATGGGACTAAAGGGCAGAAAAAAAAAATGTAAGTGCTACTCTCATATATTCAATATGGTGTCACTGTTTCTCCCTGTTGTTTTAGACTGAGAATTTTCACACAGATATAATACAAAAACCTTGTGAAATTTAAGTGAAAGTGTTTATAAAGTATTTTAAGCATGCATATTTACATATGTGTGTATTTTTACATGTATAATCTGTAAAAATCTCTATTATATATATATACATATATATATATACATATATATATATATATATATATATATATATATATGTATATATATATATATATATATAAACTACACACACAGAGGCACACACAGAGATACACACATAATCATTGAAATTTATTTGAGCAGCTGTTTTATCTGTTTTATTTTCAATAAGGAAGAACAATTTAAAAATCTTAACTTAAGTTTTCGGAATTCTGATTATCTAGTTTGATTATTTGTTTGCATTGGCTAATTCTAGATAGATATCAGACAATCATTGACACATGAGTTTCCTAAACACTTAATTATTAATAATGAAAGAATTATAGCATGCTGTATATACATTTAGTGCTACCAGCATTAGGCAGGTGAAATTCATTAAAATCTTCTCAATTTGATTTCTGCATCTAAATGCTTTGGCGCCACCTAACCACACTGGACACCAGAATCATAATTCTGTACAATAATAGACGTTTTAGCATTAAAGATGTTAAAGAAATAAAAATATGAGTAATAAGTGTATATAGAGGGATAGAGACTGAGAGAGAGGGGGGAGGAGGGAGGGAGGGAAGGAGGGAAAAGGGAAAGAGGGAGGGAGAGAGAGGGGGGAGAGGGAGGGGAGAGAGAAGGGGAGAGAGAAAGGGGAGAGAGGAAATGAGAAAAGGATGGAGGAGGGAAGGAGGGAAGGAAGGAGGGAGAGAGAGGGGGGAGAGAGAGGGGGGAGAGGGAGGGGAGAGAGAGAGAGAGTGAGAGAGAGAGAGTGAGAGAGAGAGAGAGAGAGAGAGAGAGAGAGAGAGAGAGAGAGAGAGAGAGAGAGAGAACAATTGAAATAAAAACAACAGCAAGCTGGACAGTACATGGGAGATAGAAGGTAGGAACTTATAACCTTGAAGAACTAACAAGAAAAAGCATCTACTAATCCGGCTCTAATTGCAAAGTCAAAACTATTAAGTTTCTACTAAATGATGGTATAAAATCTACAGCACATTGAGATTGTCTTCTCTAAATCAACCACATACACTCAAAGCTGAACTGTTTATGTCAAGTTGTGGTACTTGTGTTTTATAAGAATATAGGAGAGAAAGACTGTGTTTTGTGGTTGTGTATTCAGGTGTGGGAGAAGGTGGTACTTCTGTGGGCCTATGCTGAGGCATCCCTTCCTCCTGAGAGACCATACTATGAATGTAGAATAGAGTTTATTTGGGGCATGGAGAAGGCATTTGAGGAAGTATAGACAGAGAAAGGCAGAGAGAGAGAGAGAGAGAGAGAGAGAGAGAGAGAGAGAGAGAGAGAGAGAGAGAGAGAGAGAGAGGAAAGAGGAGGAGGAGGAGGAGGAGGAGGAGGAAGCAAGCAACCTCCTTTTTTAGTGAGTCAGGGACAGCTAGCTGCTGCCAGGTAACTGTGGGGCAGAGCCTGGACTAATGCCAACAGTACTAACACTTTAGTGTCTATAAAATAAATGAAAGGTTAATCGTTTTTTATATCTCCCTTTTCCTGAGGTTTCCTGGTTTTGCTTCCGAGTAGTCTGTCCTGTGTTCCTCTACAAATTTCTGCTATTCCTCATGTTATTTAGGAATAGGTGTGGGGAAAATACAAAAGAAGACAATTTTTTCCCAATGGAGATTAGGTTATAATGAATGCAGTTCCTTTTTGGAGAACTGCTAAAAACAGATGCTGCCAGGTCCCCTCATCCACCCCATGAGCTTGGGAAACTGAGTAAGCTTGTTTCACTGACACAGCTTTCTAAAGCACCACTTCTTGCAAATGTCAAATTCACTCTAGCTAAGCAATTTCTACAGTATCTACCAGGACAGAAACTTCCAGTGAATAAAATGTAGAAAATAAATATTTAGCATCCCTACTTACTTTCAAAGTTGTGTATACAGTTTGGCCAAGATTGCTGAGTATTCTCTTAACCTTCCCATGATGCATTTTTATGATTTAGAATCATTCTGCACAATAGACCACTGGCCTGGATTTTAAGAGTGACTGCCTATAAAAGTCATTGAGCACAATGTACATTGCAGGTTAATTAAGGGACTATTCAATGTAATTGGGGTCTCCAGGGCCCTGAAAGGGTCTACCATTCTGCAAATCACTTTTGTCTATTATTTTATTCCCAATGTGAGGAACAGACAGGAATAATGTAAAGGTTTAAAAGAGAGGCAGAACTGTGTTAAAATTCATTCCTATCTCATGAAAATTATGTAGTCAACTTATTTTCTCCTTCTCTTAGAGTTATAACAGCAAAATGTAACTTAATGTCTGGAAATATGGCTCAGTGGTTAAAAATGACCAATCGCTGCCCTTGCGTAAGGGTATCTCTTCTGGTCTCTTTAGGCAGTTCATGCATATAATTTAGAAACACAGGTAGACAGAAACAGGCATAATCCTGGGACTTAAGGATGAGCATGCCTACCCCAATGATGAGTTCCAGTCTTAGTGGGGGACATTACTTCAAATAATAAGAGAAGAGCAATTGATGAATGACAACAAACAATAACTTGCACAAATGTGATTACACACAACCATTTTACACACACATGTAACACATACAAATAGGTACACATTCATATAGGCTCACAAACACAAAGAAACAAGCACAAAAATGCATGGATGCTTAGCAGAAAAAGAGACAGGTTTATCAATGTGCACGATACACACATAACAAAAACAATGCCTAATATTTAGAAATAAAATCTATTTATCTGCCATCATCTTTCAATTCTATCTACCTACCTATCTATCTGTCTATCTATTTATCTATCCATCTATCTATCTATCTATCTATCTATCTATCTATCTATCTATCCATCCATCCACCTACATATCTATCCATTTATTCCCCCCTCTCTCTTTCTCTCTCTCTCTCTCTCTCTCTCTCTCTCTCTCTCTCTCTCTCTCTCTCTCTCTCTCTCTGTATGTGTGTGTGTGTGTGTGTGTAAATCTGTCTGTCTGTGCAGTTTGAGTCAGAGACTAGGAGATTGATGTGAGAGTCAATTTTTTCCCACCATATGGATGCCAGGCTAGGAGACTGAACTCAAATCATAACCTGCTGCAGCAAGTACACTTAAATGCTACTTTATCATTCTGACCCACTGTAAATGCTTTTAAGATTACAAACTATTGAGTATTGAAAACTATTCTTTGATAGAGGCAAGATCTATAATCCCATGATCTCCCTCACAAACATAGTCATTTGGTTGGTTTTACTACCCATTGTCTTACAAACATTTGAATTAATTATCAATAGTTAAGCACCAAAAAGACTGAGGGAGTCAACTGTCCTCCAAGTCATCAGTCTATCCTGTCACACACGATCCATCATCAACGGTCATGGCTCCATTTAGTTTGTATTTAGTGATTTTTCTACCTTAAAACCAAACCCACCTACCTCAGTCCTATTTTAGTTGGTTCCAGGTGGTAACAGAGTTTTGTCCCTGGGGGAGGGGGTACATGAAATCATCAGTCAGACCTACAGACTTGTTTCTCAGCAATGGTAAGCTCTGAGACAGTCTATTTAAAAATAGCTTTGGAAAAACCTAAGAAGGAAAAACAGACAAGCTTGGGAAGTTAATATCCTGAAGTTCATTGAGACTAATTCGAATCTATTAGTTGTGTGTTTTCTGAGAATGCAGCCTCTGCCTTCCTATTTGTTTTTTGGTCTTTTTTATCAGAAGACAAAATACAAATGCATACAAGGAAATATGACCTTGACAATGTGGAGAAAGTAGTTTGAACTATTATTTTCCAAAATAAATTGAAAAAATACACAATACTCATAAATAATCAAAATTATCCTGTCTTATAAAATGTTCAATATTCTAATATTTCTGATTAATCAAAGTTAATCCATTATGTTTTATATTTATAATGGAAGTAAACATTTTATTTTAAGCTCAGCACACATTTTATAAGTGTTTCATAAGGAAGTCATAAATATACAGCTCAATAAAATTTCCACGTGCCTATATTACTATAAATATTTCCATCCACACTGACATCCAAATTGAGTTATCTGCATTCTTTGTAAAAGACGGACTCATACACACTGTATGTGTGTGAACATTTACCTGCATGAACATACTGAACCATATGCATGCCTAATGTTTTCAAAGGACTCAGCCATTTTGAGCTTCCATGTGAGTACAGGGAACTGAACCTGGATGCTTTGCAGAGCCACATGTGCTTTAACCACTGAGTTGACTTTCCACGACACTATCTACATTCTTAATTCCTCTGTCACTCCCATAGCCTACCACAGGACCAAACCTTTTCCCACATCATATAGAGGATCATTACTCTTGATTTTGGTAATAATGGCATTGACCTCTTTGATAGCTTCATTTATGAATCAATTATGTATTACAAAGTTTTTTGCAAGACTCCATTTGTTCAGTAGTGGCTGTAGAACCAGGATGAATTCTCTGTATATTTTTGACAGATAGATGTTTTATATAATTAGGAGTTTTTGGGGGGATATTTTTATACACATGTATTTTCCTTTTGAAAATTTTATTTAAACTTGTTTTTACAATCCAGATTCTATTCCCCCTCCAGGTCCACCTTGTGACTGTTGCACATCCTTTAACTCCTCCCCTGCCCACATCTCCACAAAGATGTCCCCACCTTCCCACCCCAACCCCACAAGACTTTCCTACTTCCTAGGGCCTCCACTCTCTTGAGGGCCACATGAATCTTCTCTGAGTCTAGACCAGGCATTTCTCTGCTATATAGTGTTGGTGGCCTCCTATCAGCTGGTGTATGCTGCCCGGTTGGTAGTCCAGTGTCTGAGGTATTTCAGGGGTCCAGGTTAATTGAGACTGCTGGTCTTCCTCCAGACAGGGCCCTCCTCCTTCTACTCCTCTTCCTCCTCCTCTTCTTCCTCCTCCTCCTCTCTTTCCTCCTCCTCCTCTTCCTCAGCTTTCTCTAACATTTCTCTAATTCAGCCACAGAGGGGAGCAGCTTCTTTCCATTGGCTGGGTGTAAATTTCAGTCTCTGATTCTTTCAACTAATTGTTGGATCTTTCAGAGAGCAGTCATGATAGGTTCCTTTTTGTGAGCACTCCTTTGCCTCATTAATAATATCAGGCTTGGGGCTTCTCCTTGAGTTGGATGCCAATTTGGGCTTGTCCCTGGACCTCCTTTTTCTGAGACTCTTCTTCATTTTTGTCCCTGCAGTTCTTTCAGACAGAAACAATTATGGGTCAGAATTTTGACTGTCTAATGTAAACCACCTGCCCCACGTGATGTCCTGTCTTTCTGCTGAAGGTGGACTCAGCAAGTTCCTTTTTCTCACTGTTGGCCATTTCATCTAAGGTCTCTCCCTTTGAGTCCTGAGAATCTCTCAATTCCCAGGCCTCTGGTACATTCTGGAGCCCCTGGCCCGTCTCCCTCCCAAGGCTGCCTGTTTCCATTCTTTCTGCTGGATCTGAGGGCTTCAGTCCTGTTCTCCACCTAATACATGTTCTTCCCTTTGCCTCCCTGTCCCCTTACACAATCCAGGTCTCTCCCTCCCTCCTTACACCTGTGATTTCTTCTTTCTCCCTCCTAAGAGGTGTCCTCATTTGGGCCTTTTGGCTTGTTAACCTTTTTGAGTTCTGTGGATTGTGTCCTGGTTAATCTGCATTTTTGGCTAATATCCTCTTATTAGTGAGTACATACTGTGCGTGTCATTTAGGGTCTGTGTTATCTCACTCGGGATGATATTTTCTAGTTTCATCCATTTGCCTGCAAAACTCTGGATATCCTTCTTCTTAATAGCTAACGGGTATTCAATTGTGTAATTTAACCATGTTTTATGGATCCACTCTTCTATCATGGGACATATGGGTTGTTTCCAGCTTCTGGCTATCACAAACAAGGCCACTATGAACATAGTGAAACATGTGCCCCTGTGGTTATGCCCAAGAGCAGTATAGCTGGACCTTTAGACAGATCTATTTCCAACCTTAGTCTTCTTTAACATGTCCTTTTCACTGCTTGTTCTTCCTACCTGCTCCTTCTTGCTTAACAATCTACTATTGAGTTGTTCCTGACCATTCCTGATGCATCATTAGAGATGAAACATGTGTCATGCATTTCTGAATCTTGTTAATTTTGCACAACACTATAATTATCAGGTCCACCAACTTCTTTGTAAAATGAATGATTTCATAATTATTTTTAGCTACCCAGTATCTCATTGTGTTCAAATACATGTTTTGTTTATTAATCTGTTAATGGTCATGTAGGCTGATTGTATAATGGGAACTTAGTGAACTGTACTGAACTAAACATGGGTTTGTCACATCTATACTGTGAACTGATTTTGTTCATTTTGAGCTAGTGTACTTCAGGGTTTAGTAAAGCTGGAATACAGACAGACAAACAGACAGACAGACAGACACACACACACACACACACACATACCTCCAGCATTCTTTTCTTTCCACACATGGTTCTCACCATTGGCTGTTTTTATTATTTTCTTTTTTTTTTTTTTTGTTTTTATGACCATGGCCATATGACTTGTGTAAGATAGAATGTTCATGTAGCCTTGATTTGTATTTTTTTCTCAGAGCGAAAGAGGCTATTTTGATGTATTTATAGGACATTCATACTTCTTTTGAGAACTAAGATTTGAGTTCTGTTCCACAATTATTAAAATAATTATTTGTTCTCTTGGGTACACACACACACACACACACACACACACACACACACACACACACACATATATATATTTCCTGATGTATTATCTTCAAACATCTTTCTCTAATTCATTTCTTTCAACAATATCTATTATATACATAAATTACTAAAACTTAACTGCATAGTTATATTCTAATTTGATACTGATTTACTTTTAAAAAATTCTGCATTTTTATTTTATTTTCTAAATTTTATTTTTATTTATTTTATTATATATACATATGTAATATATTTATATATATATATACATATGTATATACTTTGCCTCTTTGTCTATGGACCACTTGCTTTGTGCGAATGGAGGTTAAAAGATGTTGTCAGCATCACTGGAATTGTACTTACAGATGGTTGTGCACTGCTACATGTGTGCTAGAATTCAGACATATATCTTCTGGAAGACTAGCCGGTGGTCAAAACTCCTGACTCATCTCTTCAGACCCCTACATAATGAATTTAAAACAACAAAACTTTTGAAAGCAAGTACATAAAAAGATATATTTAGAATTTGCAAGATTTTTAATATATCAAAAGCATAAATTATTTAAAAATAAATTAATAAGTTGGGCTCCATCAAACATCAAGTATTTTCTCATTTCAAAAGTACTATTAAGATAATAAAAAGGACATTGATTTGTAAAAAATATCTTGAAATCATGAGATAAGTAATATACTTGTTTAGAAAATCATAAAATGACTCAAAATGCTTTTATCGTTTGAAGCACAACATTGAGGTCATGTGTTCTTTTAATCAGTTATTTGTCTCTTGGAGTTGAACAATCTTGTTTGGCTTGCTTTCATGTTTATGTAATGTTCATAGAATTAAAGATGTGTTTATAAACACAAAATAATTCTAAATGGTATTATACTTATTAGGAGAGGATTTCTTCTTTTTTTAATTTGGCAGTAACAAAAGATAAACCAAAAAAAAAAAAAGTCTACGTTGAAAATCAAATTCTGTCATTCAGTTTTTGTTGCTGGCACAGAATTCTATTTTCTTTCCAGTGACATGCAATCACAAACACTGTACTTATATTTTTAGCTTATAATCTGCCACCTGGAGTCCTGCATAAAATAAAACTTAGCAAGAGTCTTAAATACAAAGGTGTTAGAAGACTCTGGGATCAGCTAAATATATTTACCTTATCTTTAGGAGATTATTCTGAAAGTATTGGCTCCCGCTTTGCTGTTTTCTGATAGTTACTTTGTAAACTTCAATTTATATAATGTCTGTAGTTGATGACAGCACAGGAAGTCACAGATAGAATCTCCTCTGTCATTGCCAGAAGTAGATTCCTCTCTTGTAGTTTATTTAATAATAGAAAGACATTAAATATGAGACAGGAAATGGCATACCACTCTGTCCAAGGATTTAGGAATCATTCATACAGAGAGATGGTATCATAAATCTTTGTCATATTCTTGTCTCTATAGTAACTCATTTAGCATCAAAAGGTCAACCAAGAAGCCCATCAGAGGACCAGACGTAGAAGCTGAACATTCAGCTTAGTCCCCAGAGCCACATAGACTATTGATGTCTAGTATAAAGATTAATGCCAACTCAGAAAACCCTAAGTAGTTTTATCCATGACCTATCTGTCATTCTCTCAGGTCCATGTATGCTGTAAAAGAAAAATCAAAAGCAATGGAGAAATTTCAGTTTGGGGGTTTCAGTAAAGTTGCATTAATGTTGTTTTACATGTGACATTAACTGTTAGTTTTTCTAGTTATGATGACAGAAGTAAAAGGGTACAAAGAATGTTCATCTCTGAGAGTACTCACCATAAAAAGTGACAAAATAGAAGCAGGTTTGGGAGTTGGAAACTCCTGAAATACACTGATGAGAAGAGGAGTTAGAAACCAGTTTGCTAAGGGATAGCTCCTAATGCAGCAATTCCGAGGATGTCCTTGCTGGGACCAGCAACACTGGAAGCTCTTTGTCAAGTTCAACAATTAATATATAACAAACTTCTCTCTAAATATCATCCTTTTTGGCTACACGTTTCTTTCCTTTGTTTTAAATCATAAAACAAAAATTCAAAACACACTAGCTAGGATTAACTCCGATGGTGACCGAGTGTCATGTACCTTAAACCCTGCGAAAGGTTACACCATTCTCAAAGACATTCCAAAATTTCTTGTCTTAGTGTTTCATTGCTGGGAAGGGAAACTGTGACCATGCTAACTTTGTAAAAGAAAACATTTAACTGGGCTTGCTTACAGTTTCAGAAGGTTAGTCTATTACTATTGTGGCAAGAAACATGATGACAAGCAGGCAGACATTGTGATGGAGAGGCAGATGACAGTTATACATCTGGAGGCATAGGCAGGAGGAAGAGAACACCACTAGCCCTGCGTTGGACTTTTGAAAACCTTAATGTCCACACTTCTTCCAAAAAGAGCTTACCTTCTCCTCCTTTAAAATGATGTCACTCCATGAAGATCAAGGGTTCAAATCTTTGAGCTCATGGGCAGGCAAGCATATGATTGAGAATGGTTTACATTCAAAGCATCAACTTTCTGTTTCCAAACAAGGCAGAAACCAGCACCTATCTTACACCTATACCACAGATAACAATTTGCTCAGTCATTCATACAGGGTTTAACAAAATCTCATGTGCTTGATTTTTATCAATAAAGACCTGGGAGCCTAATGCTAGGGTGAAAGTCTGCTAGTTCAGAGAGTCAAAGAAAGCACTTAGCTGACCTACTTCCAAGCCGGAATCCCCAAAGGAGACTCTCCTTCTGCACAATATCTGAAAAACCCCTCAAACTGAATATCTCTCCTTTCTACTTCCTGTGTGTTCTTCTATCCGTCCTCTGACATCCTTTTTCTACTCTGTTATTTGTTCTATGTCCACTCCTTGTCAACTGTTTGCTTGCCATGTCTCCTGACCTATGGTTGACTTTATTTAATATGTTTGCAAAAAACAGAAAGCTCTTGGATTAAACGTATATGCAAGGGCTGAACAACACCACAACTAGAAACAGTCTGTCCTGGGGTCCACAGTGTGATCAAATACCCTGTGACAATTCACTAACTATGCATTTATTATGTGAATTATCCTTCTCAATGCTTGATTCATCACAAGTGTTTATCATACAACAATCTTCAAATACAGATCAATAGATAAGTTGTTTTAAAAAGTCAAAATTTCTGATTACTTTAACCTATAAAGGAAGGATATTGAAAAGGACAAGAATGCTATTTCAAGTAGAGAGATCCAGAAAGGTCTTTCTGGAGAAAGTTCTTTCTGGAGAAAGGTCTTTGTGATGTAGTAATTGTGGAAATGCCACATAGATTTCTGAAACAAAAATATTTTCAGGAAGTGAGATGATAAAAAATAAGAACAACTCTACAATAGAAATGTTTAGAGAGATCGAGCAAAATCAAACAAGGCTATGACTGTCATAAACATAAAATAAGATGGTGTGGATAATTAAGGCATGGCTAAATGGCAAGCCATATGTCATGGCAAATAAAAACAGAAGTATAACAGAACATAATGGAAACCTGTGAGGAAGCAGGGAATAAGGGCGGTAGACGTAGCCCCCACAACCTAATGTGAAATCCTCACTGCAATATATTGGTCACTAGTTAGATGAGTTATTCTCAGTATAACCTTTAACTTGACAACTTCATTGATAATCAGCAAATAGTGGATATATGGCTTGGGTGCTAGAGTGTTTGGCTACTATACATAAAGCCTCTGGTTCTATGTACCTATAACATTGGCTGTGATCGCACAAATTTGTAATCCCAGCACTCAAGCATAGTGAGAATTCATGTTTCTTGAAAATCCTAGTTATGTCATATGATCATGTTTTTGTTTTAATCCCAGGTGTGGGATATGGGGCTGCTTCAGATTGTCTACAGCTGCTAACTATGCCTCATCCTCTAGGAAGGGAGTGATTTTTGTCAGATGAAGATAGTTTAAATTTGGAATTCTGACTTTTGAGATGGTATAAATGTGAATGTGCTGAGAGGGCCCATGGCAGCTGCTGCTTCCCTTGCTGCTGCTTGTCCCTGCTGTTGCTGATTTCAGCTATTACTATTGCTGGATTTCTGGTTGCAGGATTGCTGGTTGATGATTAAAGATACCCTGACTGCAGAGATTGGAATTGCCCCTAGGAACTGGGCATCCCTAATCAACAGGGAGTAGTCTAAAGAGATCTAAGTGCTCTCTGACCTTCTTTCTCTTCTACCTAGTTTTGGAGAGTTGGAATAGATTGGGGTGGAAAAAGTTGGTAAATTAAAGAAGCCAGGAGATAGCCAAATTATTGCACCTACACTCCTATGGTCAGCTAAGGAGGCTTTGAAATTGAGAGCCCACTACAAAGGAAGTTCAAGGCTGTACTAGGATATGTGAGACTCTGCATTAAAAAAAATACTCAATGGGGCAGGAGCCACTGTCACCGAGCCCAGGCCACACTACTGCTGCTCACTAGTCACGCCTGTCATGCCCTAGTGGTCTCAAAAGATTCAAAGCCCAATATGGCAGCCTTGAAGGACCAGCTATTGTAAATCTTCTTAAGGAAGAACAAGTCCCCTGGAACAAGATTACAGTTTTGGAGGGTGGTGCTGTTGGCATGGCTTGTGCCATCAGTATCTTAGTTAAAGATTTGGCAGATAAGTTTGCCCTTATTAATGTCATGGAAGACAAGCTAAAGGGATAAATGATAGATATCCAGCATGACAGCCTTTTTCTTAAAACACCAAAAATTGTCTCCAGCAAAGACTATGCTGTGACTGCAAACATCAAGCTGGTCACTGTCACAGCGGGAGCCCAAGAGTAAGAAGGAGAGAGCCTTCTCAATTAGGTCCAGCGAAAAGTAAATATCTTCAAGTTCACCATTCCCAACATTTTAAAGTATAGTCCACACTGCAAACTACTGTTTATTGTCTCAAATCCAGTGGATATCTTGACCTAACTGGCTTGGAAAATCAATGGCTTCCCCAAAAGCCAAGTCATTGGAAGTGGTTGCGATCTGGATTCAGCTTGGTTCCTTTACCTGATTGTAGAAAGGCTGGAAATTCACCTACTGAGCTGTCACAGGTTGGTACTGGGAAAACATGGTGACTCTAGTGTGCCCGTGTGGAGAGGTGTGAACATTGCTGGTGTCTCCCTAAAGTATCTGAACCCAGTCCAGGGCACTGATTCAGGTACAAAGCAGTGGAAGGAGGTTCACAAGCAGATGGATGACAGTACATATCAGGTGATCAAGCTGAAAGGTTACACATCCTGAGCCACTGGCCTCTTTGTGGCAGACATGGCCAAAAGCATAGTGAAGAACCTTAGGCAGATGCCTTTCATTTCCACCATGATTAAGGGTCTCTATGGATTCAATGATGATGTTTTCTCAGTGTCCCATGTATCCTGAGAAAAAATGGAATTATAGATATTTTAAAGATGACACTGCCACCTGAGGAAGAGACGTGCCTGAAGAAGAGTGTAGATGCCCACTGGGGAATCCAGAAGGAGCTGCAGTTCTACAGTCTTCCCCGTGTCCTATTATTTCACTCTCAAGAAAGCAGCAGGGTTTCTATGGAGACCACACACTTATCTTCTGAGCTGTGGTTAGTGCAGTTGTGTGAAGGTGGTCTGGGGAAAAAATCTCAGTTCCTACAGCTACTCTGCTGCAAAGTGGTACTGGTGTTGTGGTGACCTATTTAGTGTGACATTTCCACTGTCTTCAAGACACACTGCCAACTGTGTGAAGACTTTGATTATCCTGTAAGCCTGCTGCATTTTGCTGCACACCCTCACCAAACATTCCTAGGCCAATGAGTTCCCAGTTAGTCATAAACTGGCTCCAGTGTGTAAGTCCATTATGCATTTCTTGTGCATAAATATCCTATAGAATAGTTTATGTTCATGTGTGTCTGCAGTGTACATTGCAATATTCTGTGAAATGTTAAGTTCTGCATATGGATGATGGACCCAACCACTCAAATGTCATGTCAATGAAAACACCAAATAAACCTTGAACAGTAGGAAAAAAACTCAAATAGTAAAATGATCTCTATAAATCTATATATAAATACATGTGATATTGTAACCATAAGAATATTGAAGATAAAATCATTAGAAACTTGTGTATTTAACACCTGATACTTAAGAGAAATAGCAAACTATCTACTTGATGATTCACTTCTTTTGACACCTCTGGAGAGAATGGAAGGGGATCCAGTCTTCCTCCCCCTTTCAGGTTAATTATAATGTTACTTATTCACTATATTGTGTCACTGTTTCTTAGGAGACAGAAATGTCTGTTATACCCAGAGAAGGAACCATTTAACACCAAAGCTCAACTTAGTGAACCAATGGGTTTTATTGGAATTACTTACAAGAGTATAAGTGGGGGATTAGTTATAGTAGCAGAAATGACTTAAGGACAGCTTTATTAAGAGATGTGCACCCCAGCATGGGTGACAAGTCAAAAACCTGAAAACCCAGAGGGAATGTCACAGTTCAAAGGGTTGGAGAGTCTCCCTTGCTGGTATTTCATTATATCTGAACCCATTCCTGGTAATTAGCTGCCCTGTTTCTTCTAGGCCCTTAACCGAGAGGAGCTTTATCTAGACAGTTTGACCTGTCTGAGAGTGTCTTTCCCAATCATTATTGCCATGGGAGGGAGGTTCATGAAGCTAGTTAGCTTCAGGAACTTCCTGAAGCCTTTGAGTTGTTTGCTTCTTGAGTTTTAGGAGCTTAAGAAGCATTCTTGGAAGATAATGGATACTTTATTACCCCACCCTCCAAAATGGAAGTTTTTATCTCAGAGGAAATTGCTATGCAGCAACCTTCCTGACTTGCTCCTCCCCTTAGGGAAGCCCTGTGATTTGTTTTCCTTCTGAATTAACAGTCCCTAGAAATGAGATGCTGCCTATGTTGTGTTAAAAATTAATGTCAAAATTATAATACAATGGTTGAAAACACCAAGAAAGTTATACAGGTGTGCTTGCAGAAGGAAATGAGAAGGCCAAGCCACAAAGATAAAAGTGGGGTATAGGGAGCATAGAAAAACCACAGAGCTTGTATCTAGAGGATCCCAATAAGTTCTCTCCAACTCTAATCCTTTACCCACACTACAAACACCACACCCATACCAGAAATAAAAAATGAGCAGATTCCCTTGCTTCTTCTGGTAGTAAGCATCTCAACACTGCTGCAGTCTGAATTATGAATAAGAAACCTATGACTATTCAAGGAGGAAGGCCACTCCCATACCACATTGGGCAATGGAGTGAGAAATGGTATCTCAAGGCTTGTCGGTTTAAGTACTGGAGAAAGCCCTGTGCTATTGCCCTGGGCAGTGTCTACTCTGTACTGGCAAGACATATTTAATCTTTTCTTTTCATTTTGTACCTGCTGAAATAAACCTTGACAATTTGTACAGGCCTGTGAATTGTTCTCTTTCAGGAACCAAAGAATGGTTCTCCATTAGGAGGACAACCACATTTGCTGAGATAAATGGGGATGAAGGAAAATATACTTCTTATCCAAATATACAGATTTGAAAATGTAGACTCAGTCATATAGAAGCAAGATGCTTCTTCCATAGAACTCCTAAGAAATCCTGTCCAATTTTCAAGCAGGTTTCCTTTGTTCCCTCATTTTGTGTGCCTCTGATTTTATTCAAATAACCTGGGTCCCTCACAGCATCACTGATAATTGATTTCTCTTCTCTCAAAATATGATACATTTACCATGGCCTGATTAATGGCACAGACAACAGTGCCTGTTCTCTTGTTTGACCTTGAACAATGACTGGTGTCCTGTTGAAAATTGTCTTTATTGTCATCAGTGCCATTATTGTCTGGCTCTGAATTCGCTCTCGATGCTTTCCTTCCAGCATGTAGAGCCATTGTTCCAGTCATCCTGCCACAGAACTTTCCAGAGCTCCCTTTTCTCTGTCCTGTAAAGGAGTAGAAAACAGGAAATAATGGAAGAAAAGTCAGAATGCTGACACTGTAACAAATTATCTTCCAAACAATGAGGTCAGTATTCAAGCTAGGAGGAGAGAGAGCTAAAAATATCTTTATATTTTGATCTGGCTTATTCAAAAGAGAAGCAACGGAGTAGGTAGGTGGCTGGGGTTTAGTGTGAACCCCTGTCTATCTTATATCCCCTTCAGTTCTCTGTGAGCTATAGACTCATGTCAGTATAAGCAGACACTTTGGATGAAACACAAAAGTAACAAAACTTAATCATGCTCCAGTTTTCAACAGAAATTATTTTACTACTGGCTTTAGCAGATCTCAAGCTCTAATTTGAATTCTAGCATTAACATTCTCTAATTCTCTCTCCCTTCCTGCTCCGTGTGTGTGTGTGTGTGTGTGTGTGTGTGTGTGTGTGTGTGTGTGTGTATGTGTGTGTGCACATGTGTACACATATCCTTGCAGGCATGTAGAGTGCAGAAGAGGAATTGGGGGTTCTGGTCTATCATCTTCTCCCCATGTCTTTGAAATAGTCTATATTACTGAATCTGGAGCTATACTGGCATCCAGAAAGTTCTAGCCATTCCCCTGAGGTTAGAGGCATGCATAGCCATGCCTGACTATTTATGTGGGTGTTAGAAATTTGAAACTGAATCCTCTGGCCTGTGTAACAGATGCTCTTACCTGTTGAGCTATCTCTCAGCCCTAGAATGAACATTATTGGAAGTTTATTTGTCTTAATATTTTTGTCTTTCTTCTTATTTGAAAAGAGAGGCATGACTCTATTCTTGTATGGGATGGTTTTTAACCAAGGCTTAGATGATCACAAAACCCTAGCTTCCCGGTCATGAGGATTGGTTCAAACCAAAATAATAAAAATACTTTCCAAGGGCAGTCTCTTTGAGGATTAGTAACATATCTCTTTTGTACCAAGGAATCTCAGCTGGCCATGTTCCCTGGTTAAAGCAAAGCCCTTTGGATGAAAGACAAATCTCTGAGATTCTCTGTTTCTTTTCTATTTTGCTTTCATAGAGCAAACTCTCCCTGTGCAGCCCAAATGAAAATCCCCCTGTCTCAGTTTCTCAAATGCTTGGATTAGATTAGATGCTGATCTTGATAATTCCTGTCTGAGAAACAAAGGCACCATGAAAAAGGATAGAGATGGTCACTTATTATGGGAATGCAAGAGAGGTGAAAAAGCAGGTGAATGGGAGTGAGGTAGAAAATACCTGAGGGAGGCTGAAAGAGAGAAATGAGCTGACTACTTTGAATCCCTGAAAGTTATTAATATTATAAATACCTAAAGATACTTTATACTTACGCTGTTTTAGTTATCTACACCATAAAAAATCATCACTCCAAATGCAATTTGAGCTTCTACGGTGCCAGTTTTTACACCCAGCAATTCTTATTACATCTCAAGTAAACTACATCATATTATGACCTCCAATATTGCTTTTACTATTCACTTCTATGGTTAAAGAGTCATCTTAGTTTCTTTTCCAGCTGCTGGGATGAAATATCCCAAGAAACGCCAGCTGACAGTATAAGGAGTATTGGATTTAAAATTCCATATTACTGTCCATTGCTTCAGAGCAATCAAGGTAGCAAACTAATCAATTCGCATTCATAGTCAAGGGGAGAGAAAGAAGCAAACATTGCCGGTTCCTGGCTTGTGCTCTGCTGTCTTTTTCCTGTCTTGTGCTGTTCAGGAGTATTAAGCTAGATCTTCTTACACTTATAATCAGGAAAATCCCCCAAAACATGCCCATAGGCCAAGCTGATAGAGCTAATTCTTCTACTGAGATTCTTTGTCCAGATGATTATAGGGTTTTTTTGTTGTTTGTTTGCTGGAATTGACTGTTAAAACAAAATGACAAAAGAACTTAAAATAATATGAAATAAAATTAGGAACTATATTTCTTTTAAAAAAAAAAAACGACTTTATTTTACAAAACAAAAATAAATGTACAGATTTTAAACATTTTTTGCTTAAAATTATACATTTTTGTCAGTACTGTTTTTTCAGACATTAAAATAAATTTTACATAAAACCATGTGAATATGTTTTTTAGTCAGTACTTGATTTTTTTCAAGGGCTTGACAGTATGCATTGAAAACGTACTAGTTGTAATAAGCGTAAAGTACATGCAAAACAAAACGCAACATGGGAATAGTCAAAGTCTTCTTGTTTTGTGAATATATATATATATATATTTTGTTATCTTTATTTCTTGGACTTCATACAGTCTGTGAGTTGTTTCTGGGGGAGTGCAAGCCTCTGGGGTTAGCATCCCACTATCAGTGACTGCATATTATGTCTGTTCTTTTGTGACTGGGTTATCTCACTCAGGATGATCTTCTCTAGATGCAGCCATTTCTTGAAGGTCAAAGAACAATTGATTGTGCCATTAATAGCCTGTCTCTTAACATACTGCAGAAAGGAAAACACACACACACACACACACACACACACACACACACACACACACACAAACACTCAGTTTCTTCTAACATATGGGTCATGTGGCAGTTTGAATATGCTTGGCCCAGGAAGTCGAACTATTAGGAGGTGTGCATTTATTGGAGTAGGTGTGGCCTTCTGGGGGGAGTGTCTTACTGTGGGAGTGAGCAACAAGATCCTCTTCCTAGCTACCTGGATAGCAATCTTCTAATTGCCTTTGGAACAAGGTGTAGAACTCTGGGCTCCTCCAGCGCCATGCCTGCCTGGCCACTGACATGCTTCCTATATGATGATGATGATGGACTGATTCTCACAATCTGTTCACCAGCTCCAATTCAATGTCCTTTATAAGAGATGCTTGGTCATAGTGTCTCTTCTCAGCAATTTAAATGCTAACTAAGACAGCACCCAAGTTGTGATACAGATTCTGCTGGCAATTGTAATGACTACATTTGTACTTTTCTTATTAAAATGTGGGATTCTTTGAGAAGAAAGACATTCTCACACACTATTGCAATAGTGATTATAGATAATATCAAATGCATTTCACAAAAGCTAGAAGAAAGTGCACTGAAGCTTTTCATCTTGGGAAAAATGTTTGGGGAAATACCTATGTTTACCTACATTTGAACATTATACCATGGCCAGCATGTGTTCAGTATCAAACAGAACACTATAAATGTGTACCTTTGTACTGTAAATTACAAGTAATTACTGCCTATAGAGATAAAGTAAAATGAGAATTATATTAAGTGTACATTGGTACCTTTTAAAGTTCTAATGCCCTGGAACTGTCTGATGTTCAGTGCTTCTGAGACCTCAATGGATCATCTAACATCAAATGAGAACTGTTCTGGGACATAGAGAACAAGGAGAAAGGCTACGAGGGCCAGGGTAACCCATACTGTGCTACCAAATGACAATCAGATCTGCTCCAAGTTTACCCTACAGTGAAGATCAAGAAGAGCACCTGTCCTAGTTTGCTTTACATTGCTGTGGTTTGTGGACCAAGACTAATTTAGAAAAGAAATGGTTTATTTGGCTTAAACCTGTTTATACTGTGTAAGCCAAATAAACACACCACCACTGAAGGATGCCAAGGCAGAAATATTATGGAGGAAAACTAATTGATGGCTTTTCCTCAGGCTACATCCCACTGCCTTCTTATTCATTCTAGGGCCACCTATCCAGGCATAGAACCCCCGCCCCCACTAACTTGGGTCTTTCTCTATCAACCAGCAACAAGAAAATGCTCCACAGACATGCCATTCTGATGGAAGAAATTTCTCAACTGAATATCCCTTTTCTCAGGTGATTCAAGTTTGAGTTAAGAAGACCTAGCACAGTACCACAGAAAGAAGTCAGGTAAAGCTCCTGAGAGGTCAGATGTACCCACCTTCTGCCATCTGATCATTCCATTGCCAGTTTTTAAAAACTGTAGATTTGAAAGCAATTATAAGGGTTGTTTGTGTTTCAGCTTCTAATGTTTATTAATGTATGTGTATGTGCGGTAATTATTGAGAGATGTCAGGGGTAGAGAATGGAGCCCATTGTGGTGAGGAGATAAAGGAGACTATAGTGGATAATCAAACTCAGGTGATGTAAAAGTGAATTAGAATAAGGAGAGGAGGTGAAGAGAGGGTCAGGAAAACTAAGACAGCATGGACATGCCATAAGGGAACCTGCTTTGGAAGCTAATAGTTTTAAAGACTATTTTGGGCATATGTTTGTCTTTAGTATGTAAGCATGAGTCTCTAACTTTCATGGAAATTTTTTTATGAAGTAATGTTTTCAGTGGTACCTCTAAGGTATGTTTTCTTAAATTAAAAGTTAATATGATATAATCAAAATTCATGTAATAAATGCACAAAAAACAGGTGCTGGAACAACACTGAGGCTATTCTGTTTTGTTTCATTTTATTTAGTTTATTGTAGTGAAACAGGGTCTCACCATGTACTTTTGGCTGGCCTGGAACTCACTGTGTAGAATAAGAGCGATTTGCCTGCCCCGTGAGTTCTGGAATTCAAAGCATGCATCATACCCAGTCCTCCTGGGTTATTTTTATCTAAAGGATAAAAACTGCAGGTCCAGGTGGGATCACACTATGAACACACTGCAATGTACAAAGCCTTTCATATGCCCATCATTATCTCTAGCAAGGCACATGAACCACAATAATACATGGTGGGCTTGGGATTCCAAGCCAGTAAGGAAGCAAAGGAATGACTTTGGAATCAGACAAGTTAGGTCTCAGATCTCCCACCTACTGTCTTATGAACTGAGATCTTAGCAACTCTAAACTGATTTTCACACAAGTTGCATATGAATAATTTATACCCTAGAGGGCTATGGTGTGTATTAATTGAGAAGACTTATGTAAAGCATCTGGTAAACAGTAGGTGTTCAAAAGGATTAATTTCCTTTCAAAAAGCCAAATCTAATGTAACACACCAGAAATTTCACTCAAAGACTGTAAATTGTACTGAGAAGACTCCATCCTTTTTAACCCTTTAACTCAAATCCTCAAGTTATTCATATCTTCATTCAATATTTTGTTTCAATCGTTTTTAAATAGTTCTCTAATATTTATGGGCACTATCTAGTAATAATGTGTTTGGCAATCCCTAGTCAGACAATGGTGCTCATTTTGCTTTGCTTTGCTTTTTCCTGGTACTGAAAAATCGCTTTTTCCTCCTGATAAAATATGTTTTAATTATGATTTACCCTTCCTCTACTTCGTCCTGTTTCTCTCCATCCCCCTTCCCATCCAGATTTGCCCACTTTCTGTCTCTTATATCACAAACAGGCTTCTAATGGATTATAATGTAATATAATATTTATAATATAATACAATATTATATAATAAAATAAGACATAAAAAGCTAAAACATGGGAATAGGACACACACACACACACACAAATCAAATGAGAGAACACAAGGTTACAAGTTACAAGAAAGAAACTTGAATGCAGAGAACTACTGAGGAATGTCATAAAACACTAAATGGAAAACCATAATATAAACCCAATTTTATTTTAAAAACAAAAATTGAAAATAAGATAAAATTAAAAAGGGGGCATGAGGTACCCTGACACATCATGATACAAAGAAACTTTACAGAAGATATTCTGTTGTTCTATTTTGATGGCCATCTTCTAGTAAACATGAAACCTACACTTAAGAATCGTTTGTTTCCCCAGTGAGACTCCCATGGAGAAATCAGGACTAGCACCATTGTTAAAGATGGAGGCATGCAGAACTCTATAGAAGAGGAGACTGAAAGAGTAAGAGAGCCATAATAGAGGCAACAGCAATATGTACAGCATCTGTAAGACCCTGTACCTGATGGGGTTCCGGAGCTGAAAGGAAAAGTGATGGTTAAGTTTAATGGTCAAGTTGACACTGCCTCGAATCACCAAAGAAGGAATCTCTGTTGTGAGACTGTCTAGATCTGATTGACCAGTGGGTGTGTTTGTGAGGCATTATCTTGATTTTCAGCAGATCAATCATACTGTATGCAGAATAATTTCTTAGATTGGTCCCTGAATTGCATAAGGGTGAAGAAAGATAGGTCAGCTTAAGCAGCAGGCAAGAAAACATGGATCCAGTAATAAATTTTCTCTTCTCTCTTATCTGTGGATGTGATTTGACTAGATCTTAGAGTTACTGCCTTGAGTTCCCCTCAATAATATACTGAACTCTGGTATTATGTTATAAAAATAAAGTCCTTTTTGTCCAAAGATGCTTTAGATCTGGATATTTTATCATGGCAATAGAAACTAAACTACAACAGACATTCTTATTATTTACATTTTTAGTTCATATTTTTCAATGAAGCAATCAACAGTATGGTAACTTCTGTTTCTCTCTGAATTAGTCAGATCCATATTATTAAGGTGCACTAGTCTTTAGTTTTACTTTAGGAAAGAAATTGATTTAATTATACCTGTGGTAGTCTGAATGCAAATGACACTCACAGATTCATTGGCATTATTGGAAGTGTGGCCTTGTTGGGGTAGATGGTACCTTGAAGAGAGTGTGTTGCTGGCTGGGGAAGGAGGGCCTTGAGATTTCAGAATTTCAAGCCTTTCCTAGGGGCTCATACCTGCTATAGATGAAGAACTCTCAGATAGCTGTCCATCACATATTCTTCTTGTACACAGCCAAGGCTCTACTACGATGGTAATGGACTAAACTTATGAATTGTAAGCCAACACCAGTTAAATGTTTTTCTTTATTAAAATTGGTGTGCTTGTGATGCTTCTTCTTAACAATAGAACCCTAAATACAACAGTACCCAAAATGTGATTTTCTCAGTTTAGCAGAATGGAAAAATTCATTAAAATTTGAATGAGTTTTTTTTTTTTTTTTTTTTTTTTTTTTTGTAAAAAGAAATGATAAAGGTTTACTTATTCCATAGAAAGTATTTGAATTGTGTTGAACCTTGATTTAAGTATGATATTACCAGGTTTCTTTTGTAACTACTCACAAAGACTGACTTTTTACCTGGCTATGCCTTTCCCCACAAAAATAAAAAACACAAAGCCTCATGTTCATAGACACAGAGAAGTGTTTTCTCTAAATCAGAGATCTTTATATTATTGGAATGATTATAAAATAGCATTAGTTTTTGTTTGTTGATTAGTTGGTTTATTTTGCTTCTATTTTCAGAACAGTTTCTTAAAGAATGTTGTATAATCTTAACAACACACCTGTAGAACATATGTTTCACATTCCCATGCACAAAGACTCAGTGGAATTAACTAGTTTATTTCATTAGACAAACATTTGAATTCTTATTTAAGTCTGAATTCCTAATTCAGTTAGTAATTTGTAAGACTGACAGATGTCTATCTGAACAAATCTTACCTTCTCTTCTCTTCAATAAAAATTCCATCTGACCTAGTTAGGTTTTCTTTTGTTTCCTTGTGTTTGATTTATTATATTTGTTTACTGTTTGTCTCTGGGCACACTCATGTCATGTTGTGTATGAAGGTCAGACAACAACTAGCAGAAGACGATTACCTTCTTCCACATGGTGTTGTGGAGGTAGTTGGAAGGTCTCCATTGGCAGACAGCAAGAATGGTCCTGGTTTGAGCATTTGAAATCTCAGAGCCCATGCCCAGTGATACACTTCTTCCAACAAGGTCACACCTACACAAACAAGGCCACACCTTTCCAAGACCACAGCTATTCCTACAGCCCACACCTCTTGGAAGGCCACACCTCCTCAAACAAGTACATACTTCATAGTGCCACAAACAAAAAGAAGGTATCACATCCAAGAGAACATATCAAGAAATAATCTAACTCAAGGCTGAAGTAAATATAATAGAGACAAATAAGTAAGAAATGAAAATCATCAGCCAAACAAAAAGGTGGTTCTTTGAGAAAATTAGTAAGATTGACAAGCTCTGATCCAAATTAACTAAGAGGTGAAAAAACTCACATTAACAAAATTAGAAATGAAAAAGAGGACATAGCAATAGGCATTGAAGAAATCCAATGAATTATAAGGGCATACTTTAAAAACCTATATTTTGTCAAATTGAAAAGTCTAAAAGAAATGGATAATTTTCTTGATATATACCAATTACTGAAGTCAAATCAAGATCAGATAAGCAATATATCTACAACCTGCATTCAAATCTCTAAAAATTAAAAGCAATAAAATAATAAGATAGAAGCTATAATTAAAAGTCTATCATCAGAAAAAATGCCCAGGGGCAGATTATTTTAATGCAGAATTCTACAAGACTTTTCTAGAAGAGTTAAGGCCAATACTACAGAAAATGAAAACAAAAGGATTATTGTCCAATTGTTTTAATGAGGTCACATTACACTCATGCTCAAGCTACATACAGACAGAATAAAGAAAGACTTATTGATCAATATTCCTTATAAACATAGATGCCAGATGTTAAAACAAAAATGAGACACTTAAACACCAAATTCATGAATACATCAAAAATATCATTCACCATGATGAAATAGGTTGTATCCAAGAGAAGTAGGATGCTTGAATACAATTAAATCAATAAGCAGAATCCACCATATAAACAAACATCAAAAAAACACGTGATTATTTCATTACATATAGAAAATATGTTTGAAAAATACAAGACATGTTCATGTTAAAAGTTCTGTTAAGGTTAAAAATTCAAGGGCTATATCTATACATAATAAAGGCAGTTTATATAAAGACCATAGCGAATATCAATTTAAATGGACAGAAACTCAAAGCAATCATACGAAAATGGGGAACAATAAGAGGCTATCCACTCTCTCCATTCCTCTCCAATATAGCACTTGAGTTTTAGCTAGATCAGTAAGGCAACTTAACAATATCAAGAGGATACACATTGGAAAAAATAAAGTCAAAGTATTGTCATTTTCAGGTGTTATGAGAGAATATATGAATGACTATAAACATGTCATCATGAAACTAAACAGCTAATAAACACCTTCAGCAAAGTAGCTAAATAGAACACTGATTCACAAAAATCAGTAGCCCTCCTACATTCAAATGGCAAACATATGGATAAAGACATCAGGGAAACAGTTCTTTTTATAATCTCCTCAAATAATGTAAAATACCTTGGGGTGGCTCTATTGAAGTAAATGAAAATCTTATATGATAAAGACTTTGAAGAAAGAAATTGAAGAAGATATCAGGAGACAAAATGATCTCCCATTGCTTATGGATCAGCATAATTAACACAGTACATATATCCATCCTACCAAAAGCAACATACTGATTCAGTGAAATCAATCTCCATCAAAATTATAACACAATTCTTCCCAAACTTTGAGAAGAATGGTTATTTTCATATTTAAACACATGCAAACAAAAAAATAACAAATAACTTCCCCAAAAAACATTTAAAATAAACAAACAGTAAACAAAAAGCAGGGTGACTAACTCACTTCTGATTCCAAATAATGAAAGAATTGGTGAATCACCATCCCAGATTTCAAGTTCTTTTATGGAGCTATAGTAGTAATAAAAGCATGGTATTGTCACAAAACCAAACGTGTTAGTGAGTTAAGTTATACTGTAGACGTAAACATAAATCCACTCGCCTACAGATACCTGAGGTTTGATAGAGAAGCTACAAATAAACAGTGAAAAAAATAACCAACATCAAGCTAAAATAGAAAGAAACTCTAATCAATTTCACTGAAGTCAAGAACAAGAGAAGTTTGTCCATTTTCTATCAACCAATAGTGCTGGTCGAACAGAATATCAACATGTAAAAGAATCTACATACAGCCATATTACTACCCCCCACAAAACTCAATTAGAAATGGATCAAAGTCCTCAATGCAGAAACAGATACTGCACACTACAGAAGAGAAAATGGGAAATAGATTTAAATAAATTGGCACAGAAAAAGGCTATGAACAAAATGCCTTTAGTAAAGACACTAAGATCAACAATTGATGAACAGGGCCCCATAAAACTTAGATACTTCTATAATACAAAGGACATCATCATTTTAACAATGTGGTAGCCTAAAGCATGGGAAAAACTATTTATAAACTCTATATTTGATAGAGGGCTATTATGAAGAAACTAGATTTAAAAAAAAATAAACCAATTAAAGATGGTACAAATCTAAACAAAATTCTTCAATGAGGAAACTCAAATACCTAAAAGAAACTTAGAGATATATTCAGCATTCTTAGCCATAAGGATATTGCATAACAACCCCCCCCCCTTGGGAGACATAGCTCACATGCCTACTCACCTCAGATGTAACCCATGACAGACCAAAGAACATACACCATCAAAGTCTAATTTTGTAAACCAATGAGTTTAATGGGGGTTATGGCCAAGAAAATTAATGAGTAGTAACTTACAAAAACATAAATTACTCAAAGAGAGATATTCACCAAACCCCACCCCAGCATAGGTGATAGATCACAGAGCTACAAACTAGAAGCACAATATACAACCAGGATGCAGGTCAACAAGTTGGAGAGTGTCCTTTCTGGTGTTCCAGTTTATCTAAACCACTTCCAGGAGGCTCATCTGGTTTCTCCTTCTTCCAGGAAGCTATGATGTTCTGAGAGATTTCTTTGCTGCTTGGCTCTGCTGTATCTGAAAGGGACTCTAATATTTTATTTCTTATTCTGGCAAACAGGGACCTAGTGATTTTGGTCAGTTTCAGGGACTTCCAGAAGCTATTTTGAGTCATTTACCTTTTTTCTTTAAGAATCTTCCTGCAGGATTTAATGTTCTAATTTCTGGGGAAACCATTGCATAATATAGAAAATTGCAAATCAAAACTACTTTAAAATTTGATTTTCCACCAATCAGAATAAGATCTAAGAAAATAAGTAATGTCTCGTAGTGATGAGGATGAGGAGCAAAGGCAAAACTAATCTATAGCAGCTGGGAGTAAAACCTTGAATAGTCACTGTGAAAATCAGAGTGGTGGTTCTTCCAATAGATAAGAATTGATCTACCTTAAGATCTACCTATACCACTCTTGGGCATATACCTAAAGTATACTTGATCCTACTACAGAGACATTTGGTCATCCATGATCATTGCTGCTCTATTCATATTGGCTTGTCCTTGGAAACCACCTAGATGCACCTCAACAGGGGAATGGATAAATATAATTCTGTGCATTTGCACAATGAATTGCAGACATGTGTGAAGGCAACATGAATGAACTTGGCCAGATAATGAGGAAAAAAGAGCCTCAGCTAGACATTCGTCATCAAATAAAACTGCCAATACTGAGACTGGGATATATTTAATGGAGTTGGGAACCAAAGTGGACCAATGGCAACCCATAAACCACCCAGGCTCTTGCAAAGTGTTTAGGTTTCTCACCACAAGCTGACAAGGCCACATTGCCAAAAAACAATATCTACACAACTTATTTAACATAGAGAAGTCAAGCTAGTGCCTACATGGATCCTTCCCAAATACTAGCATTTTTGGTACAGGAAGACATTCTTTATACTACCAAAGAGGAAACAAAGACAAAGCTAGCCCAAATCCCTTTGAACTATCTCCAAGAGTGTCTTGCCTACAAAACACAGTAATGCGATTATGGTACAAGTTTGTGGAAGTAATCAACCAATATCTGGTTTGACTAAAGGCCCACAGTAGAAGAAAGAGTGAGGCCACCTCTTTGTAAATGTTGGTGGACATTCAACCAGAAAAGCATCTCCTGCAGAAGGACCTAATTTCGGTCTTCCTGAGAAATCAAGGATTGCAAGTGCAAACAATACCAACCAATGAGGAACAGCTATTTAAAAAAGATTCTTTCTTGGGACCAATGGGGCACAGGTAGGTGGAGAGTATTAAAGTAGCTTGTAGCAGTGTTCAGATGAGCTTGCACTAATGTTTTTCACCTGCTCCAGGAGTCTGGATCATTGACTGTGCCATCTCACCCACAACCACCAAGAGTAGGTACGGTCAGGTAGCAAGTAGTCCAGTGCATAGGCCACAGCCCACTCTACAAGATGTATCCCATATTTGACACTGCTTTAGCCAAGAACCTGAGACTAGATAGGTCAAGGACCTAAGGAACAAACAAATACTATTGCTCTGCTACAGAATCCTAGCAATAAAATGTGTCCTAATGACATTCTGCTACAGCGACAGATACGTGTTTTATTCAGCCATTGTCAGAAAAACTTTCTCCTGAAGCAGATAGAAACAGATACAGAGACCCATAGCTGGAAATTATGCAGAGAGTAAAATACCTCGAAACCTTCAGCCCTAAACAAGATGGATGTGTCCATCAAATTTCTCTCCTCAGGACCAAGGGAACTCTACAAAATAGGAGACAAAAAGAGAATAGTATTGAGAGGGGTGGAAGGACATAAAGACAGAACAGAACAAAACAAAACAAAATAAGATCTTCTAAGTCAACATGGTCAACGTGCAAATGAATTCACCCAAACTGAGGCGCTGCATGCACAGGCCTGTAGGGATTTGTACCAGATTGGATCCTATGCTGAAAGGAAAGACAAACTTTCACCCCAAAACCAGATGCCATCACCAATTGATAGCCACTTGCTAATGAAAATTTAATTTCTTCCAAGTCAGTCTCACTGGTGAAACAAACTAATAAGTAGTATCTAAGCCCAGCAGTAGATCCCAACAAAAAATGAATTCAATAGACTCTTTGGAGGTCTCCTGTCTCATGTCATGTGAAGACTTTCTTCTTTTTTCTTTTATTAACTTTTATCCTATTATTTTCTCATTATTATTTATTTTCCTTACATATTTTCTTCTCCTTTTTATTCTACAGGTCCTTCACATATATATTATGACTTCCAATTTAATATTTTTATGGGACTCCTGTTGGTGTGAACTAGTTTGTCTGTTTCTTATGCATTTTTGTGGGCTCTTTTTGTCTCTTTTGTCCAATTACTATACATTAGTTTTTTAAATCATATTATATGTTGTCTTTTATTATCCTTTAGGAAACAATTTGCTTTCTAATGAGAGGCAGAATGGGAGTGAATTTCAATAGAATAGGAGATGTGAAGGAACTGGGAGGAGTAGAGGGAGGAAATTCTAATATTACCTAATATTATGTGAGAAAAAATTAATTTTAATAAAAGTAAAATAATACTGTAATAGTTTTTACTAATCATTCAATGATTTAGGGGAAATCATAGTTGACTATAACTTAGAAATGACATTGTTTAGTCCAAAATGGCAAAAGAAGTTGAAAGAGAATAAATCAGTGTCTCTGGTAAAAGACAGAAATAAATTTTACATCATGCATTTTTTATAATTTTCAAAGCTTTTCTCCCTTTCTAGTCAGTTGTGAGACTGACATTTCTGCACATGCTGTTATTTTTAGATAAGAGCATCAAAATAATTTTTAATATGTGAGGTTATTCCATCATTTCACTTCAATGGTTTCTAAAGCTTAAGCTTCTGTCTATAACTTCAAGGTCATTGGTGTTAACTTCATGGTCCTTAAAACCATGCAGGATTAGAGAACCCATTCCATTTGTTCTGTGGTCAGGCTTGCTAAACAACACCTTTATGACCTTTTTAATATTGCATCAAAAATGTACTCCTTGAGATGAGAATATAGCTTCATGGTTAAAGTACTTGCTGTATAAATAGGAGGAACTAAGTCTGGATTTCCCCAAACCCATGCAAAAAGCCAGACCCAATGACCAATATCTGTAATCTCAGGGCATGGGAGGCAGAGACAGTGGGATCACTGGGGCTTACTCATCGATAATTCTTGCTGAACTGGTGAGCTCTAGATTCAGCGAGAGTCTTTGTATCAGAAAATAAGATCAGAGTTAATTCTCAATTTGATATAGCCTAAAATTGTCTGAGAGAAAAGCAACAACTGAGGGTTGCCTACATCAGATTGGCCTGTGGGCATATCTGTGGTAGACTGTCTTTATTAATTGATGTAGGAGACATCATCTCTATTTGGGCAGCACCATTCCCTAGACAGATGGTTCTGTTCTCTCCAAGAAACCTAAGGGGGCATGATTCTGTGAGTGAGTTAGCAAGGTAAGTTCTTCCTTACTACAAGTGAAGTCAGCAATAAAGTTGGGTGGAATGGCAGGTAATGCTGTCTTCAAATTGCTGCCTGGGTTTCTGCTCTGACATTTTCCAGTACTTATCTTTGAGTTGGAAGTGTAAAACAAAATGTGTCCACTGGCAATCAGGTCACATTTGATCAGTGTTATATCAGAGCAATGGAAAGCAAAGTAGAACAGAGAAATTAACACACATACACACACACACACACACACACACACATGAACCAGAATATATAGGCATATATGGAATGCCTTCACAGGTCTATTTCAAACCTCAGTCAGATGCATTGTTTCCTTGATTAAAAAAGAGAAGAAGAAAGAGACTCTTGCCCCAAACACACCAGCAGTCTATCTGAATGCTTACAGTACTTTCCTGAAAATATAAAAAGAAAACCAAAAAGGCAAAACTAACAAACATACAAACGGTGAGAATGTTCTTGACATGATACTTAATGCGAATTGTCAACTCAACACTATCTAAAGTCACTGAAAAGCATACCTTTGAAGAATTTTCTAGATTCTATTAATTGTGGTAGTAAGTCTTGCTGCAAAATGTGGGCAGAATCACTCCATATGCTGAGTTCCAGAGTGCATAAAAAGGACAAAGTGAGCTCAGCATCAGCACTCAACGCTCTCTGTTTCGAGACTGGGGCTGCAGGGTGGGCTTCTTCGTCACACTCTGCTGCTATCCTTACCCACCATAAGTGTGTGTACCCTCAAATGATGAGCCAGAATAAACTCCTCATTCCTTAAGTGGCTCTTTCAGCTATTTTGTCATGGCAACAAGAAAAGTAACCAGTGCAATCACAATATTTTCAAATAGTTTAGAAGCACCACACTAAAAAGATGCCCAAATTCATAACTGATTTTAATTCTCATTGTTTTAATATAAATTTTTATTTTCTACAGCCTATCCAACTCTCAGTATTTGAGAGGAAGCACAAGAAAACAAGGAAATATTAAAGGGCAATTCAGCAACTATTGCAAATCTGCTTTAGAGAATACATCATGGTCCTATGTACTTCTTCATAATCCAGACTTACATCCTTTGTATCAGCATGTATTCCATCTGACATTCTGGATGCTGACTAAAAAGTTAGAGGATGCTGAGCTGCTAAAGATACATATATCACTTACTAGCAAGAGGCAGACTACCATGCAACTGAAACATAGACATGTACTCATTGAGAAATTTGCATGCTAAAGAGATGCCTTAGAGATGAAGAATGTTCTTACACAGGAGCTAAGACTGGTTCCCAGCACTCACATCGCATGGCTCAGAATCATGTTACTACAGTTCCAGGGGAAATAATTCCATCTTCTGGCTTTTAGTGACAAACTAAATACTCCTCAAACATGCACAAAGAAATTAATGAAGAAAAGAAATTACTACACAACAAGAATAATGAAACTGTAAAAAAGCAGCAGAAACTTGTAGTCAGTGTGGCAGGGTAAAACATTTAATACAAAAAAACAAAGTTAATATGTTGGGATTCTACAAATAATTTTTCTTCCAAATGTACTTAATTTCTACCTATAATGTATACATTTGTGTGTTCTAGCATCTTGTCAAGTCCAGGCGCTCACAACATCTAGAACAGCAACCTACAGATGCTTCAGCTTTCTCTGGCAGACACAAATGCTTCTATTGGACCTATTTCTTCTGACCTATTCTCAGATGGTTCCACACACCTTGGAGGAAAAGGTAACAGCCAACTCTAAGACTGGACAAACATACCCATTTCCACTTTTCAAGACTCTAGAATCATTTCCCCAAAACAAGCATGTAGCAAAGATCACAACGACCCTATCCCTGAACCACCATTGCCTCTAATTTTTCTTTTGTAATTAAACCAAAACAGGGAATGTTGGGATTCTGTAGACCTTACCTCTCAGTTACCTGGCAACAACCAGGTATACTCCACCCCTGAGTTACCTGATAATAGCTAGGTATGTTCTACCCTAGTGACCTGACACTATAAAATGGGCTGCTTACTCTCTTGCTCTCTCATGTTCTCCCACCCTTACTCATTCTCTCCCCCTTTCTTTTTCCCCCTCTCTCTCCACATGCTCATGGATGGCCTCTACTTCTCTATTTCTCTCTTCTCTCTCTGCCTCTACTACCCTCTTAACTCCCCCATGACCTGAATAAACTCTATTCTGCACTATACCATTGAGTAGCTGGTCCCTTAGGGGGGAAGGGATTCCCAATATTGGTCCCACAGCAGCAGCATTCCCTCTCACCTCCATGGATCAAATCAAGCCCACTCTCTTCATCCTTTTCCTAACAACATGAGGTATTCAGTTGTGAACTGGTACTTCCCAGACTTTATAGAGTATCAGATGACTGTCAGTTGTAATTGAAATACAGGCCTCCCATCCTCCCTGTAGACATTTAGATTTTGGTGCGTTCATAGAAGCCTTTATAGTTAAAGTTCATCTTTTCACTAATACTACAGGTAATTCTTTTGGGGTTTTATTGTTGTTATTGTAGTTGTTTGTTTTTGGTTTTTACTTTGTTTGTTTATATAGTTATAGGTTTGGTTGAAGTACATGCATGCCTCTCAAGAGTTTAGAAGAAAGTGCCAGATGCCCTGAAGACGGAGTTGTAGACTTTAGTGAGCAATCAGAAAGGATGCTGGGAACCAAACACAGGTCCTATGCAAGAGCAACAAAGGATCTTAACAACTGAGCATTCTCTTTATCCCCCTAGATGTACTGTTGACTCTGCCACTATTAATCCTTACAATGCAATTGAAGAGAAAGAATAGATAGCATTTGGCATAACTAATTTTAAATGTTTCTTCTTCAGAAACCTACTGAGATTATTAAATTGAAAATGCCTGTAGCCTTTAGATGAATCTCTGTGGTGTCGGTTATCAACAGAGAGGTCTGATCATGCATGTTGGAAAGGTCTCATTGTGTTTATTGAAAATCTCATCATCCGTTGCCAGTCAGAGCTCAAGCAGTCTGATTTTCTTGCTGACAGACCATTTATCACTTCTCCAGGCCATCAATAATTGATTAGGGAGATTAGACTTGGCACAATGCAGACCAGCCTGTTTGATCAGCGAGGAATACAGTTGGTGTCAGAATGTGGCAACCTTCTCATCCTCTCCTAACTGGAGTTTGATTGACTGTCAGGGGATTTTTATTTGTTCATTTAGAATCAGAAAAAAAGAGGAAACATTAAAAAAGAGGGAAAATAATCACCTGCTTCACCTTGTGTTTATACCTCTAGGATGATTTGCTCATCAGAGTCTGCTTTATATCCTGATTTGTCTCCCAGGAAAAGTAATACCAAGTATATGCAGATTGGAAAACCAGTCCCTTAGACCCAGGATCTCTTTGTATGTCTCTCCCTCTCCTTACCCTTCTCCCTCCTCTTTGCCCTCCCCCTCCTCCTCCCCCTCCTTCTTTCCCCCTCCAGCTTCCCTCTCTCTCTAGAAATAGTTCTCCTGCTCTCTCCTCTCTGTGCTTATACAGACATCAATGGATTACCTTGAATGTCATTCCTGAAGCAACATTCACTTTATTTTATTTTATTTTATATATATTTTTTTTGAGCAGAGTCCCTCAACAGCCTGGGGCTAAACAATTAAGCTAACCTAGCTTGCAAAAGAGCCCCAGGTGTCGCCATTCATCTTCCTCTGCAGAATTGGGATTGCATGAGCACACTACCATGCCTGATCTTTAAAAGAAGTTTATTTTTTGTTTGTCATATTATTATATGTGTCTCTTGCCATGGGCATCCCATGTGCTTGTGCAGAGAGGCTTCGGTCACTTGGAGTTGGAGTTACAGATGGTTGCCGGGAATCAAGCTGCACGTACATGTTTATCCAAGTTTAGAGAATTGAATTTAGGTCCTCATCCCTTTATGATAAATGCTTTAGGGACTAAGCCATTTCCCACTGCATTCTCAAAGCAAGACTTCCAGGTCTACCAAGAGGTTTTTGGAAATGGGAGATAGACTATCAGATTGATTCCTTTTACTAGTTGGTTAGTGCTAGCAACTTTTCTTTCCCTGCCATTTCTAAAAAGAACTCAATTTGCAAAGGTGAACACAGTCTCTTTGGCATCTGTGCTTAAGATAAATCACAGTCAACTTATTACTGAAAAAGGAAAAAACTAAGTAAAACACACACAGGCTAGCTACATTGATTACGGACTATTAAAACGCTGTCCATTTGTGTTCTTTGGGGATTTTGGGCCCTGGTTCCTTTTCCAAATTTTTAAAATTGGATTATATGTATGCATGTGGGTCTCTGTGAATATACCCAGAAATGCAGAGTATGTGGATGCCAGAAGAGGCAGTTTAATCACCTAAAACTGAAATTTCTGGTAGATGTGCTCTGCAGGGTACAGAGAATCAAATCAGGGTATTCTGTAGAATTGCTTCACACTCTTTTTTCATCATATTTTTAAAATTATTTTGGGAGAATATTTTCTGTATTTACATTACAAATGTTATCCCCTTTCACTCCACTTCCATCCCTACTCTCACCTCCCTTTGCTTCCATGAAGATGCTCCCACTAGAAACCACCCACACTCACTTCAGGCGCCTTGGCATTCTACTACACTGGGAAAATGAACCTTCACTGGACCAAAGGCCTCTCTTCCCATTGATGCCAGAGAATGATATCCTCTTCTGCATATGCACCTGGAGCAATGTGTTTTTCCATGTGAACTCATTGTTGGTATTTTAGTCCCAGAGAGTTCTCGGGACTTGGTTGGTTGATAGTGTAGTTCTTCCCATGGGATTGCAAACCTTTTCAGCTCTTTCAGTCCCTTCTCTAGCTCCTCCATTGGGGTGACCATGCTCAGTTCAATGATAAGCTTCAAGCATTGTCATCTGTATCAGTAAGGCTCTGGTAAAGCATCTGAAGAGGCATCCATATGAGGCTCCTACAAATAAGTACTTCTTGACATCAGCAGTAGTGACTGGGTTTGAACATGGGATGAATCCCCAGGTGAGGCAGTCTCTGGATGATGCTTCTTCAGTCTCTATTTCACTTTGGTCCTTGTATTTCCTTTTGTGAGTATTTTGGTCTCACTTCTAAGAAGGATTGAAACATTCACATTTTGATCTTCCTCTATTCTGAGTTTGATAAAGTCTGTGAATTGTTTCTTGGGTATTCAAAGTTTGTTAGCTAGTTTCTGTTTTTCAGTGAGTGCATACCATGTGTGTTCTTTTGTGACTGTGTTACCTCACTTGTGAGTGATATTTACTATTTCCATCCATTTGCCCAAGTATTTTATGAAGTTGCTGTTTTTAATAGCTTAGTAGCACTCCATGGTGCAAGTATACCACATTTTCTATATCTATTCCTCTGTTGAAGGACATCTGGGTTCCTTATAGCTTCTGGCTATTATAAATAAGGTTGCAATGAAAATGATAGATCATGTGTCCTTGTTGTATATGAAAGCATCTTTTTGGTATATATCCAGGAGTGGTATAGGTTGGTCCTCAGGGAGTACTGTGTCCAATATTCTGGGAAACCTCCAGATTGATTTCCAGAGAAGTTGTACCAGCTTGCAATCCCACCAACAATGAAGGAGCATTTCTCTTTCCCCATATTCTCACAAGCATCTCTTGTCACCTGAGTATTTTGTGGGGCGCCGCCCACACATTCCCACGCATTCGCCATTACAAGATGGCGCTGATATCCGGCTGGAGTTAGCAGTAAACAAGCCATGTGCGCACAGGCTGGGTAACTTTTCCGCTTCATGTGTTCCGCCTCTTCCGTGGCGTCATAGGGCCTGGTGAGTTTCAACCAATCAGGGGGCTCCGCGTCCAAGGCAAGGACTGATCCCTTTATAAGGGGGCAGGCTGGATAGCTCTCTCTCTCTTCTTCCCCTCTCTTCCCCTCTCTTCCCTGCTCATTGGTCCCGCTCCCGTGTGTTTCCGTTCGTGGTCTGGTTCGTGGGCTCGTCCGTCTTGTTCATCGTGTTCATCTTTTGGTTTTCTCCGCCTTCTTCGTCTTTTCGTCACGTGAAGCAAGTACTGGTGTTCCAGAGCAATAAAGTTTACCGCAGAAGGATTCTATTTTGTGTGCCGCGTCGTTCTTGCAGGCGAGACGGTTGCGCGGGACAGTATTTTATCTCAGTCATTCTGATTCCTGTGAGGTAGAATCTCAAGGTTGTTTTGATTTGCATTTCCCTGATGACTAGGGATGCTGAACATTTCCTTAGGTGCTCTTCAGCCATGCAGTATTTCTCAGTTGAAAATTCTTTGTTCATCTCTGTACCCCATTTTTAAAATAGGATTATTTGATTCTCTAGAGTCTAACTTTTTAAGTTCTTTGTATTTATTGAATGTTAGCCCTCTATTAGATGTGGGATTCGTAAGGATATTTTTCAGATCTGTTGGTTCCTGTTTTGTCATTTGCTTTACAGAAGTCTTTCAATTTCATGAGGTCCCATTCGTTGATTATTGATCTTAGAGCATGAGCAATTGGTGTTATCTTCAAGAAATTTCCCCCTGTGCCTATGTGTTCTCAGCTCTTCCTCATTCTTCTATTACTTTCTGTGTACCTGGTTTCATGGGGAGGTCTTTGATCTACTTGGATTTGAACTTATTACAAGGAGTAAAGAAAGGATCAATTTGGATTCTTCGACATGCTGACTAACAATTGAACCAGCATCATTTGTTGAAGATGATATCTTTCTTTCATTGAATGCTTGTAGATACTTTATCAAAGATCAAGTGACCATAAATGTGTGAGTTCATTTCTGGATCTTCGATTTTATTATATTTATCTACCTACTGGTCTGTGCACCAATACCATTCAGTTTTGATCACAAATGGTCTGCAGTACAGCTTGAGGTCAGAGATGGTGATTCTCCTAGAAGCTCTTTTAAAGTTGAAGATTGTTTTCACTATCCTAGTTGTTGTTATTCCAAATGAATTTGCAAAATTCTCTAACTATGAAATATTGAGATAGAATTTTGATGGGAATTGCACTGAATCTGTAGATTGTTTTACGAAAGATGGCCATTTTTACTACATCAACCTTGCCAATCCATGCCCTTGGGAGATCATTCCATTATTTGAGATCCTCTTCAATTTTTTTTCTTCAGAAACTTGAAATTCTTTTCATACAGATCTTTGACTTGCTTGCTTAGGGTCACACAAAGATATTTTATATTATATGTGACTGTTGTAAAGGGTGTCATTTCTCCAGTTTCTTTTTCATCCTGTTTATCCTTTGAGTAGCAGAAGGCTACTGATTTGTTTGAGTTAATTTTATATCCAGCCATTTTGTTGAAGTTGTTAAATCAGCTATAAAAATTCTCTGGTAGAATTTTTGGGGTCACTTAAGTATACTATCATGTTATCTGCAAATTGTGATATTTTGACTTCCTTTTTTTCCAATTTGTATCTCTGACATCCTTTTTTGTGTAATTGCTCTGACTAAAACTTCTAGTACTATATTGAATAGATAATGGTAAAGTGGGCAGCCCTGTCTAGTCCCTGATTTTAGTAGTATTGTTTCATGATTCCCAACATTTAGTTTGATGTTGGATACTGGTTTGCTGTATATTGCTTTTACTATGTTTAAGTATGAGCCTTGAATTCCTCATCATTCCAAGTCTTTTACCATGAAGAGGTGTTGAATTTTGTCAAATGCTTTCTCAGCATCTAATGAGATGATCATGTGTTTTTGTTTGTTTGTGTTGCTTTGAGTTTGTTTACATAGTAAATTATGTTGATAGATTTCCACATATTAAACCATCCCTGCATCCCTGCTTGAAGCCTACTAGATCATGGTGAATTATTATGTTTTTTTGACGTGTCCTTGAATTCAGTTTACAAGAATTTTATTGAGGATTTTTGCATCGATGTACATGAGGGAAATTGGTCTGATATTCTATTTCTATGTATTATCTTTCTGTGGTTTAGGTATAAGGATAATTGTGGCTTCAAAGAATGAACTGGGTAGTGTTCTTTTTCTTTATATTTTGTGGAACAGCTTGGAGAGTATTGGTATTAAGTCTTCTATGAAGGTGTGATAGAATTTGTGGTGGGGTACTCTTGGTTGGAAGGCTTTTCATGATTGCTTCTATTTTTTTAGGGCTTATCTGTCTTTTTAGATGGCTTATCTGATCCTGGTATCTGTGTAGAAAAAAAATGGTTCATTTACTCAAAGTTTGAAATTATGTGGAGAATAAGTTTTTGTAGTAAGATCTGATTTTTTTTTAATTTCCTCAGTTTCTGTTGTTATGTCCCCCTTTTCATTTCTGATTTTGTTCATTTGAATAATGGAATTAGTATAATTAAGGGTTGATCTATCTTTTTGATTTTTTTCAAATAACCAGTTCCTAGTTTTGTTGATTTTTTGCATAATTTTTGTTGTTATTTCTACTTGGTTGATTTGACTTCTGAGTTTGATACTTTCCTGCCATGTACTCCTCTTGGATATATTTGCTTCTTTTTCTTCTAGAGATTTCAGACGTACTGTCAAGCTGTTAGTCTATGCTTTCTCCAGTTTCTTTTTGGAGGCATTCAGATCTATGAGTTTTCCTCTTAACACTACTTCCTTTTTATCCCATAAGTATGGTTATGTTGTACCTTCATTTTCATCAAATTCTAAAATGTTTTTAATTTTTTTTTATTTCTCCCTTGGACATGTTATCATTGAGTAGAGCATTGTTCATCTTTCATGTGTATATGGGATTTTTGTTGTTGTGACTGAAAACCACCCTTAGTCCAATGTGTTCTGACAGGATGCATGACATTATTTCAGTCTTCTTGTGTCTGTTGAGGCCTGTGCTTTGAACGATTATATGGACAATTTTGGAGAAGGTATTGTGAGGTGCTTATAAAAAGGTATATATTTTTCAAGATGAAATGTTCTAAAAATGTCTGTTAAATGTATTTGTCTCGTAGATTCTGTTAGTTTCATGTGTTCGGGTTCTGCTTCCACAGTCTGTCCATTGATGAGATAGGGTGTCGAATTCTGCCACTACTATTGTGTGTGGTACAATATATGCTTTGGCCTTTAGTAAAGTTTCTTTTATAAATGTTGGTGTCCTTGCATTTGAAACATAAATGTTCAGGATTGAGAGTTCATCTAGATAAAATTTTTCTTTAATTAGTAATGAGTGTCTTTCTTTATCTTTTTAAATAAATTTTGTTGAAAATCTAATTTATTTGCTATTAAAATGGCTACTCCAGCTTGATTCTGGGGACTATTTGCCTTGGAAAAATTTTCCCAGCCTTTTACTTTGTGATAGTGTCTGTCTTTGCTGCTGATATGAGTTTCCGGTATGTAGCAAAATGCTGGGTCCTGTTTACATATCTAGTCTGTTTGTCTATGTCATTTTCTTGGGGGGGGCTGGATGGGAGAATTCATCCATTGATGTTAGGAGATATTAAGAAATAGTGATTGTTGTTTCTTGTTATTTTGTTGTTAGAGGTAGAATTATGTTTGTGTGCTTATCTTCTTTTGGATTTATTGCAAGATTACTTTTGTGCTTTTCCTAGGGTGTAGTATTTATCCCTCCTTGTGTTGGAATTTTTCATCTATTATCTTTTGTGGGGCTGGATTTCTGGTTAGATTTTGTATAAATTTGGTTTTGTTCTAGAATATCTTGGTTTCTCCATTTCTGGTAATGCAAAGCTTTCCTGGATATAGTAGCCTAGGCTGGAATATGTTTTATCTTAGGGTCTTTATGACATTTGTCCAGGATCTTCTACTTTTCATAGTCTCTGTTGAGAAGTCTGGTGTAATTCTCTTTTGTCTGCCTTTATATGTTATTTGACCTTTATCCCTTACTGCTTTTACTATTCTTTCTTTGTTTTGTACATTTGGTATTTTGCCTATTATGTGATAGGAGTTATTTCTTTTCTGGTCCAATCAATTTGGAGTTCTGTAGGCTTCTTGTATGTTCATAGACATCCATTTCTTTAGTTTAGAGAAGTTTTCTTCTACAATTTTGTTGAAGATATTTACTGGTCCTTTAAGTTGGGAATCTTTGCTTTCTTATACTTTTATTGTCCTTAGAATTGGTCTTCCCATTTTGTTCTGGATTTCCTGGATGTTATGAGTTAGGGGCTTTTTGCTTTTTGCATTTTCTCTATTACATCAATGTTTTCTATGATATCTTCTGCATCTGACATTTTGTCTTTTATCTCTTGTATTCTGTTGTTGATGCTTGCGTCTATGACTCCTGATCTCTTTCTCCGATATTCTATCTCCAAGGTTGTTTTTTTTTTTTTTTTTTTTTTTGATTTCTTTATTGTTTCTATTTTTATTTTTAGATCTTGGATGGCTTGGTTTAATTATTTTACCTATTTGGTTATGTTTTTCTGTAGGTCTTTAAGAGGTTTTTGTGTTTCTTCTTTAAAAACTTCTACCTTTTTACCCATGTTCTTTTATATTTCTCTAAGGGAGTTATTCATGTTCCTATTAGAGCCCTTTATCATCATCATGAGGTATGATTTTTAATCCAAATATTTTTTTTCTGGTGTGTTGGGATATCTGATACTTGCTGTGCTGAGGAGAACTCAGTTATCTTGGTTTTGTTGCTTAGGTTCTTGTTCTTACCTCTTGTCATCTTGTTGTCTGTGATGTCAGCTGGTCTTTCTGTCTCTGACTTCATCTTGTCTCTCATGTGGGCCTATGAGCCTGTGGGCTTAGGGATGAGACTACACCTGTATGATCAGCTCTCTGTGGGCAGGTTTTGGGTACTGATGGCAGTGGGATCACCCTAGCTCTTGGTATAGAGGGAGACAGAAAGGGTCCAGTGCCCTGTGTTCTGTGAGTTCCTGACATGTCTCTCTTTGGATAGTCAGTGAAGATATAGTGTGGTCTCATCTGTGGAATTAGGAGTGAGGGTGCTTCTGGGTGATCAGCTCCCTGCAGTCAGGTTGTGGGTCTCAGTGGCAGTGGGAAGGCCGAGGCTCCAGGTGCAGTTGGAGACCAAAAGGTATGTAGCTCATCCTCTTAAGCATCAATCTGTCTCTCTAATCCTTTTGGTCCTGATTCTTTTCTCATAAAAAGATGAAACACAGACGTGCAGCTTGTCTCTGTTACTTGTAATTCTATAATTGACCTCACATTTGTCCCTTCTGTTGTTTGTTATTTGTATACATCTGAAACTAGCACGTTCATTTCATAGGGCATATCATCCTCTGTAAACATAAGCTTCACCTCTGCCTTCTTTAAATACTAGAAGTCCTGTTGATGTTTTTTTCCACATGGATAACTTTTCTGTAGTTATATGAAGAAGGAATTCAATAACATTGATTATAGTTAATTCATTTTCTCCTCTTGAGCACTTATATTCTGTCAATATGGGGGTGATAGACTGATAAAATGCAGTTAGTTATAGAATAGTTTGGTGATTTTTTAAGGTGAGAGTGGGGGATGAATATACTTATATACATTTGTATGGATGCATATGTGTGTGGGGTTAGGTACATGTGTGCATGTTCATAAAGAGACCAAACATCAATGTCTCATGTCTTCCTTAATTGTTCTCATTGGGTCTAGATCTTATAGATTTAGCTAGACTGAGTGACCAGCATGTTCCTAGGCTATTTCTTTCTCAGTATCTTCAGTGTGCAGTGCACAGGCATGTGCTGCAGTGCCTAGAACTTCAGGTGGATGCTAGTGACTGGATTATGATGACCATATGCTTGCATAGCAGATCCTTTACTGACTGAGCCAGCACTTAAGTCTCTTCTAGACATTTTTATATTTCTGACTCTTACATAGTCTTCTACCACCCCCTCTCTGAGTGCGTGGGAGAGGCTGAGGCCTCAACACCAATCTTGCCCAGAAAAGATCACAATTAGCTACAGGAGCTCAGTGGTATCTTCTCCCAATCTCAGCCAAAATGATCCTTTCATCTAAATCATAAAAAAAAAAAGTTTTTCTCCTTTCAGAATATGCACCTTTAGAGAAGTGAATAGATTTCTGAACTTATTAGAATGCCTCTGGCTTTCAGAATATTTTTTCCACCATCTAAAGAAGACAGAAACATTATGCCATTACTTCCCTTTGTGTTCCATGTCAGCACACTATAAGAAAGGGCCTAAGCTATTTCTGTCTCCTCCTGGCCCATGAGTACTCTTCAAAGATATAGAGATGGTATACATCCCTAGACAGCTCTGCCTCAGTCTTTTCCATCTCCAATTTCCAGCTCGGTAAAGGTTAGAACAGAACATCACATTTAATGTGTCCTCAACCTACGTTGCATTTTCGTTGAGGACAGTTGCATTTTCTCCTTTTTTTTAATGTAACTGGAAATGATAAGACACAATTTCCATTCATTTCATAGACTGTTTCAAAAATTGAATTTGGCTGATGTTTACACATGTTAGATCAGGTTAAGGTTTGGGGGAGAATGACTTTACTCCATAGAAATCTCCACTTCCCATCTCTTTGTGAAAATAAGAAGAGAAAACAGTGTTAGAAATAATTACAAACACCAAAAACCATGGTCAGAAAACAAGAATTCAAAACAACTGCTCCTTCACTTAAAGTTTGCTAGGCATCTGGAAATCCCTATAAATGTACAGCAATAGATGAAATGGTTAAAAACATATATAGACTAACTTATGAGCAAAGTATAAACATCAAATTATACCTAGAAATAGATAGTGCCAGAAAAAGTAAATTAAATGTATGTGAAGTTTATTCCCATTATTATCCAATAAAAATCATTGAACTTTCAATTTATGAGTTTCCACCATACACTGAAGCTTTAGCAAAAACTGATATTGTTGAACTAAATGGCATAGCACTTGCCTTGAAAGTATCCATTGACTTGTAAGGAATGTTTAATTTAAACAGTTAAGAAATAACTTCTTACTTGTAAGGATTAACAAATTGTGGCAAACAAAATACAATCATATATGATTGCTGATCCTACACAGGACCGTCTCTAATTTAGCACAAAGAAAAATAGTGGTGATATGAAAGAGAAGATCTTTGGAAGGTATCTGTAGAAAAGAAGTGGGTGGAAGAATGAGTTAGAAAGTGGAGGGTAGAGACTTCCATGCAGAAGGTAAAACCTAGATACATTCCTAGAGCCAGAAAAAATTAGGAAACATTTGTACAAAGCTGTATAATACTCTCTTGTCAAAAATAGGCTTACAATTCAATTCCTCTTATGCTCCTGCTGACTGAGCCATAAAATGATTTGAAGCCATAAAATTATTTGAAAGAGACAGATATCCTTAGCAACCTTATTTAGAAGTCACTAAGATATCTTTCAATTATCAGGCAGATTAAGTAATGGGGATTCATGAAATGGGTGTTATTCAAGGGTAGAAGAGCATTGCTAATGTCCATAGGATACTTCTGGATGACCAAAGATGGATTAAGAAGATTGTAATTGTTAGTATATACAGACTACACAAAGACAAATAGGATAGAAATACATTCCTGGCTGATAAAAGTTTGGAAAGAGGCATTAGGGAAGAAGGATGTTTAATGGTTTAATTAACATATGAATTCATTATGTGCATATATGTATGTGGCACACACCATGGGTCCAAATGCAGAGCTCAAAGCAAAACCTGTGAAACTCAGTCTTCTCCTTCTACCATTTAAATCTTGGAAATTGAATTCATGTCATCAGTCAATCTTTCTTCATTAAATGAGCCCTCAATTAGCCAAAACCCAGAAGAGAATGCAATGTTTTGTTTTCTTTTCAAAGCATTTAAATATTCAAAATGCAAATATGCGATAGAGAAATGAAGCTTTAAAAACCATACAGTATTTAAAACAGGTATATAATAAAAACTATTCAAATAGCTAAGAAATATTCATGATAGGTCATTAGTGAATTGCAAGATTCAAGCCCCAATGAAATCCACTCCTACCTTAAAATAACAAAATATTTGTGAAGTATTAAAGATTTGAAACTTCCAGATTTGAGACTTTATGGCAATTGCAAAAATAAAATTGATAATGTCTAAAATTTTATGAAATTCATCTATTCTTGCTTCTTCTTCACGTAATGGTGTTATTGTTGTAGTGGATGGACCCTATGTTTTAGTATTCAGCAGAACTGAAAACATGGAAAATTCTAGTCACATTTCTGATTTCAAAGGCAATGATTTTAGACTATTATCATTAATAACTTTTTTCTGCATCATTTATGAAGTCTATCTAATTTCCTTTTATAGCTTTGTTTTATTTGTCTGTTTTCTGAATTTTAGTGGAGTAGAAACTGGACATTCTCCACTGCATTAAGAAGACCACATGTTTTTCTGTTTAGTTTTTGATAGCTACTTTTAATGATCAACTCTGTGTAATCTAGAATAGGAAGAGTCTTATTAATGGGTTGTCTAAAACAGGTATGTAGGAGATTGTCTAGGTTAACTTAATTGATGTTTGAAGCCCCAGCTCACTGAGAAATTCCCTGGGTTTCGGCTCCAGGCAGGATGAGCAGAGAAAGGAGCACTAAGCCTCTATGCATACATTCTTTCTATTAAGGTCTTGCTTCCTTGCATGACTGGCTATGATAAACAGTAAGCTGGGCTTCTGAACTAAAGTAAGCCTTTATACATAGGTTGCTTTTTGTCACAGCAACTGGAGTTAATGATAAGCTATTTCCAAATAGGTTTAGACATAAGTGCCATACATTAACAGATAGAAATCAAGAGATGGATGAGAATGGAGGAGTCCAATCGCTTAGAATGCTGGTAGGCAACAACTCAGCTGTGTCCTTGGTAGCCAAGATTTTGATATAATATGTTCTAAAAGAGGAAACAGTCTTTGAAGTAGTAGCTTAAACATGAGATGCCCCAATGGAAGAGTAAAAGCAAAAAATCAATCAACATGAACAACAAAATGCATAAAAAATAAAGGTCTAAATAGGTCTGATAAAACCTGAAGAAAACAGAACTTTGAAATATTTTACATGCATCCATCCCCCCAATACATGTGGAGCATCCTCCATGTGCTTCACTCACCACTGTACAACTTTCTGAATGACAGGAACGTTCCATTCCCAATGGAGTATGCACTCAGAAGAATAACTAAGATAATATACAAGCCAATATAATAACTCATGATTTTAAAAGTACATGAGCAACATAGGGAGATATTTGAGCTAAAACATCAGGAGTAAGAATGAAGCATTTATTCAAATAAACAACAAAGCTTCACTTTGTAATCATGGATTTCCTGGCATTCACTATGTGGGCCAATCTGACATTGAACTTATAAGTGATCCTCCGGCCTCTACTTCCAAAATGTTAGAGTTTTGGGGCTGAGAGAGTAAGTATTCTTTCAAGAGCATCAAAATGGTACAAAGGTATAGTAAATATGTTGGATAGCATACTTGGGAACAAAGCCACAATGATAAGCCAGGAAATGAGCCTAGTTAATGGGCTGGTTAAAGATGCAGGAAGACTCCTCTACTCATTATACTTCCAAAATAAAATAGAGACTGGAGAGATGGCTCATCAGTTAAGGCCACTTATTACGCGACTTAGTCACTGTTATATTGCTGTAAAGAGATACCACACCCAAGACAACTCATAAAAGAAAGCACTTGATGGTGCCTTTCTGGTAGTCTTAGGAGTTTAGTCTATTATCATCAAGGTAGAGAGCACGGTGGTTAGAACAGTGCTGTATAAGTAGCTGAAAGCTATATCCTGCCTGATCTGTGGGCCAAGGGAAAAAGAACTGAGGCTAGCATGGGCTGTAGAAACCTCAAAGCCCTTCCCTAGTGAAACATTTCCTCTTACAAGACCACACCTATTCCAGTGAGGTCACACATCCTACTTTTTGTAATCCTTTCAAAGAATTCCACCACATGATGACCACACATTCAAATATATGAGCTTGTGGTGATCATTTTTATTCAAACCATCACACTATTTTATCAGAGTATCAGAGTTTAGAGCTAAGTACCCACAACACAAGACTCACCTATAACTGTGCTCCCAGCTCCAAGGCAATTGATGACACCCCTACTGACCTTGGTGCATAACTACCTACACACACACACACACACACACACACACACACACACACTGTTTTATTTGTACATTATGTAAGTCATTATATATACTCTATTCAAAATAAAAGTTTTTCTGTCTTCATAAGCTTGAATATGATATGTGCAAAATGAACCTGTTACATAAAAGTATCCCTACTAATTAAGCACTCTGCTCTAGAATGGATGTCTCAAATTCAAATCCAGGTTCTCCTACTCATTTTGTGATGATATCTGTTGTCTCAATAGATTTCTGTTTTCTGCTCCATCAGATAGGGAGAATAATAAACCCAGCTCACAAAGTGGTGTATAGTTTACGAATGGTTATAATACAATCCAAACGTAACTGGTGTAATTGCTGGTTTTGTGTCAACCTGACACAGGTTAGAGTCATCAGAGAGGAAAAAGCCTCATTTAAAGAAATACCTCCATGAGATGCAGGTGTATGACATTTTGTCAAAATTAGTGATCAAAGTAGGAGGGCCGAGCCCTTGTGGGTGGTAACACCCCGGATTGGCGAACCTGTGCTCTATAAGGAAGCAGGATGAGAAAACCACCAGAATCAAGCCAGCACACCTCCATGGCCTCTACACCAGCTCCTGCCATTTGAATTTGAATCCAGGTTTCTGTCCATTTGAATTCTTTTCCTGACATTTTCAGTGATGACCAGAATACAAAAATATAAGCTGAATAAATTATTTTCTCTACAACAAGCATTTTGGTCATGGCAGTTTGTTGCAGCAAGAAAAGTTCTAACTAAGACAACTGGCTTCAGTACAAACACTCATCATTGATACATTCACTCATTCCTTCGATTACTCTCTCACTCATTCAGAAGCACTTGCCTGTGCCCAGTCATAGAGCTTGGAAATATAAAGGGTTGTGGTGCTGATTTGTTGGGCTCTGCCTTTGTAAGACTAGCAAGTAATGAAGCAGCAGCAGTGGCCAGATGTGTCCTATTTACTGTTTTGGATGCTGTTTGTTGTTTCACTGTTATGACAAAATACCTGGAAAACCAACTTCAGGGAGCAAGGGCTTATTGTGGCTCACAAGGCAAGGGCATTGTCCATCTTGGTGGTAGAAGGCATAGCCACCGGAGCCCCAGGCAGCCTGTCCCATTGTGACCACAGTCAGGAAGCAGAGAGATGGATGCTGGTGCTCAGCTTGCTTTCTTCTTTTTGTTCAGTACAGAGTAGCAGATTAGGAGTTGATGTCTCATACATTTAGGGTAGATCTTCCTTCAATTAACCTAAGAGAAATCCCCCATAAGCATGCCCAGAAGTGTGTCTCCAGGTAATTGCAAATCCCATCAAGGTGACAATCACAGGGTCTAAGAAAACTAGGAAGTGGCTCAGTGGCCACAGCAATTTGTTGGCAGGTGGGGACTTTTGACTTCGCACAGCATGTTGTCTAGAGCCACACAAATAGTGCACTCCTGGTGGTGATCTCTGGCCAGAAGGAGAAGGCTGAGTGTTTCTGAAAGTGTGTGCATCAGAACTACCTGACCCTTGTACAGTGATCTGATTTTCTGTAAAAAAAAAAAAAAAAAAAAAAAAAAAATCCAAAAACCATGCCACGAATAGATGCCATGAGGAGGTGGTAAGCTTTCTACATAATTAATCCAAGGATAGAGCATTCTTCTATCCAGCAAAGAAGGCACCTGCAATTTCAAAAGGCTCCCAGAACTCAGACCGAGCGCCCCTCAGGGTACATATGACTCTGTCACTAAACCATCTAAAGAGACGAAGATATTTCTGGAGGCCACAGGGAAGTGCTAACTAATTGCTTGGAGTCTGGGAGGGTTAGGAAGTGAGTGGACCTGTTGAGGTCTGACAAGTGTGTCTTAAGGTCAGTACATTGTATGTAAAGAAAAAAAAAAAGCAGACACCTTGAGAAAGTGCTGCTGTTGCCAGTGTCCCCATTCTCTGGTGATTAACAGGGTGATTATTTATTTCTTTCCTGATTACCCTTAAATATGTGACTCTGGTCCTTTGTCATCAAAGGAAACAGTTTTACATTCCAGTGAGAACAGAGGAGAGGTTTAATTACTATGCCAGGCATCTGCTTATTTGAGTCATCTTATGAATAATCGCGTAGACTGACACATCCAGATGGTCAGGCTGTCTTCCTCTCTGCCTGCTTTTCTCAGGACCAATGGCATGCTATTACATATTCAAAAAGGGTGATCATTATGGGCTGGGGAGATGGCTCAATGGTGAAAATGCTTAGTGCAAAGGCAAGAGAACTGGAGTTTGAATTCCTAACACTCATAAAATTGCTAGGCTGGCGCATGGGCCCACTTGTAATTCGAGCCCTCTGAAAGCAGAGACAAGTGATCCCAAGAGCAAGCTGGCTAGTGAGATTAATAAAATAGGCAAGAAACTCTGCCACAGTGAATGATTAGAGATTAGTTGAGCAAAACTACTCATGTCAGCCTTAGGCTATGTGTACATCATGCATATGTAAGCATGCAAATACGAATCCTACCCCCCCCCCACACACACACAGAGAGAGAGAGAGAGAGAGAGAGAGAGAGAGAGAGCTCCTGACCACATTAGAAAAAGTCACATTTAAAAGACAATTGAAGTGGTGGGGGAGATTTCCCAGTGGTTTCTTCACTGCCTGCTCTTCCAGAAGACAGAAGTTCAGTCTGCAGCACCCTTATCATGTGGCTTACAAATGTCTATAACTCCAGTTTCAGAGCCTGAGGCACCCTCTTCTGGCCTCGGTGGGTATTTCTCATAAATATATGAACATACACTTACACAATAAAGATTTTTAAAAAAGTTTTCTTAATCTCACTGGTGTTTCTAGGCAACTAAGTAGTCTTTCAGCTGTCAGCAAGACCTACCATCCTCTGAAACACATGTGAAGTCTACATATTAGAGGTGAATGGAATCTGCTAGACAAGTAAATCTGAGAAGTCATTTGCAGACAGAGAGCATCCTGTGGGATTCCAGTGCAGTTACAACAGCGCCAAAACTTCATATTGAAACAGCAGCTTTCTAAATAGCACACAGTTCAAGGCTGGCTATTCTGTATTCTCAAAGGGAAGAGGAACTTTTCTTTTTAAATGATATTTAGAACCCTCTCCTGATCATGCTGTCCACAGTTTTACAGTAATACCTAAAAGTTTGCAGTAATTGATTTTATGTCATTTGGGAAAGATTGTCCAACATTCATAAGCCTCTATCTGAAGAACCTCATGAAATCCTCTGTGTAACTAGAGAGATGGCTTAGTTGATGACAGCGCCTGCTGCTCTTGTATAAAACCTGAGTTCTGTCATCAGTACCCACAATGGGCAGCACAACTCTTTGTAAATCCAGTTTCAGGGCATCCTATGTGCACTTCTGTCCTCTTTTGACACTGCGCACACGTGCAATGCAATACACACTTCCTGCACATACATAAAAATAAAAATAACATAAGTAAATATTTTAAGATGTGCTATATGTGTGTGCTATATGTTGTATGCATGTGTGTACAGATACATGTGTATATGGAGGCTATAGTTCAGTGTCAGGTGTCTTCCTCAATCACTGTTTACCTCATTTTTTGAAGACGATCTCTCAGTGGACCTGGAGTTTTTGATTCATCTAGACTGGCAGCTCAGTGACTTCCAATAGTTCTCCTGTGACCCCTTCTCCAACACTGGGAAAATAGTTGTGAACCACTGTGCTTGCTTTTTAAAAAAATATGTATTATTTGTTCATTTTCCTATTTTTATGCATTCCAGTGCTCTTGTAAGTGCCATGTATGTAGACACTAAAACAGGGTATGAGGTTCCCCAGGAATGGTGTTACATGTGGTTGTGAGTCTCACAATGTGAATGTGAAAACTGAACATATATCCTCTTCTAGTCTAGGATGTACCCTTAAATGCTGAGCTGTACCTCTAGTCCATAGGCTATTTTTTACACTGATCATGGGGAATCCACATTCAGGTCTTTATGATCGCACAGCAAGCACACCATGGACAGGAACTATTTTTCCAGCTCCTATACTCTTTATGGTGACCCATTTTAAGTACATTTGATGAAAGTTGTGTTTTTCTCCTTTGGACAATCGGTTTCCAAAACAGCCAGAGAGTCTAGGGCATCAAGGCATGCACCCAAATGTTCTTAGAAAATTAGCCTCACTTCTAACTCAAGAGATGTTTTATGGCTCCTAAAGTAATAAAGCAGCCCATTCTCAGTGCCTCACCAATAGCAGCAGTTGCTTCTCACACAGGCTGAAGATTAACAACAAGGTTTCTGTAGATTTATAGAGCTGGTTATTTCATTCTGAAAGGGAGAAGGTGTTCCTAATTCCGTCTCTTGCTTTAATAGACTGACAGTTTCAGGGCTCCAGGGAGCATTTTGAGATAAATAAATCTTTGGATAACACAGATGGATGTAGGGAGCTCCAAGGGACTCTCTGACCCACCTGTGTTCATGGCTGTAAACAAACAAACATGGGAATACCAGTTATCTGTTCTTGACTGGGTTAGTAAATACCAATTATCAATACCAACGAAATGCTGAGTGTACGGAGCTGAGCTGTTGGGTCCGAAAAAAATTCTTCCAAACCCATCAAATTCTGCTGGGATGATATTTGGTCTCTGATAATCAAGTTCTGATGTTAGTGTTGGCAACCTGAATCACCATCAAAGGAAAACTCTGGACACGTACATGTCAGTGAGGAAGTTTCCAGATTAAGTTTATTGAGGTGGGAAGAGCCATCTTTAATGTGGGCAGCACCATTCCATTGGGCTGGAGTTCTAAGCTAAATAAAGAGGAGAAAGTGAACAGAGCCCCAGTGTTTACCTCTCTTGGCTTCCATGCTGTCCCAGCCAAATGCCCAACTGCTTCACATTGCTGATCACCTTGAATTACCACCATGATGTTCTGTAACCTAAACATATAAGCCAAAAGATACTCTTCTTCTATAAAGTTGATGTTGTCAGGTATTTCACCTGAGCAGTGAGACGGGGACTGATACCATCTTTACCTCCAGACCTGTTCACTGTGTCAAAATGTTTGGTACATATAAATCTGCCAAAAATGTTATTTTCTTGGCATTTAAGGCTACTTTTAATTTTTAAAAATTGATACTGATATACTGATGTATGTATTTCAGTGCCCAATAAATAAAGAATTACAAACTGTGAAAGGTTCTCATTTTCCAGGGCTTACATAGTCAAATAGAAGACCTAGCATCAATACAATTCTCTGAAACTTCAGCTTTTCTACCTTTCATGTGTGATTCTTCCTGTGCCTGTGTACATGGAAGGCATTAATAAATCCCAAGTAGCATTCCTCACGTACCACCTCCCTTGGCTTTTGAGACAAAAACAGTATCACTGAACTCAAATCTGATCAGCAATTTCCAGAGAGCCTCCTTGTTCTACCTCTCTAGTTAGGGGTATAAGCATACAGCATCCACATACTACCTTTTGTGAATACTGCAGGTTAGACTGAGGTGTTCACTCTTGTGCAGCGAGTGCTTTGTCAACGTAGGCAATTCCTTAGTCCTCCTATTCTGTCTCATAAATATTACCCACAGTTGGCTGTAGACGTGCACGATGGTCCCTTCATTGTCTCAGGGATATGCCAAGGTATGTTCACTTTGTCCTGTCTGGTTTGAGAAACATGGTACTCTCGATTGCATTTTGGTTCATCTTGATTGTTACATTGATTTTGATCTGTAATCAATTGAGATACACATTGCTGGGCAAGTTCTGAGGGCATTTCATGGAAGAATTATCAAGAAATTAAGGTCTTCCGTCACCATGGACAAACCTTCCAAACATGCTCTAGATAAAACGGAGATCCTAGGGAGAAGCAGGGTAGTTTCTTTCCAAAATCCCTTCAAGCCTTCAGTGTTTGGCTGGGACTGCTGAGGCATCCAGCTTCATGCACTGAACAGTAATCTGGTTCTCAGAGTCCCCATCAAGCAGACAGACATTTTTGGAAGACACAGCCCATATTTTGTGAGCCAATCCACTAAATCCCTTTCCATGATAAATGTTTGTTCTGTCTGTGCTGCTCCTTTACAGAACCCTGAACAATCCAGTGAACATTTAACTTCAGGAATCCTGTGATGTACCTGTATTTGTATGTGAAACACAGACAGTTGAGGAAGAACATGTATATAATCGAATGCATGAATGTATAAAGAATTTCTGAATATTGTCTGTGACATGCCAGCCTTGTGACAGTAAATGTATGTATGACATTATAGCATCCAGTGTTTAGTCTATCAAAAGCCATCAAACATTATCACAGTCATTTGTTTCCATGAAAGATAAAACATCTTTTCCTCCTGAATGAGAATTAATTTTTTTAGCATGCACACAGCTGATATATCAATGAGAGTCAAGCAGCAATAATACCCACTGTGGTTTTGACTTGTATTTTAAGCCCCATTCATTTCTGCTAGTGACATTAGATGTGAGAGGTAGGGGTGGATCAGGCATCTGTAACTAGCACAGGAAACCAATAGCCCACCACAGAGGACCATCAGTGTTCTATTAAGTCTTGTCAGACCCATTCTTGTCAATGTGATGTACCCAACCTCAGTAGCAGCGAGCAGACAGAATGACTCAATAATTTTATAAGGGAAAGCCAACATGTGTCTCATTTTGCAAACACCTTCACTTGGAAACTTTTTTATGCACAGACAAGGAGGTAGGACTGCTCTGCAGAACAACTCTCAAGTACTGAGCTCACTCCATTTTCCTGAAATCATACTAAGTGTTTTCCTTACAATACCTTTTCTTTCATCTCAACATGTCAGAAGTTGCAGTGGTAGTAATTGGTTGGTCCTGGGTCATTTCTTCTTTAATGGCATGGAGATCATAAAATTTCCCTCCGAACGCTTTTCACTACTCCATCAAAGAGTTTTCATGGTGTCCCTAGTCTCTATTCTTAATTATCACAGGTTATCCTCTCCACTAACACACAAAACACACATACATGTAAGCTAAATTCATATAGACATATATACACACAGACATACATATTAATATACACATACACATTAGCATACATTTACATAAACTTATGTTCACATTCATATGTACACATAGTGAACTCACAAATGTACACATAAAGGCAAATGCATGTACATATACTTATATACACACATGCATGCATACAAATGCACACCTGTACACATATACACACACAAATTTATACACTTACAGCTCAAAGATACATACATGCACAAACAAATTTACACATATAAACAATATACACACATAAAACACACATTGCTTGTGTATTATTCTGGACTTAATATATTTTTCCATTTCAAAGAGACCTATTTATTATTTTCTCCATTGGATAAAGCACTAGATTCAGCTAGGCCTAATACATATGACATGTCATGCAAAGTAGCACAATCTCAATACCGACATCAACAGGCCAATAGAAGCAGAGATCACCTTGCAACTCTATGAAGCTGTGCTTACGTGTGTGTGTGTGTGTGTGTGTGTGTGTGTGTGTGTGTGTGTGTGTGTGTCTGTCTGTCTGTCTCCACTGTGTGTATTATACACAGAAAGAGGGGTGGGGAGAGAGAGAGAGAGAGAGAAGAAGAGGAGGAGGAGGAGGAGGAGGAGGAAGAGGAGGAGGAGGAGAAGGAGGAGGAGGAGGAGGAGAAAAAGGAGAGAAGGGGGAAAGGGGAAAAGAAGGCAGAGAGGAGAGAGAAGAGAGGAGGGAGGAGGGAAGAGGGTGGAGGGAAGAGGGAAAAGGAACAAGGGAGGAGAGAAAAGACAGGGTATGAAGAGAGTAAGTGGTGAAGAGAAAAGACTTGTGTATGCAGGAACATTTACCTCCATACATGGAAGTCAGAAGACAGTGTTGAGGATCTTTGCTCATCCTCTACCTATTCCTTAAAATTAAAGTTTCTCTCTGAACCTGAGCTGACATTTTCTTGGCTGGATTGGAAGAAACCATACTCCTGTGACTCCTCTGTTGCTGCCTAAGGACACATGGGTTGTTACTTGAGATCCAAACTCTGGATTTCATGCTTGGAAAGTGAGTACTCCTAACCATTGAGCAATATGTTTAAGGCAAACACAAGGTATCTTTTCTCACTGTGTGTACCACACTAGCTAGCCTGAAATTAAGGATATCATGTCTCTCTCTACTTTCAATTTCCCTATAGGAGTATTGAAATTACAGATTTGCCCCCTTCTCTGCCTGTCTTTTTTTTTAAAAATATGGATTCTAGAAACACAGACACATACATTAGTGCACACACGCACACACACACACACATACACACACACACACACACACACACAAAGAGAGGGGGAGCACAGAAACCCATGCTAATCCACAAATAAGTAATAAAAAACAAAAGACTAAAATAGACACTGCCCTAAACAATACTGAATACCTATTAGATGTCTTGAAATGCAAGATATCTCAGTCTTCATGAATCCATGTACAGCAAGAACAAGAGCACATCTGCACCTTCCCATGTAAGACACTGTGCTCTTTACTTCATAATAAGAGCACTAAAGGCTCAGTAGTGAATGTGAAGCCATTTATTTCATGACCTTTCAAAATTGTGCATCAGCCTAAAATGGCTGACTGAGTGCTTGTAAAAATGTTTGCATAAACCATTCCTTTGTGCACAATCACAAGGGTAGAAACTTATACAACATCAATCATTCCCTCTGTTCTCCACATTTCTCAATTTAAACAAAGCACTTGTGAGTTGATGGCTACATTTCACATCCAATTCATTTAAAGACCCAGTAGCACATCCTTGCAGGCAAACCTGGTGGTGAGAATATATTTGTAAATAGGGATGAGACTGTGGCTTTGCAATGGTTGGAGTACAGCTATACAAGCAGGCATTAGCTATTATTTGTGTTTTCTTTTGTTGGTAGCTGGATCTAAGCAGAATTGGAGGCACTTTTAAAAATTAACCACTGGATTTTATATCAAGTGTATACTCAAAAAGAGACAAAAGAGAAAGAAGAGTTTCAGCAACAGAAGTGTTCATGTTTCTCTGAAGTACAAACACACCCACAGAGAGAGTGAGAGCGAGAGAGAGGGAGAGAGAGAGAGAGAGAGAGAGAGAGAGAGAGAGAGAGAGAGAGAGAGAGAGAGAGAGAGAGAGAGAAGATCAATAACGAAATACATGGAATTTTTATAATTAACTTGGATATAGAAGCCAAACATAGAGTTCATTTTTGACAAAAAGAAGTTGTTGACTGACAGGAGCCATGGGTAGGCTTCAGAAAGTTAAGCATTCTCCTTTCTGTTTTTTTGTATAAGAACATGTTTTTTCTTTGATCAAACTTTTTTTCTGAAAGCTCTCCATTAATACTCAGTGCTTGTCTGTTTGCTAGGGTGTGGCTACAGCTGACTCTGATATTTTCTGTATGCCAGGACCAAATCTAAAGGAAGGTATTTTTTTTCTTGGACATTAACCAGTGCTGGACTTTGCAAGCTATAATGCTTGCCTGTTGGTAAGATGTGATCACTGGTGCAATAGTGGAATAATAATTATGTAGAGAGCCAGCTACTTTCTGAGAGAATGTTAGCCCAACTTCACAGGGGGCATTTCATTCCTGGTACTACCAATGCAGTCAAAAGTCCATGACAGAGAGGCTTTTATTTCCTAGGGTGGAACATACTGTATTTATTTTACTGAATGCTAATGTTTTCTCATTGAATTCTAAATATGTATGTCTATATTCATATATCTGTGCTATAGTTAACTATAACTATAGTATAAGCTTCTTTTTATAGCATATACTGGATGATGCAGAGACTTATAGCTGGCTAAAGTACTGAATGCTAACAATTCTGAATGTGTGACTAGGCTATGGGTAGGTCATAAGGACCAATCTCCCCATTAAAGTCTCAGGGAACTTTAGAAAAATGTGGTCAGAAAAATTGGTAAGATCTGGCAGATGATATGGAAATGCTAAATTCTAAGAATTACATGGCAATCACTCACATGAACTCTCAGCATCTATGATAAGGCCAACATAATATTAAGCCATTCCAAATTCCATCATTGATAAGGAAAAATGTAGACAGTGTGTTTGTGTGTGCACACATGCGCACACACAAGATATGTGCAAGTGTGTGCCCATGAACCCATGATATCTATAGCTATTTAGCCTCATGAATAAATATGTAATAAAAATCATAGAACAAAAAGACATAAATACTAACAAATTTTTAACCATGTGATAATGATAATGAATAACAATTTTTTCATATTTGTTTATTTTTTACAACTTTATTTGAAAAATCAATGATGAATGTACAGATTTTAAGCATTTTTTTGCAAAAAAAGTATACAATACATTTTTGTCAGTACTTGTTTTTTTTTTTTTTAAAGTTTTGATAGTCTGATTAAGATCTTACTAGTTACAATGAGCCTAAAGTACATGTAAAACAAGATGTAACCTGGAAATAGTCAAAGTTTTCTTGGTGTGTAAATTTTTTTTTTTTTTTTTTTTTTTTTTTTTTTTTTTACAATGAGCGAACAGTACATGTAATACAGCGTGTAACCCGTAATTTGTCAATGTGTTCTTGGTGGGTAAAAATTGAGCAAAACTTTTTTTTTGTTGTTTTGTTTTCTTTTTTTCTTGAATTTCACACAGTCTTTGAATTATTTCTGGGGCAGTGCGAGCCTCTGGGGTTAGCATCCCACTATCACTGACTGCATATTATGTCTGTTCTTTTGTGACTGGGTTATCTCACTCAGGATGATCTTCTCTAGATGCAGCCATTTTCTTAAGAATTTGGTTAAGTCATTGTTTCTGGTGGCTGAGTAGTATTCCATTGTGTAAATGTACCACAATTTTTGGATCTACTGAAGGACATCTGGGTTCTTTCCAGCTTATGGCTATTATAAATAGAGCTGCTAGGAACATTGTGGTACATGTATCTTTGTTGTGTATTAAAGTCTCTCTGGGGTATATTCCCAGAAGTCGAATAGCTGGGTTTTCAGGTAGTACTATGTCCAATTTTCAGAGGTATCGCCAGAAAGATTTCCAGAGTGGTTGTATCAGTTTACAACCCCACCAACAGTGGAGAAGTGTTCCTATTTCTCCACAACCTCACCAGCATCTGTTGTCATCTGTGTTTTGGATCTTGGCCAATCTGACTGGTGTGAGGTGGAATCTCAGGGTGGTTGTGATTTGCATTTCCCTGATGGTTAAGGATGTTGAGCACTTCCTCAGGTGTTTCTCAGCCATACAATATTTCTCAATTGAGAACGTTTTGTTTAGCTCTGTACCCCATTATAATAGGGTTGTTTAATTCTCTGGTGTCTAGCTTTTTGAGTTCTTTGTATACCTTGGATATTAGGCCTCTATCTGATGTGGAGTTGGTAAAGATCTTTTCCCATTCTGTTGGTTGCCATTTTGTTTTCTTGACAATGTCCTTAGCCTTACAGAAACTTTGCAATCTCTTTAAGTCCCATTTGTTAATCTTTGAACTTAGAGCTTGTGCCATTGGTGTTTTGTTCAGAAAATTTTCTCCTGTGCCTATATGTTCTAAAGTTTTCCCTAATTTCTCATCTAATAGTTTTACTGTATCTGGTTTAATGTGGAGATCTTTGATCCACTTACACTTGAGATTTGTACAAAGAGATAAGAAAGGGTCTATTTTCATTCTTTTGCATATTGAATGCCAGTTGGACCAGCACCATTTGTTGACTAGGCTGTCCTCTTTCCATTGAATGTTTACAGCCCCTTTGTCAAAAATCAGGTGACCATGTACGTAAGGGCTCATTTCTGGATCTTCTATTTTATTCCATTTATCCACATGCCTATTTCTATACAAGTACCATGCAGTTTTCAGCACAATTGCCTTGTAATATAGCTTGAGGTCAGGGATAGTGATTCCCGCAGATATTTTCTTGTTGTTGAGCATGGATTCCTCTATTCTAGGTCTTGTGTTGTTTCATATGAGATTGCACATTGATCTTTCCAACTCAATGAAAAACTGGGTTGGAATTTTGATGAGGATTTCACTGAATCTGTAGATTGTTTTTGGTAGGATGGCCATTTTTAAAATGTTGATCCTTCCAATCCATGAGCATGGGAAATCTTTCCATTTTCTGAGATCCTCCTCGATTTCCATCTTTAGAGGTTTGAAGTTCTTGTCATACAGTTCTTTCACTTGCTTAGTTAGAGTCACACCAAGATATTTCATAGTTTTTGTGATTATTTTGAAGGGTACCTTTTCCCTAATTTCTTTCTCCACATGTTTCCCTTTTGAGTATAGGAAGGCTACTGATTTGTTTGAGTTAATTTTGTATCCAGCCACATTGCTGAACTTGTTTATCAGCTGTAGGAGTTCTTTGGTGGAATTTTTGGGGTCACTTACGTACACTATCATGTCATCAGCAAAGAGTGATGTTTTTACCCCTTCCTTTCTGATTTGTATCTTCTTGATCTCCTTTTGCTGTCTAATTGCTCCAGCAAGGACTTCCAGTACTATGTTGAGTAGGTAGGGGGAGAGTAGGCAGCCTTGTTGAGTCCCTGATTTTAGTGGGATTCAAGTTTCCCACAGTTGAGTTTGATGTTGGCTGTTGGTTTGCTTTATATTGCTTTTATTATGTTTAGGTATGGACCTTAAATTCCTGTTCTTTTCAGGACTTTTAACATGAAAGGGCATTGAATTTTTTCAAATGCTTTCTCAATATCTAGTGATATGAACATGTGATTTTGTTCTTTGACTTTGTTTATATGGTAGATTACATTGATGGATTTCCATTTATTAAACCATCTCTACATCCCAGGGATGAAGCCTACTTGGTCATGGTGAATGATTTTTTTTTTTGATGTTTTCTTAGATTTGGTTTGCAAGGGTTTTGTTGAGTATTTTTGCATCAATGTTCATAAGTGAGATTGGTCTGAAGTTCTCTTTCTTTGTAGGGTCTTTGTGTGGTTTAGGTACGAGGGTTATTGTAGCCTCAAAAAATGAGTTAGGCAGTATTCTATCTGATTTTATCTTGTGTAATAGTTTGGTGAGTATTGGCGTTATGTGCACAATAAATGTCTGATAAAATTCTGCACTGATCCCGTTTGGACCTGAGCTTTTTTTGGTTGGGAGGCTTTTGATGACTTCATCTATTTCTTTAGGTGTTATGGGATTATTTAGATGGTTTACTTGGTCCTGGTTTAACTTTAGGATCTTGTATCTGTCAAGGAATTCGTCCATTTCTTTCAGATTTTCCATCTTTGTGGAGTATAGGTTTTTGTATTAAGATCTGATGATTTCTTGAATTTCCTCAGTTTCAGTTGTTATGTCTCCAATTTCCTTTCGGTTTTTCTTAATTTGTATACTCACTCTTTGCCCTCTAGTTAGTCAGGCTAGGGGTTTATCAATCTTGTTGATTTTCTCAAAGAACCAGCTCTTGGTTTTGTTGATTTTTTCAATGGTTCGTTTTGTTTCTATTTGGTCTATTTCTGCCCTAATTTTGATTATTTCTTGCTGTCTACTCTTTTTGGGAGAATCTGCTTCCTTTTGTTCTAGGGTTTTTAGCTGTGCTGTCACATTGCTGATGTAAGCTCTCTCCAGTTTGTTTTTGGAAGCCCTTGGGGCCCTGAGTTTTCCTCTCAGTACTGCTTTCATTGTATCCCATAGGTTTGGGTATGTTGTATTATCATTTTCATTGATTTCTAGAAAATATTTAATTTCTTTATTTCTTTTTTGACCCTGCTACCATTTAACAAAGCTTTGTTTAGTTTCATATGTATGTGGGTATTTTGTTTTCTTTGTTGTTGTGAAAGTCCAGCAGTAGACCATGGTGATCTGAGAGGATGCATGGGAGTATTTCAATCTTCTTATATCGATTGAGGCTAGTTTTGTGTCCAATTATGTGGTCAATTTTCGAGAAGGTGCCATGGGGTGATGAGAAGGAGGTGTATTCTTTTACTTTAGGATGATATGTGCTGTAGATATCTATTAATTCCAGTTTGTTCAAAGTCTCTGCTAGTTTTACAGTGTCCTTGTTCAGTTTCTGTTTCCATGATCTGTCCACTGGAGAGAGTGGGGTATTAAAGTCTCCCACTATTATTGTATGGGGTGAAATGTATTTTTGAGCTTTAGTAGGGTTTCTTTTATGAATGTGGGTACTATTTTATTTGGAGCATATATGTTAAGAATTTAGAGATTTCCCTGAAAGATTTCCCCGGTAATGAGTAAAAAGTGTCCTTCCTTATGTTTTTTGATAACTTTTGGTTGGAAATTAACTTTATTCAATATTAGAATAGCCACTCCAGCTTGCTTCTTGGGGCTTTTTGCTTGGAAGTTTTTTTCCCACCCTTTTACTCTGAGATAGTGTCTGTCTTTGTCTCTGAGATGAAGTTTCCTGTATGCAGCAAAAGGCTGGATTTTGTTTATGGATCCAGTCTCTCTTTATTGGGGAGTTGAGTCCATTTATGTTACTAGATATCAAGGAATGGTGGTTTCTGTTTCCTGCTATTATTGCTTTTGTGGGTTGAGTTGTGTCTGTGTCTTTTTCTTCTTTTGGCTTTCTTGCTTAGGAGTTTTCTTGTTTTTATTAGGATGTATTTCCCCTCATTTTATTGGGTTTTCCACCTATAATTCGTTGTAGTGCTGGGTTTGTGGTCAGATATTGTGTAAATTTAGATTTGTCTTGAAATATCTTCATCTCTCCATCGATGGTGATTGATACTTTTGCTGGGTATAGCAGCTTGGGCTGGCACTTGTGCTCTCTTAAGGAGTGCATGATGTCTGTCCAGACTCTTCTAGCTTTCATAGTCTCTGTTGAGAAATCGGGTGTGAGTCTGATTGGTCTGCCTTTATATGTTACCTGACCTTTTTCCCTTACTGCTTTTAGTATTCTTTCTTTGCTTTGGGCGCTTGGTGTTTTTTCTATTATGTGTCAGGAGGTATTTCTTTTCTGGTCCAACCTATTTGGAGTTCTGAAGGCTTCTTTTATGCTTGTGGTCATCTCATTCTTGAGGGTAGGGAAGTTTTCTTCTATGATTTTGTTGAAGATATTTACTGTGCCTCTTAGTTGATACTCTTCTCATTCTTCTATTCGTATTATCCTTAGGTTCGGACTTCTCATTGTTTTCTGGATTTCCTGGACATTTTGGGTTAGGAGCTTTTTGTTTTTTGCATCTTCTCTGGCTGTTTTGTTTATGCTTACAATGTTGTCTTCTGCCCCTGAGATTCTCTCTTCCACCTCTTGTAATCTATTGAAAATGCTTGCTTTTGTGACTCCTGATTTCCTTTTTAGGTGTTCTACCTCTAGGGTTATCTCTTTTAGTGTTTTCTTTATTGTGTCAATTTCCATTTTAAATTCCCCCTTCCATTCTTTTGTCTCTTTGGTTGTGTTTTCTACTAGTTCTTTGAGTTCTTTGAGTGTTTTTCTTGTTTCCTCTTTCAAAGCTTCTGATTCTCTTTGCTTTTCATCCTGTTCTTGTTTAAGTATCTCTATCAGCATCTTGAGGTATAATTTCGCGTCTGCATCTTCTTTTTCTGGAGTGTTTGACATTCCTATGTTTGCCGTTATGGGATAGCTGGGTTCTGGTGTTGCCACGTTGTCTTGGTTTCCTTGGGATATACTCTTTCACTTTCCTCTTGCCATCTTGTTTTCAGTGATATGTTCTTGCCTTTCCCTTGTATCTGGTCTGTGTCCCTGGATCTCCACTTGTCCAGGTGGCAGCTGGCCTGAGCCCTGTTCTGAGCCCAAACGTTGCCGTGTGGAAACAGAAGTTCCAATGTTGTGTCCCTGGTCCCTGGATCAGGCAGGGTGGGGGCTTGCTTTCTCTGCATACTCTCAGAGATCTCTCTGCTCCTTGGCTGTCCAGATCTCCTACTCACCAGTCTTTTAAACTTCAGCAACTGCTGGTCCGTGTGGCAGTTGGGCCGTGCCCTGTTCTAATAACAAGTTTTATTTTTTTTAACACATTTCAGCAAAAGAACCATAGCTGTTCACCATAGGTTACTATAATTCCAAACAGAGAGAATGAATAGATGGTTGGAGGAAGAACAGTACAGACATTTCTTTAATTGAATCTGGATTAACAGGGTTTGAAAATAAGACATATCTTACAGGCTTCTGATTTGATGACACGATCAGGTTTTTCTTTGTGTGTGTGTGTGTGTGTGTGTGTGTGTGTGTGTGTGTGTGTGTGTTTTGTTTTTTACCGAGTGATTATTAGAAGCTTAAAATTATTGTGTATTGAAATGCTTTCTGTGCTTTGTTCGAAATAGGAAAAAGACTAATAAGTGAAAATGATGGAAACGGAGCGGAATTGTGGCTGGAGAGATGGCTCATTAGTTAAGAGGGGTTGGCATTTTTCAGAGGACCCAAGCTCAGTTTTCCAAATCCATTTCAAGAAGCTTATTGACCATCCATAACTCCAGGTCCAGGAGATCAAACACCTCTTCTTCCTTCTGAGCCACTGCACTCATTTCCATGAATTCTCACTTTGATCCCTGTACACATACAAATGAAAGTAAGCCAAGCCTTTTACAGGAGAAAAGTGAAATGGGAATACAGGATGGTTTGCAAGGCAGTTTGCTCAATAGATGACTCCTGCCTCTTCTGGATCTTTCCTTCCTATCTTTGCTGTGGTACCACCTGTTATCACTGGAAGGCTCAGTCATCATATTAATGCTTGCTCTTCTATTATGCTAAGGAATAATGCAGCATTCATAGATGGCTACAATCCCAGGCTTCTGATTCAATCTAAGATTAATGTAAAAGTTTAGAGAGAGGGTACCAAAATCTAGCCATTTTTTGCTTGTTTTTGACAATGGGAGAACAGAACTTAGATGTCTGGATAGTGATTCAAAGTGGGTCTGTGCTACACAAGGAACTGAACATCAGTGATATGTAAATGTAATCATTTAACCAGTATAACAATAGCTGTTGTTCTATTAAAAAAAATCTCATTTTTCAAACCAGTCTTTACACTTTGGATCATGTAAAGTCTCTTTCCATTCCCAAGACTTCTCACAGTCTCAGAACTGTGCCCAGTGGTTCTGAATGTGTTGCACGCAGAAAGACACAGTACCACATACCTAAACTGACTTATCCCTCTACATTATCTTATTTCTAGGCATTTCTATATCCTACTGAACTTAATCTCTGGAACAGTTCTGTTTAGGGCAGGATAGACTATGAGATACAGATGTAGTTGTTCAATGTGTGTATTATATATTGTGCTTTGAACATAAAGAAGCCACCATCGATTCATGTGTTTCAGCATTAGTCGTGCTGTTTGGGAAGGTTGTGAAACCATTAGAATGTGAAGCATTGTTTGAGGCAATAGTCAATGAGGGTAGCCTTTGAAGTTTAGTAGTCTGGCCCCACTTCCTGGCCTCTGCTCTCTCTGTGTAAATGCAGTATGAGCAGCCAGCTTACTGCCTTCACCACAGTGCCTACCCATTCCAATGGCTGTGGACTCCTCTATTCTAGAATTATAAATCAAAAGAAACCCTTCCGTCATTAAGTCATTTCAAGATACTTTATCATAGCAAAAGTAAAAGGAACTAGTACAATTTATAATTTCAAATGTTATCCCCTTTCCTGGTTTTACCTCCAGAAACCCCCATCCTATCCCCTCTCCCCCTGCTTCTATGAGGGTGCTTCCCCAAACACCCACGCACTCTTTCCTGCCTCCCCATCCTGACATTCTCCTTCACTGGGGCATTGAACCTTGGCAGGACAAAGGGCTTCTCCTACCATTACTGCGATCCTCTGCTACATATGCAGCAGAAGCCATGGGTCTGTCCATGAGTACTGTTTGGATAGTCGTTTAGTCCCTGTGAGCTCTGATTAGTTTTTATTGTTACTTGTATGGGGTTGCAATTCCTTTAAAATGTCCAGTATTATAGGGTTGTGTGTCCTGCATCTGCTCTGTCACAGGGTTTGACTATTGAGGAGTTGGGATGCAGAGTTGACTGTGCTTACACCACATCTTTGCTGGGTGGGTGTTGGACCTGAGAGAAACCCCAGGATACCATTTGAGGGTGGGAAAGCACAGTTTGAGGTGGGACAGCCAGAGCTGGTTCAGGGGTCTTGGGATTTCAAAGAGGTAAGGCCATGGAGTTCCCAGGCTCTTGAATACTCAGGCACAGCTGGAACTATCAAATGAGCTGAAAATTGAGACTGGGCCTAGGGCTAGATCTGGCCTGGGGCCAGGGATGGCGGAGGGAGAAGAGGAAGCTCTGGCTGGTTCTTCAGTCCATGGTTTTAAAAGTGTTTATTATCATTATGGAAAGTGGATATGTTAAACCATAGCCCACTTTTTGGCATGGGCCTGAGATTAAATACCTTGTGCAGAGAGGAATGTCTGGGAAAGAAAGCTCATTGGCTATGCCTGCAGACTTCTGGGTACCTCATTAGGATGTTGATCTCTATCTTGAACTTATGTGACCACAGGTAATGTCCTTTCTCCTTTTCCTCATGTGGAGGAGCTTGGGACACTGCCCTTATATGACTGATGGTCACAAATCTATGAGAGGCTCTAACTACTGAAGGGCCCCATGCCAGGAGCAATCAAAGCTTCTACCTTCCCTTGAGGGTCTCGAGGACTTCTAGCCTTTGCTCAAAGTGACCAAGCTACTGTTCAAGGTTTAGTCTTCTGACATTTCAAAGACTCTTAACTGTGGGCTCCACAAAAATATTTTCCTACTTCAAGGGGGAAAATATATCAGAGCATAGTCACAATCAAAAAAGCAAAATCAAACTATAACCATCCAATGTCTGGGATCCACTTTTGATCTGCTGGGATCCTCCAAGGGTTTTGTTCACTTCTCCAGCTCTTCCCTTTGTAGCATGCTTTGTTTCTTAGGCTCCAGCGGCCTGTTCTCAGCTGCTGCTGCTGTCCTTAGTGGTCATCTCATGGTACTGGCATCTCTGAATGCTGCTTTCTTCTGCTGAAACTGGACTGCTTTTTCAAAACATAGCCTCTCATAGACCCTTTCCATGGTTCTAAGTCTCAACTTCTCTACATGAACTCTTCATTTCTGGTCTTTCACTAGCACTAAGGTTGCACCTTCACCAATGTCCTCTTTTGATTACTCACAGGGCCAAGCATCAGCTGCCACCTGTTCATGTTTCAAAACCAGTACCACTATTTGGTCTATTTCTGCCCTAATTTTGATTATTTCTTGCCTTCTACTCTTTTTGGGTATATCTGCTTCCTTTTGTTCTAGGGCTTTTAGCTGTGCTGTCAGGTTGCTGATGTGAGCTCTCTCCAGTTTCTTTGTGGAATCACTTAGGGCTATGAGTTTTCCTCTCAATACTGCTTTCATTGCATCCCATAGTTTTGGGTATGTTGTGTTTTCGTTTTCGTTGAATTCTAGAAAATCCTTAATTTCTTTCTTTATTTCTTCTTTGACCCTGCTATCTTTTAACAGAGCATTGTTTAGTTTCCATGTGTATGTGGGCTTTTTGTTGTCTTTGTTGTTGTTAAAGACCAGCCATAGACCATGGTGATCTGAGAGGATGCATGGGAGTATTTCAATCTTCTTATATCGATGGAGGCTCGTTCTGTGTCCAATTATGTGGTCAATTTTCGAGAAGGTTCCATGGGGTGGTGAGAAGAAGGTGTATTCTTTTACTTTGGGATAGTATGTTCTGTATATATCTATTAATTCTAGTTGGTTCAAAGTCTCTGCTAGTTTTGCAGTGTCCTTGTTCAGTTTCTGTTTCCCTGATCTGTCCATTGGTGAGAGTGGGGTATTAATGTCTCCCACTATTATTGTGTGGGGTGAAATGTATTTTTTGAGCTTTAGTAGGGTTTCTTTTATGAATGTGGGTGATTTTTTATTTGGAGCATATATGTTAAGGATTTAGAGTTCCTCCTGACAGATTTCCCCGGTAATGAGTAAAAAGTGTCCTTCCTTATCTTTTTTGATAACTTTTGGTTGGAAATTTACTTTATTCGATATTAGAATAGCCACTCCAGCTTGCTTCTTGGAGCTGTTTGCTTGGAAGTTTTTTTCCCCACCCTTTTACTCTGAGATAGTGTCTGTCTTTGTCTCTGAGATGAGTTTCCTATATGCAGCAAAAGGCTGGATTTTGTTTATGTATCCAGTCTGATAGTCTATGTCTCTTTATTGGGGAGTTGAGACCATTTATGTTAATAGATATCAAGGAATAGTTGTTTCTGTTTCCTGCTATTATTGCTTTTTTGGGTTGAGTTGTGTCTGTGTTTTTTTCTTCTTTTAGTTTTCTTGTTTAGGAGTTTTCTTGTTCTTACTAGGCTGTATTTTCCTGCATTGTATTGGGTTTTCCACCTATAATTCGTTGTAGTGCTGGGTTTGTGGTCAGATATTGTGTGAATTTTGATTTGTCTTGAAATATCTTCATCTCTCCATCGATGGTGATTGATACTTTTGCTGGGTATAGCAGCTTGGGCTGGCACTTGTGCTCTCTTAAGGAGTGCATGATGTCTGTCCAGACTCTTCTAGCTTTCATAGTCTCTGTTGAGAAATCGGGTGTGAGTCTGATTGGTCTGCCTTTATATGTTACCTGACCTTTTTCCCTTACTGCTTTTAGTATTCTTTCTTTACTTTGGGCGCTTGATGATTTTACTATTATGTGTCAGGAGGTATTTTTCCTTCTAATGAGTAAAAAGTGCCTTTCCTTATATTTTGATATCTGTTGGTTTAAAATCTCCTTTATTTGATATTAGAATGGCCACTCCAGCTTGCTTCTTGGAGCCATTTTCTTGGAAGGGTTTTCTCAACTTTTTACTCTGAGATAGTGTCTGTCTTTGTCTCTGAGATGAATTTTCTGTATGCAGCAAAATGCCAGGTTGTGTTTATGTATCCAGGCTGATAGCATATTCTTTTTATTGGGGAATTGAGTCCATGTATGTTAACAAATATTAAGGAGTAGTGGTTGCTCTTTCCTGCTATTTTTCTTTTAGTAGTAGAATTGTGCCTTTCTGTCTTTCTCCTTTTTGTTTCCTTGCTTAGGTATTTTCTTGTTTTTACTAGTATGTAGTTTCCTTCCTTGTATTGGGTTTTCCACCTCTAATTTGTTGTAGTGATGGGTTTGTGTTCAGATATTGTATAAATTTAGTTTTGTCCTGGAATATCTTGGTCTTTCCATCCATGATAATTGATAATTTTGCTGGGTATATCAGCTGAGGCTGGTACTTGTTTTCTTTTGGGGTCTGTATGATGTCTGTCCAGGATCTTCTAGCTTTCATAGACTCTGTTGAGAAATTGGTTGCGATTCTGATTGGTCTGCCTTTATTTGTTACATGAGCTTTTTCCCTTATTACTTTTAGTATTCTTTCTTTGCTTTGGGCACTTGGCATTTTGACTGTTATGTTTTGGGAGGAATTCCTTTTCTGGTCCACTCTATTTGTAATTCTGTTTCTTTTGTACTCTTTTTCATCTCATTCTGAAGGGTAAGGAAGTTTTGTTCTAAGATTTTGTTAAAGATATTTACTGTGCCTCTTAGTTGATATTCTTTGCCCTCATCTATTCCTATTATCCTTTGGTTTTGTTTTCTCATTGTGTCCTGGATCTCCTGAATACTTTGGGTTAGGAGCCCTTTGGCTTTGAGTCTTCTCTGACTGTTTTGTCTATGTTTTCCATGTTGTTTTCTGTCCTTGAGATTGTCTTTTCCATCTCTTGTAGTCTGTTGGAAATGCTTGCATCTATGACTACTAATTTTTTTTTTTTTTTTTTGGTTTTCTACCTTCAGGGTCGTCTCTTTTACTGTTTTCTTTAATGTTTCCATTTCCATTTTAAATTCCTTCTTCAATTCCTTATTCTCTATGGCTCCGTTTTCCTCTAGTTCTTTGATTTCTTTGAGTGTTTTACTTGTTTCCTCTTATACAGTTTCTATTTCTTTATGTTTTTCCTTCTGTTCTTGTTTGAGGATCTCTATCTTCATCTTGAGGTATGATTTCAGGTCTGAGTCTTCATTTTCTGGAGTGTTTGGCATTCTGCTGTTTGCTGTGATGGGAGAGCTGGGTTCTGGTGTGGCCAAGTTTTCTTGGTTTCCATTGGGTAAGTTCTTTCACTTTCCTCTCGCCATATTTTTTTCAGTGATTAGTTCCTGTCTCTCCCGGGAACCTTGCCTGTGTCCCAGAATCTCCTCTGTTACTGGTGTCAGATGGCCTGAGCGTTTGGTCTGCCCTCGCTTTTTTTTTTTTAAATAACCTGGAGCCACCAGCCCAGGAATGTCACCACCCACAATGCTCTGGCCCTTTCCCCTTGATCACTAATTGTGAGAAATGCCTTACAGTTGGATATCATGGAGCCATTTTATCGACTTCAAATAAATTTTACCACTCCTGTGCATACTCAAAGAACACTCCAATGTGTAACAAGAACACATTCTCTACTGTGTTCATAGTAGGCTTAAATGCAATGGGCAGAATCTGGCAAGAACCCAGATGTCCCTCATTAGATGTATGAATACAGAATATATGGTACATTTACACAATGGAATACTATTCAGTTATTTAAAATAACAACTTCATGAAATACTTAGGCAAATAGATGGAACTAAAAAACATTGTCCTTAGCAAGGTAACTCAGTAACAAAAAATACATACATGGTATGCACTGATAAATGGTTATTAGTTCAAAATCTCAGAATACCTAAGGTATAATTCACAGATCACATGAAGGTAAAGATGAAGAAAGACCAAAGCTTCAGTCTCTCTTAGAAGGCAAAACAAAATACTCAAGGGAAGGAATACAGAGACAAAGTGTGGAGCAGACCCTAAAAAAAAGACTATCCAGAGATAGCCTCACCTTGGTTTCCATCCCATAATAAGATGCCAAACCCAGAAAGGAGCCTGATATAGCTGAATCATGAGAGGCCTCACAGCCAACTATTGGACTGAGAATAGCATTTCTAGTGAAAGAGTTAGAGAAAGGACTGAAGGAACTAAATGGGTTTGCAAACCCATAGGAAGAACAATATCAATCAAAGAACCAAACCACCCAGATCTCCAAAAGACTAAACCACAATTGAAAGAGTACACATGGCGAGCCCCATGACTTGAACAACATATGTTTCAGTGATGGCCTTGTCGAGAAAGGTTCCTTGGTTCTTAGAAGGCTTGGTTCCCCTGTGTAGTGCAATGCCAGGCTGGGGATATGAGATGGAGTTTATGGGTGAGTGTGGGATCACCCTCATAAAAACAGGGGGGTATGGGATAGTGGGTTTTTGGAGGGGAAACTGTAAAATGGGATAACATTGAAATATAAATAAAGAAAATATTCAATATGAAAATAGAGAAGATGATACATCAGGTTTTTAATTTAAATTTATGTGGGTCTTACATTAGAGTTTTATACAACTATAAAGTGTAGATACTCACAGCAACAGAATGGGAGTATCATCTGGATGGTTCTACTCTGTCTACAAAATACAAGAGTTGTTGGAGATAGAATAACCACAGAAATAAAGATTTCTATGTGTGTCTATGAGAAACTCTAGACTGAGATGAAAAGACTGACCCTATATTTGTGTTGCTCCATCTCATGACCTGTAGTTTTGGACTAAATAAAAAGGGAGAAGGCAAAGTGAGCACCAACATTGACCTCTTACTGCTTCCTGAGTAGAGATGCAATGTGACTTGCTGCCTCACTCGAACTATGAATGCCATGTGATTCCTCATTCGTTCTGCCATGTCTTCCCTTCCATGACAGACTGGACCTTCAAACTTTGAGAAAAATAAACCTGACAGGTAATATAAAAAGTTCTAATTTGTCTAGATAGATAACTAAAGATGCATTGAAATCATCTGAGGTTGTTGGGTAGAAAAAAGAGAATTGTAACTCCATTAGTGAAGAAGGTGAATATAGGTAGAGTTAAATTTTCTTATTATATGTTTACCAAATGAAATATCTTCTGTTGATTGTATGTATTTATCGACAAAGTAATTGATTCTTGTGTAGATTCCTTCACTGATTTCGGAGGCTTCTGTTTTTATTCTGGGTGTCACCTTGGACAAAGGAAACACGTTACTGAAGATAGCAATAGCATGGCTGATGATATACAGTCAGTCACCTTCTACAGGGAAGAGAGGTGATAAAGCCAACAAGTTCTAAATATTCAGTTGCAGACTATCTTAAGAATATTGTATTGTGATATAGAAGCACTCAAGCCAGCATTGGGATCCTGAGAAGTAAGGGGTACAAGAGAAGACTGTGCTGAGGTACATAGTAAAATGCCATACCAAAAAAGGGGAAAATGGTGGGCTAAAGACATGGTTTAGCTAAGAACACCTTTGCTGTACAAGCAGTTAGCACATACATTCATTTTCAAGCATCCAAGTGAAAAACCAGATGCTCTGATATAGGACCAAAATCTGTGAGTTGAGAAGATAGAAATTGGAGAATCCCTGGAGGCTGCTGGCTATCTAGCCCCACTGTCTTAGTGAGCTCAAGGCTCATACAGAGATTCAGCCTCCAAATAATAAGGTGTAGAAAATAGAAAGATATTCATAATTAATGATCCCTAGCTTCCAAAGAGAAAGTAGGGAGAGATAGAGCAAGAGAGAAGCACACACATGGAGACAATGAAAAGAAAAGAAACAAAAAAGAAATAAAGATAGAGAATGAAAGTCCAGATCAAACTAGGGTGTGTGACATTTGTGTGGTTTTAATTAAATTTGAAAGTTCTCTACTTCCACACTCCTGTTTACTTATAGGTGAATATCCATGCCTGTGTGTGTGTGTGTGTGTGTGTGTGTGTGTGTGTGTGTGGTAGGCATTTTCAAAAAGTTAAGTAAGTATTGCAAATTGCATAGGAGAGAGACCCAAAGTTGATAGTAGGAACAGGAGAAGGCATTGCAGAGGAAGAGTAGTGTGGTATTTGGGAATCTATAAATAACTTGTTTGGCTTGATCAGCTCAAAGCTTCTTCAGATCCACTTCTAGAGTTATGCAAAATCATACATCTCATTAATTTTACAGCCTCTCTTTGGATTTTTTTCATAGGTTGATTCAATTTTGTTTGTTTCTTTTTGAGATAAAAGCTGACTGACCTTTCAGAGAGAGAAGGAGATATTTATACTCATTGGCAATCAACCTGCCTCAAAGTCAGAGGCACACAAAGGTTATCTCCTAGAGCGTCACAAATTTAGTTAGTGCATTGTTTGCTGGACTTTTATTTCTACTTTGCTGGAAGCATTTTTACACAGCCTGACCTTTATAGACAGTTTAATATTCATGTTTGTGTAGAACTATCAGAAGAGTACCGTTTGAAAGATGCTAATCTGATCATTTCTCTCTGTTCTCCTAACCTCTCTTAATTTCATGGCTCTACTGACAGCAAAAGAAACTGATGTAATTTAAATTTGGTATCATTCAGAACTGATACCCCAAGGGATTATTCAGGACATGACTTATTTTCAGCACAAATATTGTGTGTGAAGAAACTCAGATAAATGGGGTAATTCACAGTATAAACTCAATTACATCAATCAAGGACTATTTATTACTTCCTACCCTGTTTTTGAAATGGACCAGGTGCTGAGGAAAACAAGTTCATAGGGTTTTATGGTGAATTGCCTTCAGGATGATTAATGATACAAAACATCCAAATTAATCTATTATTTTATTTACTCGCTCAACAAACATTTGTAGAGCACCTACGTAATGTCATACAGTAGAGATACAATCTCACACTGAATAGAGCTGTTTGTTATTGTCAAGAAATTTGGATTTGAAAGGAAAGTGCTGGTAAGAGTGCAGACAACTATTCAAATAAACATAAGCACAAGGCTCCCTAAGCCCATTCATGAATGCTCATAAAGAGCTCTCTGAGGACTGTTGAATCATGGATACTATCCCAGTAAAACAGCAGATTCCTGGAGGAAACTTCACATTCAGAAGCCATGAGATGGGGGCTACCGAGAAAAATATTTGCTGCACAAGTGTGAAGACCTGGTGTTTCATCCTACCAAAGGCTCATATGGCCGTGTGTCTGGGTATTTTGAAGGTGGTGACAGTAGGGTCCGTGCAGCTTCTTAGCCACAAAACTAACTCTAGGTACAATAAGAAATTGTATCCTAGGGTAACTGAGATGGAAAGTAATATATCAGGATATATCCAGTGACTCTTTTTCTGGCATTCACGTGTGTGTGTGTTTGTGTTTTTCTGTGTGAGCACATGCACCTATATACAAAGATAGATGACTATACCATATATTAAATCAGGCAAACAACATTTCAAAAAGCTAATTAATTTCTTTTAAAATGTCCAAATACTATGTGAAATTTTACATGGTACAAAAATTGAAAAAATACTCATAGCTACATGTACTGAACATAATTAATATATATAAACGAGTGTGTTTGTGTGCATGCATATTCTAATATACACAGGATGATATTGACTCTGTACTCTACTGAGTAAGCAGGGTTGCAGTCATTTGTAAGGTGTGAATGTCAACAAGAATGGGAAGAAAGTTAACAGAGAGAAGTGTTCTATAATGTACAAAGAATGACCCTCCAGATTGCCTGCCATTATGCCTGATGACCTGAATCCGATCCTGGAAACCATACTTTAGGAAGAAAGAACTAACTCCTTCAATTGTTTTTATTAACCTCAGTTTGTGTGTGTATATATATGTGTATGCACATATAAGTGTACACACAGCACTCAAGCATACACAAATGCATGTATATATCCACACATGCCAACAAACATGCACACACTAAATATGCAGAATAATGTGACAAAAGAGGCTCTAGAAATAGAAATCAAAGTCCATCCTTGCGATCTTTTTGTTTGGAATAGATGCACACAGTCTCACAAAAGGGAAAATACAGCCCAATTACTCAGGTGCCGGTTGTCCTACTGAGGTAAGGAGGAGGCTGCTGGTCCAGTGCTTCCTGCAGGTCTTTGTGTCTCTGTGACTCTTCATTACTGTCCTCCCCGTGTTCATCTCTATTTACTTCTTATTTAAACTTTGCAGAATCTTTGTTAAATGTAACCAATATACTTACAACTCCCAAATACAGAACTCAGCCCAGATGCTTCTAAGCTACACACACACTTATGCAATGGTGCTTCTGATAGCCTTCATAGTTCTGTCCCAGGTGAAGGAACACCATCATCATTTTTTTTTTTTTTTTTCATTTTCTTCTTTGTATGGAAAATAACTTTTCTCACATAATACATTCTGATTATAGTTTGTCCTCCCTCTACTCCTGTGTTACTCCTCACTTTGCCTCCTCTCTGGATCCACTCCAATTCTGTCTCCCATTGCAAACTAATGGGCTTCTATGAGAAAATCAACCAAAATATGACAAAATAGAAAATAATAAGGTAAAGCAAAAACCATTGCATCAAGACTGGACAAGGCAACCCAATAGAAGGAAACAAGACCTAAGAGCATGAACAAGTATGAGAGACCCTCTCGTCCACACAGTCAGGAGTCTCATGAAAATACTAATCTGCAAGCTACAATATACACACAGAAGACTTAGACCACGTAGTCCCTGTGCTTGCTTCATCAATTTCTATGAGTCCATATGAGCCTTGCTTAGTTGATTCAAAGAGCTTTGTTATTTTGTTGTTTTCCAACCCTTCAGGCTCTTACATATTTTCTGCATCCTCTTCTACTGGGTTCCCCAAGATTTTGTGAGGAGGGTTTGAGTCTCTTTTGCACAATGCCTGATGATAGTTTTCGGGATATGTTTTCATCTTTATCATTGTTAGAAAGGTCCTTGATTGCAGTCTTTTGAAAAATACACACTAACAAGACAATGTCATGGGACATTCATTTATTTCATATGACTTAGTATTTTTAGAAAGGAAAAGACAGAGACCACTTCTACAGCTCTAATCAAAGCTAGCCCAACTTCCTTCATAGCTTCCAAGCTAGTCTATTTACTGCCTTTGTTGTCCTTTTTAAAAGTTAATTATGGGCTGAGGATATAACTCAGTTGTTGAGGTACTTGTCAAGTATGCAGAAAATGTTGGTTTCCGTCCTCACTACTGCATATACAAGGTATGGTGACACATGCTTGATATCTAGAATTTCAGCAGCAGAAGATTCAGAGTTCAGAATTATCTTCAACTACACAGTGAGTTTGAGACTGAGCCTAGATTACATGAGAACCTCTTTCAAATATCTTAAAATTGGTAATCAGGGATACTAAATATACTGGCTGGTTTTGTGTCAACTTGACACAAGCTGGATTTATCATCGAGAACAGAAACTCAGCTGAGGAAATGCCTCCATGAGATCCAGCTGTAAGGCATATATTCAACCAGTGATCAAGGAGAGAGGGCCCAGCCCACTGTGGGTGGTGGCATCCCTGGGCTGGTAAATCTGGGTTCTATAAGAAAGCAGGCTGAACAATCCAGCGGAAGCAAGTCAGTAAATAACCTCCTTCCATGCATCATCTTCTGCTTCCTGAACTGCTTGGGTTCCAGTCCTTACTTCATTTGGTGATGAACAATGACATGGAAGTGTAAGCTGAATAAACCATTTCCTCCACAACTTGCTTCTTGGTCATGTTGTTTTGTACAGGAATAGAAACCATGACTAAGACACTAAGGGTTAGGAAAAAGATAAAAAGAGTGACCAGGACCAATGAAAGAAAAGAGATGTCCTGCATTTCAGCACCAGTTGTTAGGAAAAAGATGAAGAGAATTGGGGTATATGCTCCATGGAGTTGGGGGATATGCTCTATGGAGTTGGGGGACATGCTCCATGAATCATAACAGCAAGGGTGATACATCTGAGGAACCCATGTTGCAAACCCCTTCCCCCCTGAGGGACCAGCTATACTACTGTATAGTACAGAATAGAGTTTATTCAGCACATAGGGAGGGGAGTTAAGAGGGTAGTAGAGGTAGAGAGAGAAGAAGAAGTGTAGAAAATAAGAGGCCAGTCATGAGCACATGGAGAGAGAGGGATGAAGCAAATGGGGAGAAGAGGGGCAAAGGGGGCCAAGAGAGCATGAGAGACCAAGAGGACTAGAGCAAGAGGACACAAGAGAGAGGAGAGGGGCAAGCAGATCCCTTTTATAGTGTCAGGTAACTGAGGCGGAGCATACCTTGCTGTTGCCAGGTAACTGTGGGATGGGGTATACCTGGCTCTTGCCAGATATCTGTGTGATGGGGGTATACCTGACTGTTGACAGGTAACTGTGGGGTGGGGTTTACAAAATCCCAACACTAAGTGTCAACTTAATAGGCAATGAGCTGTGTGATAATTCATTCACAGAGATGTCCTATAAATTAAAGGGCATAAAACGGATATCTAGTCTCTAGGTCCCATAGGAAGCTCTTTAACATTGCTGAGGATACCAGGGATGCTGCAGAAACTGACACATACCCTACTAAATGAAAAACTATTGCCTTTAAATTCCATTTTGTGTAAACTGAAACAGACTAGATAAGACTAAGAAAAATTAGAATAAGAGTAAAATTTCTGGGGTAAAACAGATGTTTTGAAGTTGGTAGAGTAGTTAAGAGAACCTTCTGTACAATCATAAATGCTAGGTACCTACAGAGTGAGCCAAACATCGTTTACATGTGCATGAGCAAGCTCCAAGGTAGATAGACACCAGAGGATGAATGGAGGTAGCTTACTAGATAGAAAGTGTTAGTCTTAGATTCAGAGAAAACCCTATCTCACAACAATAAATTGAGAATGGAAGAGGAAGACACAGGACATTGTCTTCCAGCCTTTTTGTGTATGGATGGGTATTATAAACCTACACACACCTACACACACACACACACAGACACACACACACATAAGCACACACAGAGACACATACACACACATATACACAATAAAAACAGTATTTTAGTAAACTATGTTGTCACAGAAGACTGTACTTCATATATAGTGCTTCATTGGCCCTCTAATTACCCCCTTTGCAACCTCTAGTAGTCACTCTCATGTCCCTTTCCCCAAATCTACCCATCCCTCAAATTTTCCAGGGAATGCAAGACATGCTTATGGCTATACCATGCAGGGTTCACTTCACATTTCTTTAAAGGGATAGTGCAAATGTAAATTTTCAACTGGTCACTGATTACCCAAATTTAAATAAAACATAATCCAGTCACTCTTCATAATTCTTAATCTGTGGATTTCTCATTCCACACAAGAAAATTATTTGAAGAAAAATTGTGCAGAACTTAAATTCTTGCCATTACTCTGCAAACAATACCATATGCCAACTCTGTGCCCTAGAATACCCATGCTCTAGTAAATAATGTTCTGCAGTCCTGGAATCTGAGGTGGAATGAAAGAGGTCCTAGATTGTCCCTGAGAAAAGCAGATGTTAATAAAATAAGTAAATAAAAGATACACTTAAAATGGTGCCCAGAGCTTCTGAAGACCTCAAAAATAAAGAGAGTGAGTTGAGCTGTTTTAACTTTGCAATTAATGTAAGCAAACCAAGAAAGGCCTTGATGACTTTATAACATTTGAGAGGTTATCAATGTCTGTGTTTCATTGTATGTTCAATCATTTTTTTATTGTATAAGCACACGGTGGTCTATAATTAGATTTTTAATTTTTTTCTAATTTTGTCAATGGCACAAATCTATCAAATTTAATAAAGTCTGATTTTAGTTAGTCTTGATCAAAAATTTTACCTTATGAATATGTTTCATTATATGTGTATATATGTATATATGAATGAAAGAATTCTTTAGTCAAATAAAAATGTTTGGGGAAAAGGAAAATTTTATAATTTTATTCTGTAGCATTCTGAAATGGAAAACATTTTTCAAAATGTGACATTCATTTCTTGCATGACTCTACTAAAGCTGTCTTAATTATTGTCAACTTGAGGGTGGAAATATTTGCACAGGGAAAGAAAAGATATACAACTTAGGTTCTCTATGATGCTTACATGTTTCCTTACTTGCTTTCCTATTGTTCTGATAAAATACTGTGACCAAGGAAATGTTCTTCAAACTTATTTAACTAGCAGTTCCAAATAGATAATCTTTCACTATAGCAGTATAGCGATAGTAGATAGAAGAGAGTTGAAGTACCAGCTAAAACTCACATCCTAAAACATAACCAAGAAGTAGAGAATGGACTATTAAGGAGGAATGGTGTTTTAAACCTTTAGGCCTTTCTCCAAACTGTTTACATAAAGCTATCACCTAGTAAGGCCACACCATTTAAGCATCCCCAAACTTGATTACAAACTGAGAGCCAAGTATTTGAATTTCAGGACTTACGGTGGCATCTCATGAAAACCACAACACAGAGTTTTCAAAATATATAAAATATAAAAAGAATACTTAAATTTAGCCTTGAGGAAAGAGTAGAGATATGATACTTTTAAAAAACAGTCAGGGGCAGGATTGCTAAGTAGTTAAGAATTCCTGCTGCTCTTGGTTGAAGACCTGAGTTTTGTTACCATTACCCAGGTGAAACAGCTTACAACCATCTGAAACTCTATCTGCAGAGTATATAATATCTTCTGATATCCTCAGGCACAAACATGCATTATAAAGTGGGGGTAAAGGGAGGGGGAGAGAGAAAAAAAGAGGAAGAATACAGAGGATAATAGAAAGAAATTTTCAATAAAAGGAGGGTAACTATACTCTCATACTCTCTCTCTCTCTCTCTCTCTCTCTCTCTCTCTCTCTCTCTCTCATATATATATATATGAAATTAACCACCTCACAACAAACTCAAAAGAAGAGAATCACACACATATAATACCACCTCCAACAAGAAAAATAACAAAAACTAACAATCATTACTCTTTATTATCCCTCAACCTGAGACTCAGTTCCCCAATAAAAAGACACAGGCTAACAGACTGAATACATAAACAGGAATTTTTTTTCAAAGAAGAAACATACCTCAGCTACAAAGACAATCATGGTCTCAGGATAAAGCACTAGAACAATGTTTTCCAAGCAAATGTTCCTAAAGAAACAAGCTCGAGTAGCCATTCTCATATCCAATCAAACAAGCTTTCAAACAAAAGTAATCAAAAGATATGGGAAAGAACAGTTTGTACCAATCAAAGAAAAAGTTCACCAAGATAAAGTTTTAATTCTGAATAACAATGCCCCAAATGCTAGGGCACTCATATTCATAAAAGAATCTATATTAATGCTTAACATCCACATTAAATCTTAGAGGATAATAGTGGGAAACTTTAACACCACACTCTTACCAATGGATAGGACATTAAAACAGAAATTAAACAAATACCCAGTGACACTAATAGACATTATAAACCAAACAGATTTTATAGATACTTACAGAACATTTCACCCCAAACAAAAAATATACCTTTCTTCACAGCACTTCATAGAACCTTTTACAAAGCTGACCATATAATCAGTCACAAAACATGCAAGACGATTAGATTGAAATAATCCCATGCATTCCTCTAGAGAATTGAGGCCCCAAGGAAATTGATGCTTGGCAAGGAGAGGAGAAATTCCTTTCTGAGACAAGGGGGAAATGGAATGAAGAGATATGGGAGGGGAGCTGGGGGGGGAGGCTAATGCTGAAATATAACTAAGTAAAATAATTTTAAAGTTAAAAAAACAATAAACCACATTTTACTTCAAATACCTATATTTAACAAAACCGGAAAATCCATATGAAATAGATGATTTTCTGGACAGATACCTCAAGCCAAAATTAAATCAAGATTAAGTAAACTGTGAATAATCCCATAACACCTAAAAAGTTAAATCAGTCATTAAAAATCTCATAACCATAAAAGACCCAGGGCGAGAAGGATTTTGTGCAAAATTCTACAAGACCTTCTAAAGAGATCTAGTAACAATACTCCTCAAAATATTTCACAAAATAAAAACAGAAGGAACACTATCTAATTAATTCTATGAAGCCACATACCTAATTCCTAAAGCGCACCAAGACCCAACAAAGAAAAAGAACCTTAAACCAATTTCACTTATAAACATCAACACAAAAATAGTAAATAAAATGCCTGAAAACTGAATCTAAGAACACATCAAAAACATCATTCACCACAACTAAGTAAGCTTCATTCCAGGGAAGCAGGAATGGTTCAATATATGAAAATGCATCAGTGCAATATATTATATAAGCAAAATAAAAGATAAAGTCATATGATCATTTCATTAGATGCTGAAAACGCCTTTGACAAAATTCAACACTCCTTCATATTAACAGTTTTGATGAGACCAAGAATTTATTGTACATAACTAAACAAAATAAAAGCAATATACAGTAAATCAATAGCTACTGTCAAATTAAATAGAAAGAAACTTAAAGCAATTGCACTAAAATTGGGAATAAGACAAGGTTGCCTACTCTCACTCTATCTATTCAATATAGTACCAGAATTTCTAGCTAGAGCAATTAGACAACAAAAGGATATCAAGGGGATAAAATTGTAAATGAAGACAACAAGATATCACTATTTGCAGATTATATGTGAATATAGGTTAGCAGCCCTAAAACATTTACCAAAGAACTCCTACAGCTGATAAACAACTTTATCAAAGAGTCTAGATATAAAATTAACTCAAATAAATCAGTAGCATTCCTTTATACAATTGATAATTGGGCTTAGAAAGCAATAGTGATAAAACCACATATATTGGTACAGAGACAGACAGGTCAAACAATGAAATAGAATTATGGACCCAGAAATAAGCCCACACATCTATGGGCAATTGATCTTGACAAAAAACACCAAACAATACAGTGGAAAAAGAAAAGCATCTACAATAAATGGTGGTTATCTAACTGGAGGTCTTCATGTACAAGGATGCAAATAAATTTATATTTATCACCCTGCAAAAAGCTCAACTCCAAGTGGATCAAAGACCACAATATAAAAGCAGATGCATTAAATATATTAGAAGAGAAAAGGGGAAATAACCTCAAACATGTTAACACAGAGGAAAATTTCATGACATAAACACCAATGGCTCAGGCTCTAAGATCAACAATTGATAAATGGAACCTCATAAAACTGAAAAGCATCTGTAAGTCAAAGGACACTATGAATAGGACAAAAAAGCAACCTAGAGATTGGGAAAAGGTCTTTTCTACATCTGATAATGAGCTAATATCTAATATATATATATATATATATATATATATATATATATATATACACACACATATATATATATACATATATATATATGTTAAACTCCAAAAATAAAAATAAATTAAATAAAACAACATACAGACACCAAAAGCTGTAACCCCATTTTAAAATGGAGTACAGCGCTAGACAGAGAATTCCCAACAAATTAATCTAAAGACAAGCTTAAAGAAATATTCAACATCCTTAGTTATCAGAGAAATGCAAATCAAAACAACCTGGAGATTCCACTTCACACTGAAAAGAACTGATAAGTGAATATTAGACAAAAATTACAGAACACCCCTGATAACAACCTAAAGACTGTAAGAAGTTTAACAAAAAGAAAGACCCAAGTCAGTATATTTCAGTCTAACTTAGAAGGGGGGACAAAGCAATTTCAGGAGGCAGAGGGAAGGAAGGACCTAGGTGGAAGCAGTGAGGGGGTGAGGGGCAAAAGGGGGCAGGATCAGGTATGGGAGAGACAGGAGAGGAACCCACAATGCCAGGAGAATGGAAGGAAATATGAAGCATCTGAAGGTAGGAGGAAACTCTAGAAAGTCCCAGAAACCTGAGATTTGAAAGGTTTCCATGATTTATTAAAGGTGACCTTAGCCAAAGTGCCCAACAGTGGGGAATGGAACCTGAAGAAACTACCTCTAGTAGATAGAGCTACCAGTGAAGGGATTGGATCACCAATTTACCTTCAAAACGTATAACCCAAATTGTTCCCATTTAAAAGAAAGGCAGGGACAAAAAATGGAGCAGAAACTAAAGGAAAGGCCTACCAGTGACCAGCCCAATTTAGTATCCACATCATGGGCAGGCAACAAACCCTGACACTGTTACTGATGCCATGATGTTCTTGCTGACAAGAGCCTAGCATGACTTTCTTCTGAGAGGCTTTACCAGCAACTGATAGAGACAGATGCATATACTTAGAGTCAAGCACTGGACTGAGTTATGGGAAGAATTGAAGGATCTGAAGGGAATGGCAACCAACCCCATAGGAAAACCAACAGTGCTAACTAAACTGGACCCCTGGTTGCTCCCAGAGTTTAAGCCACCCCACCAACCAAAGATCATTTACGGGCAGGTCTGAGGCCCCCCAGCACATATGTAGCTGGGGATTGCCTGTCTAGCCTTAGTGAGTGGGAGATGTGCCTAATTTTGTAGACTTGATTCACCATTGAAGGCAGATGCCTCACAGGGGTTTGGGTTTGCACCCTCTCAGAGGCAAAGGAGGGGTTGGGAACTGTGACTCAAATATGAACTGGGTTGATGAAATTGTAATCATTTCATACCCAGCCTTTTGCTTTGTTAGCTTATAGTTACTACAAACTAGTTGCTGCCTTGCTCAGGAGACTGACAAGAAAAAGATTATTTTTAAAACCTTCTACCCAGAAAAAAGGTGGCAAAAATAAACAATAACCCTTGTTGAATGCTGTTCTGTTACATAGTTTCCATCCTGCAGATGTCCTTGCTGGTATATGCTCAGTGGCAGGGGGATGAGATAGTCTCTCTCCTTCTTCCCCATTATGACAAACATATGAACATTTCTGTTTACAGTCAAGCCAGCTCTGCTATTAGCTATTGAACATTTCCCTTGGAGATGTATGGGGCCCTGTGGCTTGCTCCTAATGACTTGTGCCAACTACTTTCTCCTAGCACAATCAGTCTAGTTGTGGTACCCTCTGTAGTTAGTCGATCTCTCCTCTATCAATTGCTTTTTAAGGAAATACCCTATAGGCTTGCCTACTGCCTGAAGTTACTGATAAATTTTCTCAGTTGAATTTCTCTTTTCTTCAGATGGTCCTAACTCAAATATTCTCAACCTCTGGGTTTCAATGCCTTTTTGGTAGAATGACCATTTCATAGAGGTTGCCTAAGACCAACTACTTATCAGATATTTACATTACAATTTATGACAGCAGCAGAGTTACAGTTATGAAGTAGCAACGAACTAATTTTATGGGTGTGTATCACCACAGCATGAGGGCCTTTATGAAGGAGTCACATCACTAGGAAGGATGAGAAACACTGCTCTAGCTTATGTCAAGCTAAGACATGGGGTTTGAGGAGGTCTAGGACATTAGCAGACTCAGGCAACACTTGAGCTACCAGGTAGATGAAGTTTTTCAAAACCGAACACATTTTACTTTCTAACTTTTAAACCAAAGCTATAAAACTAGAGGAGTTAAGGAAATGAGACAAAATTGTACTTAGGTAGAACTTTTACGGAGATGTTTATAGATGAAATCTTTTAGTCTAACTGCCTTCTATCATGCAAAACTAGAGATACTTCAATGTGTGTTTGGAGAAGTGGGTGTGAGGCAGCCACAAGGCATTAAAGCAGATCCAAGGAAATCACTATGTGAATGTGCTACTTTCTGTGTTTTTCCTATGTGCTTTTCTTTCCTATCAGAGATTACCAGTAAAAATCATATTTTCCCAAAACACAGACTAGTGTTGCATCTGTCACTGAGGGACACCTGAACACTATAAACCTTCTCAAATCCCATTTCTTAATGATGTGTTAGCAAATCCCCATGTAAGAACTTCTAGGTATGAACAACCTTTATGGAAAAAGTAGCTGAATTTTTGTAAATAGAACACACAAACACACAGACATGCATGTGCATGTGTGCGCGCACACACACACACACACACAAACACACACACACACACACACACACACACACACAGAGAGAGAGAGAGAGAGAGAGAGAGAGAGAGATATGCAGAAATATATATATATATATATATATATATATATATATATATATATATATATATATATATATATATATATTCTCCCAGGAAGAACTGGCTTTAAATATTGTTAGTGATAGCATTGACTTCACATTTAATAATCTAAGAAGAAAGCACTCTTATGCATTTTATTTTGTGGGCACGAGGATATGTGTGTGCATGTGTGCTTCTTTCCATATACAATGTGGATCCTGAATAATCATTCCAGGTCTCATTGCTTGGCACAAGCACATTTCTCACTGAGACCCTGCCATAATGAAAACTTTTAGAATTATATTGACACTATTAGTGGTAAATCATATCTGTACTTAGTGAATATTCTCATAATGTATTATTATTATTCATGTATATATGTTTATGTGCATATATATACATGTGGATCTGGTGTATGTGTGAATATACAAGTAGAGGTCAGAAGTCAGCATCAGCTACCATTGCTCAGATGCTGTACTCCTTGGGTTTTAAGCAAGCTCTATTATTGTCCTGGAATTAAGTAGCCAAAAATAAATAGGTTGATGAGTAATAGCAACAATCCTCCCAACTCTACTTCAACAGCATTAGAATTACAAATATCCATCATCTCACATGGCTTTAATAAAAGTAACTACAAAAAAATCAATCAAACAAACAAAACCATAAAAACAAGAAAGATAAGAATTCTAAGTATCAAACTGACATCCTCTTGCTTGGGAGAGACAAGCATTTTATCAAATGAGGTCTTACCACAGCTCCAATCCTTTCACATTTATAAGACTTGAATCAGAATCTCTAAAAGAAAAAAAAATTACTTGTAAAGAGTGTGCTAAAACTTCTCTGTGAATTTTCTTTTTTCATTAAAATATTAAAATGTTGAGGACATCAATAAAGAAAATAAAGTTGAAATACACAAATAAAACTAAAGAAAAAAGAAACCAAAGTGTGGATGCTACAGTCCTACTCAGAAGGGGAATGAAAATAATCTCAGGAAGTAGAGGGAGACAGGTATCTGAGAGAGAGAGAGGAGGGGGAGGGGAAGGGGACAGTTCAGATATGGAAGGAGGGCAGGGAGAAGTAAAAAGGGTCAGGAATTAGGAAGTAGGTATATAGCAGTCAGGAGGCAGAACTGGGGGTAGCCACTAGAAATCCTAGATGCCAGGGACCCAAGAGTTTCCCAGGCCCTAATAAAGATGACATTAGCTAAAATATCCAACAAAAGTGAGATAGAAACTGTAGAGCCCATATCCAGTGGATAAGCACGGCCCCTGGTTGAGGGATCGAGTTACCCACCCACCTTAAAATATTAATGCAAAATTCTTCCTGTCCAAAAAAATGCAGGGACAAAGAGTGGAGCAGAAACTGAAGAATAGGGCATCCAAAAACTGCCTCACCTAAGGACCCATCCCATCTGCAGAAAACAAACCCAGATACTATTGCTGTTACCAGGAAGTGCTCAGTGATAGGAGCCTGGTATAGATGTCCATTAAGATATGTACATATCTTTCAAAGTAGATATGTACAACCAAACATCACACTGAGTGTGGGAACTTCAATGAAAAAGTTAGTGCTAAGACGATAGGAGCTGAAAGGGTTTACATCATCATAAAAAGAACAGTAATATCAACCAACCATATCTACCAAGGCTCCTAGGGACTAAACCACCAACCAAAGAGTACACAGGCATAGATTCATGGCTCCAGCTGGATATGTAGTAAAGGACTGCCTTATCTGACATCACTGGGAAGGGAATCCCTTGATCCTGTAGAGGCTTGATGACCCAGGATACGAGAATTGTAGGTCACTGAGTCAGGAGTGGGTAGGTGGGTGAGGAAGCACCTCATAAATCCAGGGGCAGGGAAGAGTATACAAGGATATAGGCCTTGTAGAAGGGAAAGTGGGAAGTGGAATAACATTTGAAATGTAAATAAATAAAATAACCAATAAAAATGAAAAGAAAAAAGTTCTCTACTAAAAGACACATAACAGAACCAATTCTACAATAGGCAAAACTGGGTGGAGGCAAATAATAGATTAGGGGGAAAATCAAAGGTACATATATTTATCTATTTTTTTCTAGTTATATAGACAGAATTGAGAGAAAAACAGAATCTCTAAGGAAATAGATAAAGAGAAGATAAGGATGTGTGGCCAACATTAGCAATGCTCTAGAGGTGTGAAATGAATGGGTGAGTCAAGAATCTAAAATAATGTGAGGGATGAGGAGAAATATAAGGTGTGCATTTGAACACACCAAGAAAGATTTCACAGGTTCAGAGAAAAGTACAATCCATGGTGATTGGTTTTCCTTAAAAAAAAAAAAAAAAATTCTAAAACCCATTTTAACCAAATTCCAGCATAGATTTAAGATTGATTTCAGTAGTAAAACTAAAGATACAGGCCTTGCTTTCTATTTACCTTTCTCAAACAGTTGTCTATTGTTTTATTTTAATTTTAAAAAGTTCTTTTTATTTCATTCACACACACATATGCCATGGTGCATCAGGGAGATGAGAGGGGGCCATGCTGAAATCGTTTCTCTTCTTTCACTATGTGAATTCCAGGCATCAAACTCAAGACTTTGCATGTGGTGACAAGTGTCTTTGCCAACTGCCTAGCCCCGTTTGCCCATTTTTGGCATGAAAGGTTATTTAATAACATTTATAATCTCATCTTTCAATCAGATACCGGCTCTAGTAGGAATGGTATCCCACCTCTTAATAAATGTAGGGGGCCTCACAACACAGCCCCAAAGGCATCTTTTTCAGGAGGACCTATTAGAGGACTATTGTTGAGGTGGCTCATTGTTGTTTTGTGTTGTACATTCCATGAAGGTTAGTGCACAGACCTCATTTCTGTCTGTATCTTTGTTGTCTGTAAGTCCCAGTGACTGTAATACTCTCAGAAATGCTGCCAGTGATTCGGATCCAGATTCCCCTTATTTTGAACAAGTAATGAAGCAGTGGTCCATTAACCATCAGACTTATTATAATTGGTAAAATCTCATTAAGGTGGTGCACAATTCTGTCATGTTTCTTTTTTATTATTTTTATTGGGTATTCTATGTATTTACATTTCAAATTTTGTCCCCTTCCTCCTCCCTCCTATCCCTCTCACCATCCCTTTTCTTCAGTGAAGATGCTATCACTCCCAACTAACCACTCCCACCACATTGTACTGCTCTTTACCCTGGTTTCCCTCTACATTGAGGAAATGAGCCTTCACTGGATCAAAGGCCTCTTCTCACATTGATGCCAGACAATGCCATTCCATGCCACATATGCAGCTAGAGCCATGGGTCTCCCCACGTGTACTAGTTGATTAGTGTTTTAGTCCCTGGTAGTTGTGGGGCATTGGTTGGTTGATACTATTGTTCTTCCCATAGGGTTGCAAACCTTTACACTCTGTCAGGCTTTAATCTAGCTCATCCATTGGAGTGGGTTATTGCCATTTGTGATTTGGACCCCGGTGTGGGTCCCATTGCATCCTTGGCTTCCTACATAGATTTGTTAGTCAAGGAGGTTGTAGAAAAGACTCACCCTCCACTTAAAAGACTCACCCTCTTATCTCACCTGTTAGAGCTATGGCAAGCCTGTCGCCTCAGACAGGACTGCCCTCAGCTAGGCCCAAGACCAGAAATGCCAATTGTAACAAAGGTTTCCACTGGGCTAAGGATTGCCATTCTCAAAAGCAGAGAAAACTATTTAAACTCTTAAAGGAGAACCACTCAGCCTCACCATGAAGGAAAACATTGATAGGCCAGTAGTCACTGGATCTTGCCTGTGTTCCCTTGGTCCACAATGATAACCATGCACTTAGACAATACACCAATTAAAAGGGTGGTTGACAGGGGAAGATGTCAGTATAATAACAAAAACGAATCATTGAGGTTTCCCCATTGGAGATTCTGGTCTGGTTCCTCCATTATGGGAGCTGGAGGCTAATAGGCCACCAAAATGTCTACCTGACCTGTCCATCAGAAGGACTTGAAATCAATCAGTAATCTTTTACACCTGTTGTGGCTAATATCTCCCAAATCCTTTGGGGAAGAGATATTCTGGAAGACATGGTGTCGTCGTTACTATGGACAACTGCACTATTTTTTGACATTGTGCAACATGACCAACTTGACCCCACAGATCAAAGGATCACTCCCAGTTCTAATGTTCACTGCCCACTCAGTGCCAATTGAGAAAAAGGTACCTGACTGGACCTTGCTGTTTGAAGCTAATATCTGGATGGACCAGTGGTTCATTTTGGAACCTAAGCATTCTGCTCTCAAGGAACTTGCCTTGGAACAATTAGCTTTAGGTCATTAAGAACCCTTTACCAGTAAACATAATACTCCCATTTCTGTAATTAAAAGTAAATCAGGGTAATATAAACATCTAAAGGATCTGAGAATCATTAATGAACATATGGAAAAAATGGTGACCACTCAAGAAGTACTGCCTAATTCTAATGATATCCCACTCCAGAGCCAACCAATGATTGTAGATGTTAAGAATTATTTTGTTTTGTTTTGTTTTTTCAGATCCCTCTGCCTTTTCAGGATAGAAGCCATTTCACCTCTACAGTATGGGGGCTTAATATGAATAAATCAGCCAAAATATATCTTTTTGCTCAGTCCTGCCTCAGGGCATGAAACATTGCCTAATCATTTATCAGCCATATAGGGCTAAAGCCATACAGGGAGTTCCCAGTATCTTTTACTCCTGAAAAGATTCAAAGTTTCCCCATATGCCTTTCTGGGCTTTTATATTTCTGACAAGATTAAACACCTGCCCTTTCTCCATTGTGGCAAAAAAATGCTATCCCCATGTGAAAGTACAACAATTGTATGGAACTGTTAATTAGTTCAAACCTTTTCTGCCTATTCTGGACCAGGAGATGTGGTACCTCTTCTCTCTCTTGGAGGGGAATAGGAGCCTCTCTTCCGGGATTAAACTAACATCTGAGGCTAGCAACCTCCTCTAGAAACTTATGGTGCTCCTTTCTGTGTCAAATATGAAAAGGCATGGTTCAGGGAAATCACTCCTGGCCACGATTCTGTAGTCTCTTCAGGAGGTCCTGGAAATGTTATAGCAGAATGGGCCTCTCATATGTTGCACCAGGACCACTCAAATATACTTAAAATTACCTAAAAGTTTGAGATTTTCTTCTGTTTTGCCCTTAAGGTGAGAGACCTGCAAGGAGAACTTATAGCAGTGAACCAGACAAAACTCTCTACCATTCTCCTTAAAATATTCTCAAACATTATGGGCAGATTCTGCCAGCTTTCAAGAAATGATGGTGGAGTTTACAGGATTCTTGAAAAATCACATGCCACCAGATAAGTGTATTATTGCTTTGTCCCAGCTGCTGATTCCAGTTAAACCCCATAACCTACCTAGAACTTTCCCCATTTCCATGGCAACTATGCCTTCTTCTGGTTCTAATACAGCCAGATATAGAGTTCTTATTGAAAATCTAGGGGTAAAGAACACAACACATATTCTCCCTGATCCTGGCTCAGTACAAATAGGCAAATTATTTGGACTCCTGAAAAATTTTGAGTGTTGCCAACAAAATCCAGTTAATATTTTCTCAGATAGCCAGTATACAGTATGAGCTGTTCATACCCTGTCCTTCTCTTATATTAAAGAACAAATCAGCCCCATACATGTCTGCATGCAATCTAGCCAGAAGACACTCAAGAATAGAGCACATCCTTGATTCATCTCACGCGTAAGATCTCATTCTAAATTGCCTGGCATATTAGCAGAAGACAATCAGAGAGCTAATGCTCTGATTAAAGCTGTAGATATGGAATTGGTAGAACAAGCCAGAATGTTACACCAGCCATTTCACCTTTCCCCTCAGAATTCAACCCACTAGCCTACCTTCCTCTTTTGTCTTCCAATGTGAGTTTGAGTTTGCCCTCCATGGAGTTAGTCACAACTTTAGGAGAATTAGAAGGCATCTGATTCATAGAAGATTTTCTCTGTTTTACCACCAATGTCTCCTCAATTGGCCCTTGTATCCAACTACACAATATGACCACACTGGTGGGGGGTTTATGGTAATATAACCTATGTCACCATATTAAGCAGGGATATTCATGTGCCCTTTACCGATAACAAATCCCCAAAGGTCTTTCAAACATATCTTGTTTACCCTGGGCTTGCTATCCAAGGGTTCCTCAAATGTTCACTTTTGTGCGAATTTCTAACCTTTGGGAACACTGCCAACCTGCACAGGATATAAAATTCTCCAGGGACTACCCAGTATTGTCATCTAATCTCCAACTTGGCATGTAGAGGTTTACCTCCTCACATGATGCTTCCAATATTACTTCCTATGGAAACAAGGATTCTATTAGATTCTGATAGGACCCAATTTTGAACAATTAGGATTTATGTGCTCCCTCTCATTGCCTTAATTTAATCTCCCTTACTCTCCTAAAAGGTTGCCATTTCTTTAATGGGGCTTTCCATACAAACAGGTCAGCAAAAATTTGGACTGGGGTGGTCTCTGTAAATGTGACCATTGGCAGCCAGGTAAGCTGGAAAGCCACCCCAGTCTATGTCTGACCTCCTTTTTTTTTATTTTTGATCATTAATAACTTCATTGTCACAGACAAACTTTACTGCCTTAATGAGAAATTTCCTGACTGCATACTGGATGGAGTATTCAACAAAGGCTATCATGATGAGAAAACCATTCATCATTTAGATGCCTGTGGTAAATACCACTCCCTTTCATGCCATTAGTCTGATGGTCCAGATTTGGAACCCCTTCAACAGGGAAAGAGGGATTTTGGTATTATAGCTGCCATCATTGCAGCCATCATTTTAGGTATTGTTGGGGTGACAAGAGCTGTTATTGCCTTGACCCAGACAGCCACTATGATGGACACTGTCAATGTGGTAATCTCAAAGTCAGCTGAGGTGCTACACGTATAGTAGGTACTAAAATATGTTTATCAAGTTATCCACATTTTACAATAGATTGATTTAATGGCAGAAGAGTTGGACCTTGTTAGTGACATGTTTCTATTCACATGTGACCCCAAGTTTTACTCTATGTGCCTAACCCCTTACAAGGTACATAGCACTATTGAAGCCTGAAAACAGTTGGCTCAATATCCTCCAAGGTATGGTCAACAATGTTGAGATAATTGCCCTTAGCTCCTACTAGGTTATCAAGATAGAAAAACAAGAGGGTATAAATATAGGAAGAACAGCTCGGCTGCCTATGTATAAATGCAAGGGGCTACATATTTCAAGGACATCTCTTGCAGTAGGACCAAAGAGAGGACTGCCTGAGTGACCAGGGATTGCTGATGCAGACAATGCCAGCCAATTAGAACCTACTGTTTAGAAGAAATGCTTTCTTAGGACCAATGAGGCATGGGTGCAGGGTATTAAAGGAGCCTGTAGCAGTGTTCATGCAAGCTTGGTGCAGCATTTCTCACTTACTCTTGGAGTCTTTGCCATTAATTTCATGTTACCTCATCTCCAACCCCAAAAGAAAGTAGGAACGGGCAGTGGACAATCCAGGTCAAAGGCAACAGCAGGTGATGAATTCAATTTAGAAACTGAAATTAGTGTTGAACTCAAAAGACAATTTTCAATCCTCTTAGTTTAGGTGAACCTAGGATCCTTCAGGAATATATCTAGTGCCTATTGGATACAAGCTCCTCATTTTTGTTTGTTAACCTTCTGACAGTTTGTGTGTGTGTGTGTGTGTGTGTGTGTGTGTGTGTGTGTGTGTGTGTGTGTGATGTTTCTCCTTGCTGTGACTTAATACCTCTCAAAAGGTGACATAGAAGAACAAAGTTTATTTTTGCTCACAATTTAAGCAGGGATGCAGTCCTTGAGGGCAGAAAGGCATGATGGGAGGAAAGTGAGGCATCTGGTTGCACAATAGTTACGAAATAGAATCAGGAAATGGGGCAAACTTATAAAACCTCAAACCCCCCAAACCTGGTGACTTACTTTTTCAAGAAAGGTTCCATCTCCTATACGTTACATAGCTCCCCTAAACAGCACCACTAATGTGACACCAAGTTGAGATATACACAAAACCACAAGGACATTCCACATTTGGAATATGGGAGATGAAGTCTTGCTTATTTGGGATGGATAAATTTATCTCAGTTTGAAACGAACTAGAATCGTTTGGGAAGATGGAGTCTCGATTGAGAAAATGGCCCTCACCCCAGATTGGCCTGTGGGCAAGCCTATAGTAGACTTTTTTATTAATGACTAATGTGCAGGAAAGCATCACTCCATGGGAGGTGCTACCTAAGGCTCATAGTCTTCGGTGCAATAAAAAAAAAATGTGCAAGCCATAAGCTGCAAGCAGACCCTCCATGGATTGTACATCTGTTTCTCTCCTTTGCCATTTTCCTGACTTTTCCTTGACAATGGCTTACAAGTTATACAATGAAATAAACTCTTATATTTTCTGTTTTTGTTTTGATCATGGTCTTTTCTATCACAGCAATAGAAAACCTAAGTAAGATACTATTGTTATCAAAAACACTAAGCCAGGCCTTAGAAATTGGCAGCCTTTGAACTAGAACCAGGCATTAGGTGTGAGCAGCCACACATATCCAGCTGCTTGTATATTGTGCTACCTGTAAACAAGTTATCTAACAGAGTAGGACACTGATGTTCAATAGAAGGAAAGAGGAGTTCTTCAGTAGTACTACAGTGATGTTCTGTTTGGATGCTTTTGATAGTGTGTCTCCTAAAATACCTTGAAATCTCATACTGTGGCTTTATTGTTACACATTGATTATTAGCATGAACTGTTCTTTGAACCACACAGGCAGCCCAGGGATGTGCTGGTAGGTTCTCTTCACTTTCAATTTCACAAGATGTCTTGAAGATAATGCTGGTGTTATTGCATGTTGCTAAAGATAGTGTATCTTACCCTAAGTGTGTTAGTGCTGCTGAGATCTGTTCTCATTTCTTGGGGGTAATGTTAGTTCTCACTTCTGAGGTGGTTTGGTACAGCAGTTTATAGGAACCCATATCTTACAGTCTTTTCTTGCAAACTGTTTAGAGCAATCACTATAGATACTAAACTATGAAAAGTGTGTCTGTGTCTGTTTGTGACAGTCTGTGACTGTCTCTGTCTGTCTGTGTATGTGTACATATGTGGGTATGCTAGCAGGCATATGTGGCTATCATATAAGCATGAAGAAAACACAATGTATCCTTCTCTTGATCTCTCTATGTCTAATTTTTTCAAGCAAATATCTCTCACAGAGCCTGACACTAAGCTGGAAACCAAGGAGCATCAGTGAGCATCTTATTTTCATCCGCCACAGAACTGAGATGGCAGGCACACCAGGCTACTCTAGGCTTTATAGGTCAGTTATGAGGTCCCATCAGAAGTCATGATGCCTGTACAGCAAGGATTTCAATGGACTGACAACAATGAGAACTTTTAAAATAGATTTATTTATACCTTTAACTAAAAGTACTAAAAAATTGCTTACAATCACTTTTAGCCAAAGTCTTAAAATCAGTAAGAATCAAAATCTATGACTCAGTGTTTGAATATGTATCTAATACATTGAGATCTGAGCCCAAGAACCTCCAGTCACACCCATGCAAACTTTGTCTCCAGTGCTACCATCATCCCTAGGAACAAAATTTGAAAAATACTTAATTTTGTATTTCTACGTGTCTGTGTGTGTGTGTGTGTGTGTGTGTGTGTGTGTGTGTGTGTGTGTGTGTGCACAGGCACTACCTGCACAGAACAAAAGAAAGTATCACATTACCCAGGAGTAGTAAGTAGTAGATGCTTTTAACTGCTGAACCATCTCTTGAACAGCCCCCAAATGAACATACTGCATTACTACTCAGTGAATTTCAACTTAAAATGTAAATAAATACACAAGTCTCTCACCAAATATTTAAATAATAGTGCTGCCTAGTGGTCTGTGAAACTAGAAAATATGCTTCTCTGTCCCAAGAGGAAAAGATATGCATGGGAACATTGGAGGAAAACAGAAAGCATCATCTATGAATCAGTACAGTTTACATTAATATTCGAAAGCATCTCTACTCAATATTGTTGGAACCAAAATAACAAAACTGCAAAATTTATGATAGAATAGTCATATATTAGTTACATATTCATAAAAACAGTATATAATTATGTCCAATATATAACATGCACAATTATGTTAAATTTTAAATATATTTTATATAATAAAATATTATATATAATATAATCATTTCCATATGTCTGTGAGAAATATTAATATACTAGCAATGATTAACAATGGAACAAATATTCACAAAACTGTAAGATATGGTATTGTTAATAGAATAGAATTCTATGAAAATAACACAGGAAAACATTATAGTATATGTGCATAGTTTAGGTGAATTGAGCGAGAAATGTTCTCCATGAACTCATACATGAGAACTTGGTCCCGAGCTTGTGACAACATTTGAGAAGATGATGAAAACAGCAGGAAGTAGAGACTTGCTGTAGGAAGTACCTCCCTGGGGATGGGCTTTGAGATCCTACAGAGAAACCCTGCTTCCTGGTTTATCTGTCTACTTCCTGGGGGGGGAGGGGGTCAGCCAGCTTTCTGCTTCCAACATGCTTCCCTGTCCATTGCCAAACCTTTTCTCTTTTTTTCTTGATTCCTTAAACAATTATAACTTTGTCTACATTTTCACTTTAAATATAAATTGTTTCTCTATCCAAGACACAGTGAAATTTTGTTAAAGGACTCAAAAATGCCTTTATACATACTTAAACTCTGAGACATTTTTAACTGGCATTTGTTGTCTAAATATTAATGGTGAAATCCAGTCAAACATGAATATTGTTCTAATAAGGTTATATTCCTATACATTGGCTCATTGTGTAATTTGAAAAAAACAAATCTATCCATAGAATTATAGGAAAATATCCCCAGATGTTCTGCTATGTTCTCTCAAAGCTGCAAGGATCTCACCCCTTGATTCTCTCTCTCTCTCTCTCTCTCTCTCTCTCTCTCTCTCTCTCTCTCTCTTTCTCTCTCTCTCCATATATACATATTTATATGTGTGTGTATTGTTTATGTTTATACATTATACATATATATAATATATACATATATGAGGTAAATACATAATACATACATTTTGCATGTATGTATATATAAATGAATAATACATACTACATATTTGACTTACATATAGTATTATCAGCTCAGGATCAGACTGGACAATATAGTAAAACCCCACCTTTAAGAAAAAGATCAAAGAAGCAAAGTGATAAAGCAAGGCTGAAGCAGGATAATTATTAACATTCTCCAGATGATTCTACAAAGCAGCCAGATGTATTAATGTTGGCTGTAGTAATGGGGCTTTTCAAAGTGCATGGCTAGGTTTGAATTGTTTTCCTCAGACCACAGAGAGAATCAATGCAGAGATTCAAAGTGAGCCCAATTTCACATTGAATGTAAACCTTTATAAATATTTAGAGTGACTTGATGTTGCAACATCCACACAGGCAATTAGTGAAAATCTCTCACTAAATAAGGTCTAATGCAGTGCTGCTGCTTTCCAGCTCAGTCATCAAAATGTGTGAGATCTCTTATCAGTTTGTGATTATGTAAAATAATTAAAAGAAGAAATTTATAAAAATGAGTCCTTCAGGACACAATGGCTTAATGTGGTTGCTTTCCATTCCCTGGAAATATATTGGGTGTCCTGGAGATGATTTCACATAAACCTTACCTACTGCAGGTGATTTTTAAAATCTGAAATTAAATGAATGATGACTCCATCTTCTGTAATTTAAGAAGGTAATTCTTGAGGTGAACCTTTAAAATCATGATGTACTTACAGTGAAATAACAGACTTACTGTAGTGGGTTGTTAGGGCATTGTGGTTAAACTAACTTGATAGGTATTTTGTGGAAAAACAAGGCTTCTTAATGTTCTTTAAGTGACATTCTACATCATGTCTTATACCACCACTCACTCTCACAGGAATCCTGTCATCTCTGCACAAGAAGATGTGTAGGACCCCTTAGTGACACCCCAAGTTCAAGACTCACCTGTCACTATTTGCTAAGGATTATGCAAAAGATCTCTGTTTGGCTCTTTCTACTAAGTGCTCACCTCTCTTTTATTAGTTATGGTAACTTGTGATTTCAAGTTAACTCCCAAGAAGTAAAATGGAATTGTTGAAACTGTACATTTCACCTAATAAATATTTTCTGTTGAATATGTCAGAACTGTGTTCAAAACTAAGTAACATTGCCAGAGAAGTCTGTGGCTGGTTTTCATATACCATCATTGAGATCTGTCAAGGCTAAAACTGTCTTTGGTGACTAGCCAAAATCAGGTGTGATAAGTAGCCTCTGTAACTCTTCTTTATAGATGTGGGCTAGGCATAACTGCCTTTGTACAGAAATATACTTGATTGCTTTCATGTCCTATATTTTTAAAAGCTAAAGAAAGGAAGAATGGTTTTATTTGTTCCTTCTCAATATAATGTGTATAAATTAAAACTAAAAGGAAATTCAATATTTGGTAGAGGATTATCTGCGCAGTTTTGAAATTGACCAGTCAGAATGTCTGAGGCAAAGCTTTTCCAGGCTTATTGAAGAGAGCTCTGAAAGAAAATTTGAAAATTATAAAGTCCTCCAAAGGTATTAAAGTAAACATATCCTGACACTTGCTAAAAATAGAAAGATAGGCTCTATTCAGAAACAATGACTGCAAAGAACGCCAAGAGTTCCACAATTGGAACAGGACATGATAATTAACCTGAAATACAGAAGGGACAGATGGACTATTGCCAAGAAGGGCATAGATGCATAAATGGGTGGATAATGACAGGGAAGACTGGGCTAAAAATTATGAAGAAGGGACATCAAGAGATTGGACAATTCTTTCTAGAAAATCACTAAAGGGAAACCACCAAGTAATAGTGGCTTCTTGATAAGTCAACTTGACAGGGTTTCTGTTAACAGAAGCCAAAGTGATCAGATAGCAGCATAAGCTATAAGGAATTTGATTAGATATGGAATGGGTTAAATTCTTCCTAAAACAATTTAGCTAAAACTTGGTTAAGCAGATTAAAATCGAATATGTTAAAGTTGGATAGCATTTGATCAAGGCCATGGACTTTATCATTCCCTCTGAATGGATATAGGTTTTTAATGTGTGTAATACTATATATACATATATATAGTATTAAAAACAAACTACATTGGGACTACCTAGTGGCTCAAATAGTGAAGGTGCTTGCTGACAAACACAAGTTTGTTCCATAAGCCCCACAGGGTGAAAGGAGAAAACTTAATTCAGTAAGTTATTGCTGTCCTTCATAGTACATCAAGAATATGCACCCCCAAGCAGACACACACACACACACACACACACACACACACACACACACATTGAATAAATCCATATAAATGTACTTAGTTTTTAAAAGTAGAGGCTAATGAGGTGGTTTAGCACTTAAGAACACTAGCTGCTCTTGTGGAGGTCTTGAGGTTAATTCCCAGCAACCACATGGTGGCTCATGACTATAAAGGAATCTGCTGCCCTCTTTTGACATGCAGGTGTACACGCAGACAAAGCACTAATACATAAAACAGGAGAAAAAAAACTAAAATAGTAAATTCAAGAAATATAAAATGCCTGAAGCATGTCAAAACCATTCATTACACCTTCTTAATGACATAATGAGGTTATTTTATGAGCCCAGGCTTAGAGGTATGGTTAAAAAGCCAGTTCAAACAACAGAAAAGTAACGTTTTTAAAAAAGAAAAGAAAAAAAAAAGCTAAATATTTCTTGATTCTATACTGAAGTGGAGAAGTGGGCTTTTACCCAGCCCCCAACCCCAGCAGCTTCTTGCCGATGGAGCTGTTGATTTGACGGCAATTGTCTCCTATGAATTTTACCAATGTGTGACAATTACTCAAGTTCCGGGACTAAGAAGCAGCCCTGCTGTGAAAATTTATAGTGTTCAATAGTCCTCAAAATTTCTCATTTGTTACCTATAGTGAGATGGAGAGGTAGCCTTGGGGGGCTAGAAGGGAGAGTATTGAATACACAAAGGCAACCTGAAGGACTGCACACCAATATGAAACTGGCAAAACCAGCATGTCCTCTAACATTGGCAAGGATGAATCAGCATTCAGATATAGAGATTTGCATAGTATATGTTCTGAGTAATTTTAGTGTATAATCTGTTCCAACTGATACCTTGGCTATCAATGAATGTAGCAGTACCTGCTGTCCTGATTAAGAGGACTTTTAAATAATATCATTCATAGATTTTCGCATTGTTGGCAAGGTGCCTCAGTCAATAGTGTCTGCCATGTGGCATGAAGAATGATGTTTAGATTCCCTAGTACCCACATAAAAAGCTAGATGCGATGGCACACACCTATAATTTCAACATTAAAGAAGCAAATTCTAGAGGCTTCCTGGGGATTGCTACCCAGCTCAGCTACTCTTGCTGAATTAGTGAGCTTCAGGATCAATGAAAGGCCATCTCGCAAATGGTAATGTAGGAAAAATATAGCAAAACTGTTAATGTCCACCTCTGTACTTTACATACATTTACACACATACACACACACACACACACACACACCAAATAAACACACAAATTAGGATGTCCAAAATTGAGAGGTGTCCCAAGTATTGAATAGAATGAGTCATCATTTGCTTAACTTAGCAGATGTCAGCAAACTTTTTCCTGTAACAGGTCAGCTAAAAAATATTTTAGGCTCTGAGGGCCAGAGTGTTGCTTCCACAGTCAATCCCATTACTTTAGTATTTGAAAGCAGCCATACAAACAAATGAGCATGGCAAGTTGCAATAAAAATGTATTGATGAACACTGAATTTTTGCATTCATTTGGCATATCATTATTTACCTACCAGAATTTATTTGTCTTGGCCACATTTTATGTTTCTAGAGAGTAGGCCTCAACTCATGCTTGACTGTTAGGCAGATGCTACACTGTTGCTCTAACTTCATTCTGTGACCATGGCAAATACTGTGAGCAAAAGCATCTTGAGGAAGAAAATGGTTTATTTCGTTTTGTAGATCACCATCCATCACTGACAGCAATCAGAGCAGGAACTTTAGTAGAACTTCGAAGCAGAATGCATGGGGAAAACTTATGGCTGGCTCACTCTCAGGCCCATGCTTAACTAATTTCAATATACACCCTAGGCCCATCTCCTAAGGGATAGTTCTGTCAACAGTAACTGGGACCTCACACAACAATAAACAATCAAGACATTCCTAACAAATATACCCACAGGCAAATTTGTTCTTGAAAATTCCTCAGCTGATGCTGCCATATATGATGACCTTGAGTTGTGCAAGTTGACAAGGAATAGTAACTAGAGTAGCCATGTAACAGCCAGGGAACCATGATAAAGGAGGTTGTCTCTTAGAATGACTGGTACATACACAAAATGGAAGAAGGATATCTTCTAGCTCCTCGTTTCTGAGGGTTCAGTTCATATGAATTGCCCCATGTTGCTGGGACTAGAATGAGGCTGACCATCCTTGATGTCTAATAGAGAGAAGGAAACAGAGATCATGAGACTAAATGTGGTCAGGAATGATACAATCTTAAGTGTTCACCCCAGTGACCCACTTCTTGCAGCTAGGTTTTATCTCATTAAATCTCCAGAACTTTTGAAAATAGTACTATTACGATAACTTTATGTAATCCACAGAAATAAATGATCAGTATAAATATATTGCATAGAATAATTAAAATAAATAAAATAGCAGTATTAGATCTAAGTACGTGAGCCTGGAGGGAGACCCAAGCCTTCATACCTCTTTGTTAATACAAGAAATTTTTATTCAGGGAAGCCTTGACTTGTCTACTCTTCCTTTTTTAATTTATATTGTTAGCTATGTGTGTATGTGTGTGTGTGTGTGTGTGTGTGTGTGTGTGTGTGTTTGTGTGTACATAGATTCACTTGTTTACAGTTTCTCACAAAGGCCAGGAGAGGGTGTAAAATCACATGGAGCTAGATGTACAGTCATTTGTATGAGTCCTGGCATGGCTGCTGGGAAGAAAATTTTACTCCTATGCAAGAACAGTTCTTGGTGATAACCACTGAGCAATCTCTCCTCCCCCTTCCCTCTTATTTTGAAACAAAAAACTTTTTTTTACCATTGTAATGATAACCAGTGTGCTTTAGAGAACAAGTGACCAATAGAAATGACTTAAGTCTCTAAGAGAGCAAGTGATCAATTTCTAAAAAAAATGGTTTTGTTACAGAGATGTAGCTGTGGAGAAATGTTAATTCCCTGGTGCTCTCAACGCCAGCCATAAGGGCTGAGAACTTGGCAACTTCATAGTGGCCTACACTATAAACTATTTTCTACAATGAAAACAGTGAACTTCTTTATGCAAGAAAGGAAGGCAGTCAACCCCTGCTTTAGAGGAAACTTCAAATACTCTCTCCCCCAGATAGCTGAAGTAGGGTTGACTGACTTACTTGACTGGAAAATATGGACAAATAAATTAGTTCGATAGTGATTGTTTCAGTTTCCTGAGTGGAATTACCACTAGTAAGCTGAGCTAGATGTTGTTAATATGATTGTCAGTTTGACAGGATTTGGTATCACTAAGAGTAAATCCTCTCAACATATCTATAAGGGCTTATCTAGGTTAGGTTTAGTCTCAAGTCAAGCCTATAAAGTGTTATCTTGATTAGGTTTAAAGTGAGACTCTTTACCCTTCAAACCCACTACCCAACAAATGAAGGTAGAACTGTTGTTACCTGGGCTGGAGTTCTACAGTGTTTGAAAAAGAGAAGGTTAGCTGAGCACAAGGAAGTATCCCTTTCTGCTCAGACTATGGGTTCAATATGACCATCCACCTGTGAGTTCAGGAAGATATCACAGCCATGCCTTCCTGGCCCTGATGGGTTGTGCTCTCAAACTGACAGGAGAAACGAACTTTCCTTTCTGAAATATCTTCTGGTAAGTTACAAGGAACTGAAGAGAAATTAACAGATTGCCCTAAAGATTTACTGTTTGTTGTGGAACACAATATATAAGGGGAATGAATGTACAAGCATCTCTTGAGAAATAGTCATTCTATGGCATTTCTTCCATAGACACATAAACTATAAATGTGTGTGTTTTGTCTCCTATCCTTTGCAAGGGCTATTCCAACTGAGAAGCTTTGAGTTGTTCTTCCATTTGCAACATCAGCCTTTATCTTCAGATCTCTGAAAACTGATTTTCGCCTTTTCCTAACTAGCAATTCAATGTTTTTTCTTTGTCCAAAACGTATTACTCTTTGGTATTCCATATGAGCCCAATTTTAATTATTTGTTTGCTCTTTTTTGCATGTAGAACACATATTATTAGACTTTACTTTTCTCTTACCTGTTTCTGCCTTTTGCTAAGCTAATATTATAACACTACAACTAGAAGACATATGAGGTCAGAAAGAAAAGTAATCTCCTCCCCCACTATAGTAAATACCAATCTTCAACGAAAGGTGGAAGAACAAAGCAGAAAAAATAAACTAAATATTTAAAATTGTTATTATGACAAAATGTCTAGAGATAACTTTACTGCATTTCCAACTAAAATATCTGAGTAGCTACAAGCAACCACTTCAAGACTTAAGCTTTACGTACCTTAAGATTTTTCTGCCAAATGCTTTCTAATTTATTCCCAGTTTCTAGTTTTCTTCCTAGATAAGAGCTCCTTGCTGATCTACACTGTAGATAAATTGCATTTAGACTACCTTCATGGTCACTGTTGCATGAATTCTAGTGTTATGTAGATACTCTATCTCCACTGCTCTACTGCTAATAGCATCTCTTCCTTTACCATCATTAGTGACTAATTTCAGTAAGTTACACTCTACTTAATGCACCCAATTATTCCTTGGTTTCGAAATTCCACGTGCCAGAAATTTCATGTAAAATTGAAGTACGTCTAGCTCTCAGAGGAACTGCATCCCACCAAAACATAATGTATGCCCTTACTCTCATCTATGACCTCTTCTATTCTTGTATGCAAAAAAGAATCCTCTAGAAATATATCCCAAGAAAGCCTGGGGCACAGGCCTGGTGAGGTCAAGCTGTGAGTATGCAGAGCACAGAGAACGTTTGGTGGTGCTTGTGAAAAGGCATACACTGGCCCACAGAGAGGACCAGGCCTCTGTCAGTGGGAATTGGGATATGCCCGAAAAGCTGTGCTTGAGGACCAGACTAACAATCTCTTTTCTACATGGACCAGCAGAGAGCCTGGGGCACAATCATGGTGAGGTTGTGCCAGGAGCTCTTGGAATGCAGATAGTTCTGTGCTCTCAAAAATAGGGTTCTTTCCGGCCCAGAGTGAGCACCTGGCTTCTGTCATCTGGTCTCCGGACCTGTCCAAGAAAGACAGTGCTTGAAGATCACTTCCACAGGCACTTTTACACCTGGAACATATGTGAGTTTGACACATAGGCTCTGGGAGGTAACACCGGGAGTTCTCAGAGAGCAGAGAGTGCTGTGCTATCTGGAAAAGGGTTTTTTTAGGTGGAGATAAAGACCCAGGTCTTTGCCAGTAGGACTCAAGATCAGTGGGCAGAGGTCTGAGCTCCCAGAAGAACCTCACAAGAGTTCCCACACTTGAGCCCACAAAGACAGAACTGAGTCAGTGTCATCAGAACTCACTACTTGCCCACAAAAGAACATTCAGAAGCAATTTTCTTCCTGAGCCCATGGGCCCTCAGATACAGAGGAGACAGGCACCAGTCACTGAAAACAATATCACCTATAATCACAGATAAAAAGATGGAAAGATGAAAAAGAAAGAACTTAAGCAATGCAAACCAAGACAACCTGGCAACAGCAGAACCTATCTCTCTCACTATAGCAAGTAATAGACTGCCAAACACACCACAAACAAAAAATAAAAAATAAATAAACAAAAAACAAAAAACAAAAAAACCCCAAGATTTAGACTTGAAATCATACTTCACAATGATGATGGAGATCTTTGAGAAGCACATGAATAACTTCCTTAGAAAATTACAGGCGAACCAGGAGAAATCAGTCAAAGAACTACAGGAAATCACAACCAAACAGATGAAGGAATTAAAAACAGAAATAGAAAAAATAAAAAAAACACAAAAAGAGACAACCCTGGAGATAGAAAACCTAAATAAGAAATCAGGAGTCACAGATGCAAGTATCACTAACAGACTACAAGAAATGGAAGAGAGGATTTCAGGGGCTGAAGACAACACACAAAACATACACAAAACATTAAGAGAAGATGCAATAACCAAAAAGCTTCTAACACAAAATGTGAAGGAGATCCAGAACACAATAAAAAGACCAAACCCAAGAATAATAGGTAGAGAAGAGGGCAAATAATATCTACTAAAAGGCAGAGTAAATATCTTCAACAAAATCATAGAAGAAAACTTTCCTAACCTTAAGAATACAATGTCCATGAGCATAAAAGAAAAGCCTACAGAACTCCAAATAGATTGGACAAGAAAAGAAACTCTTCCTGACACATAATAATCAAAACACCAAGTGTTCAAAACAAAGAAAAAGCACTAAAACCAGTAAAGGAAAAGGGAGATGTAACATATAAAGGTAGACCAATCAGAATTATACCAGACTTTTTAACAGAGGTTATGAAAGCTAGAAGTTCCTGGACAGACAGCATACAGACTCCAAGAGAACACAAATTCCAGCCCAGGTTATTATATTCAGCAAAACGTTCAATCACAATAGATGGAGAGACCAAGATATTCCAGGACAAAACTAACTTTACACAATATCTGAACACAAATCCATCCCTACAAAAGATGGAAAACCCAACACAAGGAGGAAAACTACATGCTAAAAAAAGCAAGAAAATAACTAAGCAAGAAAACTAAAATAATAAAGAAACACAGAAATAATTATATGTATAATAACAAAAATAACAAAAACAACAATCAATATTCCTTCATATATGTTAACATAAATGGACTCAATTCCCCAATAAAGAGACATAGACCATCAGACTAGATACATAAATAGAATCCAGCATTCTGCTGCAAACAGAAAAATGATCTCAGAGACAAAGACAGACACTACTGCAGAGTAAAAGACTGAGAAAAAAAAAAAAAAAAAAAAAACCCCTGCCAAGCAAACAGCCCCATGAAACAAGCTGGAGTAGCCATTCTAATATTGAATAAAGCAGATTTTCAACCAAAAGTTATCAAAAAAGGCAAGGAAAGACACTTTTTACTCATTACAGGAAAAGTCTATAAGAATGAATTCTCAATCCTAAATATATATGCATTAAATACAAGAGGACCCATAGTCAGAAAAGAAACCCTACTAAAGATCAAACATATAATACACAATAATAGTGGGAGACTTCAACACTCACATCAATGGGCATATCCTGGAAGAAGAAATTGAACAAAGACTTAGTGAAACTAGCAGAGGTTATGAACCAATTGGAATTAACAGACATCTATAAAATGTTTCATCCAAAAACAAAAGAATACAAATTCTCAGAAAATCACAGCCTTTTTTCCCCAAAATTGACTATATAGTTGGTCATAAAACAAGCCTCACTAGATACGAGAAGATTGCAATACTCTCATGCATCCTATCAGATCACAATGGACTAAGGCTAATCTTTACTAACAACAAAGGCAACAAAAAGTCAACATACACATGGAAACTAAACAATGCTCTACTCAACAATAAAATGGTCAAAGAAGAAATAACGAAAGAAATTGAGGGTTTTTTAGAATTTAATGAAAATGGAAGCACAACATTCACAAACCTATGGGATGAAATGAAAGCAGTACTAAGAGGAAAACTCATAGCTCTGAGAACCTGCAAAAAGAAAATGGAGAGAGCATACAATAGCAACTTGACAGCACAGGTGAAAGCTCTAGAATAAAAAGAAGCAGATATACCCAAGAGGAGTATACAGTAGGAAATAATTAAACTCAGAGCAGATCAACCAAATAAAACAAAATGAACCATACAAAAAATTAACAAACCAGGAGCTGGCTCTTTGAGAAAATCAACAAAATCAAGAAACCCTTAGCCAGACTAACTAGAGGTCACACAGAGAGTATCCAAATTAACAAAATCAGAAATTAAAAGGGAGACATAACAGCAGAAACTGAGGAAATTTAAGAATTCATAGGGATCCTACTACAAAAGCCTATACTCAACAAAACTGGAAAATCAGGAGGAAATGGATACATTTCTAGACAGATGCCAGATACCATAGTGAATTAGGATCATATAAACCATAAAAACAATATTATAACATCTAAATAAATAGAAGCAGTCATCAAAAACCTCCCAAATAAACAAACAAACAAACAAAAAAAGGCGAGGACCAGATGGGTTCAGTGCAGAGTTCTATCAGAATTTTATTGACGACCTAATTCCAATACTCTACAAATTATTTTACAAAATAAAGCCAGAGAGATCACTCCCCAACTCGTTCTTCGAAGCCATGAAAACCCTCATTCCTAAACCACACAAAGACCCTACAAGGAAATAGAACTTCAGACCAATCTACCATTTGATGCAAAAAGAGTCAAAATCCTTGCAAACTGAATTGAAGAACACATCAAAAGAAACATTGCCTGTGATCAAGAAGGATTTATCCATGGAATTCCAGGATGGTTTAATATATGGAAATCCATCAACATAATCACCATATAACTAAACTCAAAGCAAAAAAGACATGATCCCCATCAAATTCCAGCCCAGTTCTTCACTGAGTTGGAAAGAGCAATGTGCAATTTTATTTGGAATGACAAAAGACCTAGAATATCGAAATCCATCCTCAACAACAAGAGAATATCTGCAGGAATCACTATCCCTGACCTCAAGCTATATTACAAGGCAATTGTGTTGAAAACTGTATGGTACTGGAACAGAGATAGACACGTGGATCAATGAAATAGAATAAACGATCCAGAAATGAGCCCTCACATATATGGTCACTTGATTTTTGACAAAGGAGCTGTAAAAACATTCAATGGAAAAAAGGACAACCTATTCAACAAATGGTGTTGGTCCAACTGGCACTCGACATGCAGAAGAATGAAAATAGACCCTTTCTTATCTCCTTGTACAAAGCTCAAGGGCAAGTGGATCAAAGATCTCCACATTAAACCAGATACACTGAAACTATTATATAAGAAAGTAGGGAAAACCTTAGAACTCATAGGCACAGAAGAAAATTTCCTGAACAGAACACCAATAGCTCGAGCTCTATGGTCAAAGATTGACAAATGGGACTTAATGAGATTGCAAAGTTTCTGTAAGGCTAAAGACACTGTCAAGAAAACAAAATGGCAGCCAACAGATTGGGATAGGTGCTTACCAACCCCACATCTGATAGAGGTCTAATATCTACGGTATACAATGAACTCAAGAAGTTAGACACCAGAGAATCAAGCCTTCCTATTAAAAATTGGGGTACAGAGCTAAACAAAAATTCTCAACTGAGGAATATCTAATGACTGAGAAGCATCTAAGGAAGTGCTCAACATCATTAGCCATCAGGGAAATGCAAATCAAAACAACCCTGAGATTCCACCTCACACCAACCAGAATGGCTAAGATCAAAAGTTCAGATGACAGCAGATGCTGGCAAGGATTTGGAGAAAGTGGAACAATTCTCCACTGTTGGTGGGGTTGTAAACTGATTCAATCAATCTGGAAATCAGTCTGGTTGTTCCTCAGAAAATTGGACATAGTACTAGCTGAAGACCCAGATATTCCAATTCTGTAAATATACCCCAGAAAAGCTCTAACATACAACAAAGACACATGCACAACAATGTTCATAGCAGCCCTATTTATAATATCCAGAAGCTGGAAAGAACCCAGATGTCCTTCAGTAGATGAATGGATACAAAAATTTTGGTATATTTACACAATGGAGTCTACTCAGCCACCAGAAACAATGACTTTATGAAATTCTTAAGAAAATGAATGCATCTAGAGAATATCATCCTGAGTGAGGTAACCCAGTCCCAAAGAACAGACATAATATGCAGTCACAGATAATTGGATACTAACCCCAGAAAGCTCTGAACACTCCCAAAACAAGTTAGAAACTATATGAAGTTCAAGAAAATAACAAAGGCCAAAATAAAAAATGAAAAACCATTATGCTTAATCATTACACACCAAGAAATCTTTGACTATTTCCAGGTTACATCTTTTTTTACATGTACTTTATGCTCATTGTAACTATTAAGATTTTAATGGATACTATCAAACCTTTAAGAAAATTAAGTACTGACAGAATGTATTTGTATACTTTTATGCAAAAATGCTTAAATCTGTACATTTGTCTTTGTTTTTTAAAATAAAGTGTTTCAATTAAAAAAATACATGATCAACTCACTAGATGCCGAGAAATCATTTGACAAATGCTTTGAATCCGCATGGTTTTCACAAGTTTGTTTGAATGCTTGGCCTACAGGAGTAGAAATATTAGGAGATGTTTCCTTTTTGGATTACATGTGGCCTTGTTTAATAAAGTGTGTAACAGAGGATGGGCTTGGAGATCTCCTATGCTTACACTATGCCCAATGTGTCAAATATTCTTCTGTTGCCTGTGGATCAAGATTTGAAACTCTCAGCTTTTATTTCAGCACCATGTCTGCCTGCATGCATCCACGTTTCTCACTATAACAATAATGAACTAAACCTTGAAGTCAGCTTTAAACTAAAAGTATTTTTATAAAAGTTGCCTGATTGTGGTGTCTCTTCACATCAATAAAACTAAAACCAAGACATATGCCATACTTGAAAACACACCCAAATTATGAGAAATACAAATTCCTTAACTCTATCAACCCTAACCTAATAATTATTCAAAGAAGAAAAGGTTTAGTGAAAATATTATTCTCATGTTAGAGGATTTAATAAAATAGCTTAGATAGCTTAGTTTAGTGTGTGTTTGTGTTTGTGTGTGTATATGTGTGTGTGTATATACACTTGCCAAGGAATGCACATGGAGAGCCTCCCTTATTCTCTTACTTGTTCACTTGACACAGGGTTCTCACTGGAGATATGCTTATGCCCAACAAGCTCTAGAGACCCCAGTGTCTCTGGCCTCTCTATGCACTTATAGAAGAGAGTGAGACCACGCACAGCATTGGTATAGATATTTGGGGCTGAAAAGAAGGTCCTCACATTTGTGCAACAAATGCTTTCAATCTGTGATCCATCTCTCTAGTCCTGACTCTAATCATCTTTTAGAGAAATTGATATCTGAACTTACAGAACTTAAAGAAGATATTTGTCACTGGTGATGTTTTTTAAAACTCTGCTTCAAACTTGTTATAAAATCAGTTTTCAGCTTAATTCAATAATAATTACTGCAACAACAGCTAATATATTAGCTATTTGATTATTTGACATGAATATATTTATCATAACTATTCAGTGTTGTAACAATCCTTTTTATTATGATTTTTAAAGTGCTGACAGAATAGTAGAAAATGTTAATGAACTGCTTCAGGCTATCTATGGAAATAGGAACTCCGGGGGCATGTGTGTACATTTTCACTTCTTAGACATCTACCATATATTCTTCCAGAGAATATTCTAGTTATGAACTTGCTACTTTGCAGCTGATTTACTTATGATCACATCAGGTCCTCTGATGTGTTGTATAGAATCCTGTTTGCATTGAACTGAAAAAAGCAAATGAGTTTCTGCTCACAATCCTCTCTATACCCTCTCCAATTGAATTGCCTTATCTGCTCTTGATGATGAACTTGAATTAGTCATTCTTTTTAGGTGTGAATATTAATAAGCAATATATCTATATATAATCAACACTGCATATACATTTATATAATATATAATATATATAATGCATGTGCGTTGTGTGACACTTTACCTAATGAGGTATATGACAAAAATGTCTTTCACAGTGCAGAAAGTAAGGAGACACCAAACGAAAGATACGGATAAAATACAACTTGATGAGCTGATGTTTTTGTTGGGGTTACCCTATTGGCTATCAGTGACTAGGGACGGCTTACGGGAGCTGAAATGACACAATGGCAGCTGCATTACCAACAGACCAGCACACCATGGACTCCTGCTTCTTGTGAATCACGTTGCAGTATTTGATGACAGCTGAGCAGGTAACAAGTGTGTCTTTCAGGCAGCTCAGCTAGTTTCCCTCTTCCAAGCAGTTTGGCTCATCTGACATTTCTTGTTCGTCCTTACTAGTACTTAAACTTTGAAGAGTGAGGTGACTTAGCCATTTTCCCAGTTTCAAGGTTTTCCTAGGCTTTCTGGTTTGTTTGTGTACTGGGTTTTAGAAGTTCTCCTTCATGATAAAATGTTTTAACTCAAAAGGACTGTATCAACACTGCATTACACAGAACATATTGATATATGTAGGGAGCCATTTGTGCCACACCCAAACATGGCGCCGGCTTCCCGCCGAGAACTCAGCAAACAGAGCTGTTGCCCAGCCAAGAGACTTAATGCGCATGCGCCACATACGTCATAGCCCGCTCTCGGGGCATACTATTGAGTTACTGGAGGGCGCACCAATCAGGTAGCGACACGAGTCTCCTGGGCATATATAGCAGTGCATTTCTCCCCTACGAGGAGAGGAAGATAGTGGAGATATTGCGGGAGACCCCACGTGGAGGGATGGTGGAGAGGTACCACGTGGAGAGAGACCCGATAGGAGAGATTGCGGGAGATCCCACGTGGAGAGAGACTGGACAGAGAGATCGCACGTGGGAGACTGCATGTGAGAGGTCGCCTAGACAGTAGAACCCGGTAGAGAGTCCCCGGCTCAGAGAGAAGTTTCCTGCTCAAGAAGTCCCCTGCTCAGAGTGCCGTACAATAAAGGTTATCCGCAGAAGAATCTGTTTGTTTGTTGCACGCCTGTTCCTATCGGCGGGAAGCGTGGGCGCGTGACAGGTATAGCCTACACTGTACATAAAACATGCCTCTGCCCCATACATATTAGCCCCGTCTTATCTCATTTTCTTCTTCCATTCTATCAGTCATCTCTGCTTTCCTAGACAGTTTCATTTTTACTTTCATGTCATGAAGATTTTATGCATCTACATAAAGTCTAGCAAATACATATCAGATACAGCAAACAATATTTGTCTTTCTGAGACTAGCTTCACTCATTTAGCAAAATGACTTCTTTAATTTCCACAGTAATACAAGTCAAGCCACACAATAAGACTTCTCTGGCAGCTCCTGAGTGACTTGCAGCATAACACTCCATCATCAATGACCGAATAAGGCTTTTATGAGGTTTTATAAAGTGAGAGCTTGACTCCAAATTAAGTGGGACTTACTGAGTGCAACTTTTTCTTTTCAACTCTAATATTTCTTAGAGGTTCCAACCTTTTTTATAATTACTTGATTTGCATTTAGACAGATTTTCCCAATGTGCGCCATATTTAGCTACATCAAAATTTCCCTGAACATCATCTATTTAAGTCTTCAGTACAAGAAGTGTTAGTCACAAGACAATTCAAACAGTGGTTGTTTGAAACATTTGCATATGGATTTGGCATATCTGAATGGTAACAAGGTCCATTCCTGATAAGGTATACTTCAGAGAAATCTTCAGTCAGGGACAGAGGATAGAAAGGAGAGTAGGGCAAGGAGTGTGGGGAACTGTATTGGGAAAAAATACAGAAAGGAGCATTTTATTACTCACTGGAAATCCCCAGTAAGAACAAGCTATTCTGGTGTCAATAAAAGCTTATCCTGCAGATCTAAGGCCAAATAATTAACTACTTTGCAATTTAATGAGTACTCCTTCTGATTGCTTTCAGTCATCCATGTGGTCTTTTGCTGAAAGAAGTTCTGTTTGAATTGCATGCTTTTGTGTGCTGAAAAAGAACCTAGCAAGAAGAGGTTTTATGTGAAAATGAACTTGGTGAGACCTTCTCTGTGGACTGGAAAAAGAACATTCTCAGAGGGCAGTATTAAATTCAACCCAGATTCTTGCTGAAGGTTCCCCTTGCTTTATTGATCCCAGGAAGGCAAAGTGTTATTGAGGTCAGGAAGAGGTTGGCATCATAGTGTCCTCCAGAATTCCCCAGAGGGCTGTGAAAGTCTTGGTCATGATCCTTCCCCCAAATGCCTAGTATGAGTTCTTGGGAGTGAGTTTGTTGAGTTCCTGACAGTTTTGCCCAAGTCTTTGTTAACATAAAACACAGTAAAGCTGTCTATATGTGCTTTATAAGATGCTCTAAAAAGCTTTTTCCTCAGAAGGAGAATATTTTTAAAGTCAGTTGTCAAGAAAAAGTAGCTCCTTTAACAGAACTACTCTGTTGAGGGAACACTTAACAGTTCTGCAGACTAGAAAGGTCATTGTATTTTGGATAGTGGGTGATATTTAATTATCTAGACCAATTATAGCCAAGGTGTTTCTGAACCTTAGAGGTGCTGAATTTTATTTTACAAAGAAATAGAGATTAGAAACGGGAAGATAACTCAGTTGCTGTCAAAAAAATGTCAGTTAAAGTCACACAACCATGAGGACATGAGGTGGGTCCTTGGAATCCATGTGAAAGAGCTGTGGAAGATGAGTGATTCAAACTCAGCTCTGGGAAGGAAGAAACAGATGACTACCTGGGACTCACTGACCTGCCAGCCTAATTAATGAATAAACTCCATGTTCAGTAAGAGATCCTGTCTCAAAAAATGAGGATGGAGAACAATCAACTTCTAGTTTTAGCATTCACACTTGAATGTTTATATAACCTTGTATACACAGAAATACGCACGGGCATGCAGACAGACACATATACATATACAGACATATGCATATACACAGACACACACAAAGATGCACATATATGAAACTATACAGGCATAAACACATACATGTACTCATAGAAACCCAGAGAGATGCACACTTGCACATGCATGTGCACATATACACTCACATATACATAGGCATCTACAGCAAAGGGGTTCACAGTTTATGAAGTCACATACTTTCTTGTTTCTAATGAAGTACCTCTCTGCTGCTACTGTCTGATATTTCCTTTCCTCTGTTTTTCCACTGAGACCCACTTATCTTTCCTTCCCTTCCATTTCCATTCTACACACGTTACCTAAATGAAGACATGTAAATGCAATATTTCGACAGAAATGACTTTGAGCTGCAGACACAAGTCACTCTTTATTGTTTTGTTGTTTGTTTGTTTGTCTGTTTGACATAAACCTGGACATATCTGGGAAGAAAACCACCAGTTAAGAAAATGCTTCTCTTTCAATGCCTGTAGGCAATTCTGTGTTTTCTTAAATTGAAAATGATAGCAGAGTGCCCATCTCACTGAGGGTATTGCCAAACCTGGGCTGGTATCGAGGGTTGTATAGGATGACAGGCTGTGCAAGGTATATGGAGAGCAAGCAAGTGTGCAATATTTCTTTATGTCTGTGCTTCTCAACCTGTGGGTTGAATCTCCACTGGGGCCAACTTACTCTTTGACAGGGTCATCTAAGACCACCAGGAAAACACAAATATTTACATTATGATTCATAACAGTAACAAACTATATTACAAAGTAGCCAAGAAAATAGCTCATTGGTTGTGGGTCACCACAACATGAGGAACTCTATTCAAAGGTCAAAGCAAGAGAAAGCTTGAGAACCACAGGTCTATGGTCTTTGCTTCAAATTCAGCTTTGGGTATCTGCCTTAGTTTCCCCAAATGGACTGTGATTTGGGATGTCTAAGCCAAATAAACTTTTTTCTCCCAAGTTGCTTTTGATCATGGTGTTTTAGCACAGCAGTAGAAGGACCTCTAAGACACTGACTCTGTGCCCTTTCAGCCCTTGTCCTTGAGGAATCCTGTCTGTCACATTCCTACTTGCTCAATTTATGGGAAATTCTTGTCTCTGTACCTTGCAGACATTTCTCTGAATTCTCTGTAAGCTAACAGCGCCCAAGTCCTCTAGTCGTTTTCATCAGGTCTTATTAGTTATCACTAACTTTATCCTGTGTGTACAGGTTTTTCTGCTTTTATTATATCCCAAGTACTTCTGAATCTGTGACCTGCATTCTCCTCTCCTCCTTCCCTCATTTCCTAGTCAGGGTTTTGCTCCTGTGAAGAGGCACAATGACCATGCCAACAATTACAAAGGAATATATGTATCTGAGTCTGGCTTACAGTTCAGACAGAGTCTTAGTCCGTTATGATCACAATGGGAAGCATGGCAGCCTGCAGGCAGACATGGGGCTTGAGAGGTAGCTGAGAGTTCTACAGCTGGATCTGTAGAAAGCAGAAAGAGAGACTGAAACACCACCTCTAATAAAGCCACACCCATGCCAGCAATGTCTCTCTCCCTATGAGACAATGGGGCAATTTTCTTTCAAATCACCATACCTCCTTTGCCCTCTCTTTTCCTGTCTACTGTCCCAATCCCTTCTCTCTTCTCTGCCTTTCCTTTTTTTTTTTTTTTTTCTTTTTTTCTCTATTCCTGGCAGCTCTTCTCTCCAGCAGAATTTTAATCACTTGAGAAAGGGTATCCTGGCCTTCATAAATGCTATCCCACAGCAACATAGCTCTCAAATTTACTGCTACAATGACCTCCATGACCCTTCTCAAAAAAGAGACTGGTACACTTTCCCCCCTACTTTGGAACTTTAACTAGCTCAGTGTGGTACATGCAGTCAACTTCAAATGCCTGACTCGCAACCCATGAGGACTCTCTCATGCTCACCTCCCTTACTCTTCTCTGCTTCCCCTTCATTTTCTTCTTGCTATCAGGGGTATTTCTAGTTATAACACAGCCTGCAACAGTTTTATGTATGTGATTCTCACCTCGGCATGAACTTCTCAAGAACAGGGCATGTTTTAGTTATGTCTGCATCCCCAGAACCTAGCAGAATCTAACACATGTAGCCATTCATTATTTTCCTTCCAAAGAGACAATTTATTGTACTGGGTTTGTTTGACAGATGAACCGCTCAGATTTTCCATTAACAAATGCTTCGGGTTTTGTTCTCACTGCATGTCTTCCTTCTGCACCTATAAATATTACAATGCATATGGAGGATATACTGATAGTTATTTTAATTTCTAAAGGAAAGTTTGGAGAGTAAAAGAGAAAAACAACCATTCTATGAATTCTATTCTATACCATATAACTTTGATACATTTTTTGAAATAATGATTTACAGTTATTTCAATACAATGTCCTGACTTTTGGATTTTAGTTTTCCTTTAAATGTAGTCCATATTTTAACATTTCACTTAAAACAAAGATGATCCAAATTATCACATACATCACCCTGTGTGTATACGTAGATGATAGAATGTGTCTGCAAGTGCATGCATGTTTAACTGATTTGTGTAAACCATTCTCGCCCAAATCAATTCTATCCTCATTGGCAATGTGCTGCTACAACAGAGCCATTATGACAAGTTCACTTCTCTGTAGACCTTTATAAACCTTAACAAATACACATATGTAATCAGCACACTATTGCTGGATTGCTACATAAAAGATTCGTGACTTTTAACATGTCAGGCATGTTGACAAGCCACATGCTAAAAGTTCATAGATTCAGATTCCCAGTGACTCTCCCCTTTAACATCCCCACCAGTGGTGCTTAAAGACCTAAATACTGACAAATAACATAAATAAGGAAACTAAGAATTCACCTCAGCCCGGTGACAAAACTGCCTCCACAGATATGAACTGTAATTTCAAAAGGGGATAGGTAGTGATTATGTTCTATATGCAAGTATAGACTCTTAACCAATCCAGTGTATTCTCACTTACTTTCTAAAGCCAATAAAATTGATTTGAAGTAATTAGTTTGCATGGGGTGCAAACTAATAGTTACCTATTTTCCTGGGCTGCATTCCTGTACAGCTTACCTTCTTATACTCAGAGTCTTAGGCACACACACTTCTTCCTCCAAGTTTTGTGTTTATAACATAAAGAAGAAAAGTAAAGTGCTTAAAATGGATTATTTCTATATTAACACTATGGCATTGATTTTTAAAATTCTATTCTCAGAAGGACTTTTAAAATTAATTAATTAACTAATTAATTAATCAACTTTTTAGAGTGTTTATGAGAATGTGTGTCTGGGCAACGTTTAGACATAGTGCCTTTGAAGACCAGAAGAAAACATCAGACCTTCTGGAACTGAAGTAACAGGCAACTGTGAACCATTCATTCCAACGAATGGGAAAAATCAAATCTGGGTCTTCTGCAGCAGCAGCCAGTGCTCTTAACCACTAAGCCATCATCCCATCCCCTATTCTATTCTCTTTATGTAGTGATTAACAAATGGCATTCCAGAGCTGGAGAGATGGCTCAGCACTTAAGAGCACTGGCTACTCTTCCAGAGGTCCTGAGTTCAATTCCCAGCAACTGCACTGATGCACACAACCATCTATAATGGTTCCTTGGATCCTGAACTGCATAAATGGAGAACAGGATCTTTGTACGCACAAGCATTGAATGTTCTCTTCTCACTCTGGAACAGCCATTTCAAGTTCCTGTTGCATTGACTTCTGTCAAGATGGTCTGGATCTTGGGCTGTGAGCCCAAAAGAAGAAAACAACCTCTTCCTCTCATAAATTGCTTTTGCCTGAGCATTTTTTACAGAGCACAAATACAAACCAGACATGTTCTTTGCTGCACTATGAGTTTCAGTATCCACACCTCAGTTCCCTAAAGCTTTATTAATCACCTGTTAGCTTTCATCAAGAGTATATAAGCAAAGATGTGCTACCATGGATTCATGAACTGGTAGCCAAAAAAAAAGAATAGTATTGCTGTAGTTAAACACACAGAACGCTTATTGTTGTTTTATCCATATATCCATATTTCTTGAAAGTTTAATCTGCATGCCAGCTTCAGTTTGAGCACCATTGAAGATAGATACATGTACACTTTTACACAATCTTTCCAATTTGGAAAAAAACAGTGACTGTGGTCACAAAATCATGGATCAGAATCTCAATAGAGTCATAGATTCTTTGGGTGACCTTTGACAGCTTGTTGGTATGCTGTTGCCCCTTATTGGACAATTAAGTTAAGATGAGGAAGGAATAATCACAAAGGGAGACAATAAAAACACTGAGTACTAAGGAAGCCACCTGTGTGGCTCACGGCTGCCTGCCATACCATTTTTCCTATGGAAATTTGCGGATAATTTATGATCAGGCACAAAATCAAAAGATGATTTGTAGAGTGGCATCTACTATTTTCTTAAGCTCAAAGAAGATTGATAAATGAAATTTTATTAACTCTTATAGTTAGCTAGATCTCCTGGATTCTTATACCCATCTTGACGTAGATTGCTGTTACTTAATGAATGCCTACATTCTGTGAAACTGTGCTGGGGCAATGATACAGGAGCCATTGAATTTTATAATCCTGATGCAGCTTTCATGTTTGTCCTGTTTGCCTGTTTTCCTTTTTCTTCTCCAAGCAGCTTCTTGGAATTTAATGTACTTTATATCTCCTTGACTCTTTCTTCAGTGCTTTACTGTATAATTAAATCCTAGATCCTGTATGCCTTTACTAGAATTGAGCTAGTGAGCTGGGTTAGCAGGTAGAGGTGCTTACTGCCAAGCCTTATTACTTACATTTCATAGGCAGAACCCACACAATGGAAGGAGAGAACTTACACAATCAAACTACAGGTGTGTGTGTGTGTGTGTGTGTGTGTGTGTGTGTGTCTGTGTGTGTGTGTGTAGTGTAGTGTCTCTGATTATTTTTTATATTTTTTATTTTATTATTTTCTCTCTCTCTCTCTGTAGTTTTAAAAATTCATCAAGAGTAAATTACAAGAGAGAATTGCATTCTCTTAGCTTAACTTTAGACAAGCTCTTCTCTATTTTTTAACCAAATAAATGTATACTCTTAATCATAGCTATCAACATTCTTTATAATTCCAAACTACAATGATGTGTGAATAATATTATAATTTTAGCTTACAAAGCCCAATCTACCCATAAATTGAATTTTATAAATTTTATTATAAAAAAGGAAATGAACAATTTGAATTTTAAGCAGCTGAAATCTTTTACATTTCAAAAATTAATTTTCATGCTAAGACATGTATGTACTGCTGGACACCTTCTTACAGTCAAACACTAATGTTTGGTGGAAACTATAAATGGGGTTTATTTTATCTTTTCTAAATGTTTGCTCTAATTGTCTAAGAAGGAGTTGATACCCTGGCAAAATGAAAAGATCACATTTTGCCAGTTCATTAAAAGGCTCTTTTCTATGGGCCTGGCTAGAGTTTGGGGGGGGGGGGGGACTGCCTTGCTTAGATAATCGCACACTGTTCATTTCTTCACTGTTTATTATTGTTTTCAAAGCAATCCATTGTTTTAAATAATGAGGTAAACTCTTGGTGAGGATCACAAAAGCAGTTCTTGCCAGCTGGCCTTTGTCAGGGAGTAATACATCACTGGAGGGGCTCAGTTCTCCTGTCGGGCAAGGCTATACATCATCTGTTTGAAAGGCTCCGAAGATACATTGAAGCCCATCGGGATGTCTATGAAAGAGACTAGGCCTTTTTTTTTCCAGTTGGAACAATATGAAAAGGAAGCAGGTGGGCTTCTAAACTTACAGCAGTAACACAACAATGCGTACCGAAAACCTGGACATCACAGCTGTGTCATCAGAGTGTAACAAGAGTGGTCAGAGGAATCAGGATACACTACTTCACAAAAGTATTAGGGAAGTGTCTGAGTTCTTGCCTAACATGCACTGAGCCCTGAGTCTTATTCCCAGAATTGTCTAAACTAGGATCAATAGCACATACACTTGGGAGATAGAAGAGGGAGGGTAAGAGGTTCAAGATCATGCTTAATTACAAGGCCATCTTGGGCTACATGAGCACCTGTCTCAAAAACACTACCAACAAAGAACAAAAATTGAAGGTAAAGCAGCAGGAGTTGTTTCCTTAGTAGAGCAGCTGCATGTTAAACAGCTTCTTCCAAAGGTTCCATGCAGAGAGGGCTTTGCTTGAATGTCACCAAGAGCATATAAGCTTGCTTCTTCACAGAGAGGTTCTTCACAGAGAAGTGCTGTTCCCAAGAATGTTGAGTCTTTGCACACTGGGGACTGAGTTGGGAACTTGCTGTCACAGTCAGTATGAGTTTCTAATTTGAAAGATAAGGTCTCTGGTTGCCATGACAATATTAATATTATAGACTTTTTTTTCTATATAGAATATAATTGAAACTAACTTTTAATTAGAGGACAGCATTTCAGCTTAAGGATTAAGGACAGATATTTGAACCTACAAGCATTTTACTTGATTTCTCCAGTCTTTACATCATCAGACTGCTCACATACTTGTAAGCCCACACATCTGGCCCTACATCTAAATCATCTCAGTATGTGAGTTACTTAAGTTCTTAAGATGACGCTTGGTCTGTCTCCCTTTTCTCTAACATGTAGCTTGTACTTCGACTATACCATATAATCACAGCACTCCTAGTAATATGCATTCTGATTACTAAGAGAGCAGCCAGCTTCTACAGATGGGAACTCATCAGCCATAGATATAAGGGCTTCTTGCCTCTGCCTATCTCTCTTGCTCTTGCCTTCCTGATTTTTGTCTGTCCTTTTGTCTCTTTCCCCTCTCTCTCCAGGTGCTCATGGTCAGCTTGTTCCTCTTTCTCTTTTTCTCCTTCTCCTTCCCTCTCTCCCTCCATCCCTTCCTCTCCCTCTCTCTCTCTCCCTCTCTCTCTCTCTCTCTCTCTCTCTCTCTCTCTCTCTCTCTCTCTCTCTCTCTGCCTTTCTCTGTCTCTACTACCTTTTCAACTCCCCTTCCCATGCTTTGAATAAACTCTATTCTATACTATATACTTTCCTGTGGCTGGTCCCTCGGGGAGAGGGATGTCTCAGCATTGGCCTGCTGAGGCACCCCCTAACTCATACATCACCACACATCCACCAAAACAAATTACCCTCTCTTTGTCTTTTTATAAAGACATCAGGGACTGTCTTTGATTTTTATCAGATATTGGAAGTCCTGGCCCACAAGTGGCAATTCCATTCTCTGAACAGTCAGTCATAAGCTGTGACCAAAAGCAAGATTCTATAAGCACTGCCCATGGTTTCTGGAGTGCTTCCATGACTGTAAGTAAGTTCAGTAGTCAGAGGTGAGGTTGCATGAAAACAGGGCTGCCTTCAGGTTTCTGCCTTGACTTTGCTCAATGATGTACTGCAAGCTAAAAATACAAATTTCCCCATAAAGTCATAATATTTCATCACAGTATCAGAAAGTAGACTAGAATTAGTGGGTCTTCCTACCAAAGTAACAAATCTAGTTAAACCCTCACAGAAAGACTCGGAGACCTGTTACCATGGTGATCCTGATTCTCATGAAGTTGACACTCAAGATAAATCATCCCTGATGGCTTTTGATCTTCAATGATCAAAGGTTGTAAATATTAGTTTTTCATACAAAGAAAGATGAATGCAACATTTGTTAGAACAATACAGAGGAACTTAGCATAAGACATACTAAGGAATGAGAGGTCCAGAAGGGTAAAAATAGCAATCATGTGAAGGATTCACAAGTCCCATATCAAGACCCGATAACATAATGGCAAAACACTTTTTCTGCAGATGAGTAAACTTTGCACATCAGAAGGTAGGTTAGGAAAGGGAAGGGTGCTCAGTGGTTAGGAACACCATCTGATCTTCCAGATGACCTACAAGAACATTTGATTCCCAGCACCTATATGGCAGCTCATAATTGTCTATAACTCCAGTACCAGGCGGTCTGATCCCTTCTTCTGGCCTCAGCAGATATTGCATGTACCCTGGGCACAGACATATACAGGGAAAATGCACACATAAAATAAAAATAGACAAAAATTAAAATAAAAATTATGGAATACCCGAGTTCAAGTTCCAGCATAAAAAAAGCCTAGCATGGTTGATCATGTCTATATTTCTAGCACTGGAGGTTAGACTCAAGTGAGTTCTAAATGTCACTAGCCAGCCAGTCTAGTCAATCTTAGAGCACTGGATTTGGTGAAAAACTGTCTCAACAAATAATGTTGATACAGCTAGAGAACAAACATGCCATCCCATAGCCTCTACTAGAATGATCATACCTGTAGTACACACACACACACACACACACACACACACACACACACACAAAAATACACTCACACACATACATACACACATGTACACACACAAATGCACATGTACACACATTCACATGCATGCACACACATGCACATACAAATATACATGCAAACATGCACACATATACACATGGATTTTCATGTTTTATATACTTTTTTTCTGTGTATATGTGCTTTATTGCTTGAGTTCAAGCTCACACATTCCTGGATTGTGTTCAGAGACCAGAAAGAGGGTATCAGATTCCTTGGAAATGGTTACAGATGATTGTAAGCTGTTGTAGGGGTACCAGGACCTGAACGAGGGTCCTGTCCAAGAGCAGGTTGTGCTTTTCACCATGTATTTATCTCTCCAGCCCTATACAAATTATTTTAACATATATATGAAAATTATCTGCAGACATATTTAAAGTTTAAGACACAGGTAGTTTTCCTTTCACTTGTATTCAGTGTCTGGTCTTTTTCTCCAGAGTTACATGAGCCTGAATAAAAATATTTTCAGAGCAGTGATGTTTATTTGAGACTGTGAAAAGTATGCTTCCCCATTGAAGGATACAGAATTAAATATAAAATTCTAAAGACACATGAAGGGAAAACACAGGAAGGAACAAAGGGACAAGACAGAGAAGATGTATCAGAGCAGAGAAGATGAACAACAAGAGAAACGGCAGTGGGCTTGTGTCTCCCACATCCTCATTCCCCTTCAGTATCCTTCTCTGAGCATCATTTGACTCTGGTATTGTTGTGTACATATCAGGGCCACAATTGTTATGTCCACCCTGACACTGAACAGAATGTCTTCCTAACACCATTTGCTAAGCCTTACAGTATGGTAATCATTACAAGCCTTATGCGTTTATTTAGTGCTATATACAATCTAGAAACATTGAAAACATATAGGAGAGCTTTCTTAGGTTGTATGCAAATTCTATACTCTTTTGTATGAGAAATCTGTGCATCTGAAAGCTTCAGTGCTTTTGATATGTTACAAATAATTCTCCACAGAATCCGGTGCTGGATAGATAAAAGTCTCTCCTTTAAGCACAATTTAACTTTTAATTTATAAAACATTCATTCATTTACTTATATGTGTATAGGCATTCAGGCGCATACATAATCTATGTTGTCTGAGTCTGCATATTCTGTGGTATGCTGGTGGAAGTCAGAGACAACTTGTTGACATTGGTTTTCTCTTTCTGCAGTGTGGGTGCTAAAATTTGAGATCAAGCTGTCAGGCCTCATGGCGACAGCTTTTACCCAGCGAACCACCTCATCAGTCTCCCAAGGTACACTTTTACTGGGCAGACAAGATATGTCTATAGATTTTATGTGACACTGCCCCAGTGAAACGCAGGTATGTTTTGGCCATGTACTTTGACAAACTGATCAGATCAGCTAAGAAGTTAGTACTTTAAAAAAAAAATGAAGACCTGTGTGGTACCAGCTTCAAAGACAGTTTATAAGGACTGTCAACACAGAGGACAATGAAACTGTGTGTGATGCAGTCAATATCACAGTGTTCGTCCAGGAAGTTTGCACTTCTGTTTCTCTGGGGACTCTTGAAAGAGAAGAGAACAAGGTTACAGCCCTGTGAGCCAAGTGGGAGGGAAGTCACCTGTGACTGTGGCTGTGTTTTTCTGTTAACTTTCTAGACAGGGAAGGAGGTGAGAAAGGGTGAGCAGGTGGTGTCAATGAATCACAGTTATGACACTGTAAAAATACAGCTTTATTTATTTGTTTTTGGTTAAAATTGTGGAAAGAGGCTTCTAAAATGAAAGATCTCAAGCATCCAGTAATATGTAGTTAATGAATGACTACAAATAAAAATTTAATCAAAATAAGTTGTTTGGCTGTTTTTTTTTAACTTATCAAAATATATTTAATTGCCAAACTATGAATTTGTTAATTTTGTTCATAATTATCTAGATGACAGATCCATAAATATATCTTTTATGTTAAATTACGATCTTCATATTAATCTTAATTTTTTCCCCTTCTAAAGACAGAAGTACTCACCCTTTTGTCTTTAATCTTCTAGAGTTTCATGTGTTCTGTGTATTGTATCTTGTTTAATCTGAGCTACCATTTATCAGTGAGTGCATACTATGTGTATTCTTTTTTCCTTCTTTTGGGTTACTTCACTCAGAATGATATTTTCTATTTCCACCCATTTGTTTAAGATTTCACAATATCATTGTTTTTAATAACTGAGTAGTACTACATTGTGCTTATGTACTGTATTTTCGGTATCCATTCCTCTCTTGAAGGACATCTAGATTCTTTCCAGCTCCTGGCAATTATAAATAAGGCTGCTATAAACATAGTGGAGCATGTGTCTTTGTTATATGTTGGAGGATCTTTTGGGTATATGCTCACGAGCAGTACTATGGTCCTTAAGTGCTGTAATACTATGTCCAATGCTCTGTTGATATCTCCTTTTTATATTTTATTTTAATTTATTTTGTTGCTATTTTATAACTATAAACTGGCTACTGATATAAGTAATAATGTGAATGTATGATATGCAGATGGTTTTAGGTATGGCCAGTGGAAGAATCATTCAACCACAAAGGGGTGGAAATTCATAGGTTGATAACTAGAGTTTTAAACCATTTCTCCAGCTCCCTCTACTTGTATTTTATTGCGTATTCCATTAACCTCTTCATCCCTATGATAATCCCCTGTAGTTTCATAATCTATACACAGAAACACACACACACACACACACACACACACACACTTACAGCCAGAGGATATTTAAAACTCTACATAGCACTTATCACTTTTCATACTGAACCTAGTTTTTCTGCTTATATAATACCTTCCAGTTGTGTCTATTGTTCTTCAAATGTCATGATTTAATTTTCTTTTTGGTACCATAAAACTTCTTTGTGCATATGCAATGGGTTTTCATGTTCATTCATCTGTAAATGAACATCCAGGTTGGTTCAATTTCCTAGCTATTATAAATAGTGCAACAAATAAAAAATAAAGATGTAAATTACCTCTGTTAACTTGGACTCCTCTGGGTAAATACCCAATAGTAGTAGGGCTAGATCATATGGTAATTCTGCTTTTGTTTGTTTGATTAATTTTGTTCTGATTCCAAAGTGGCTACACCAGTTTACATTTCTGCGAGCACTGAGGATGATTTCCCCTTTGCTGCATTTTTGCCAATATTTGTTATAATTTATTGCTTGTAAAAAAAAAAAAAAAAAAAAAAAAAAAAAAAAAAAAAAAAAAAACTTACTGAGAATTTAGAGCCAAAGAGAAGAGGTGTTCTTCTTGATATTGGTGGGGTAATCCCCCAAATAAAACACTGGAAAGAGGGGGGAAGGGAAGGCAGAGAAGAGAAGGGAAGGGGAGGGGAGGGGAGAGGAGGAACAGGAGGGGAGATGAGGGGAGGGTAACTGGAGGTGAGGGAAGTGGAAGGAAGAGAAGGGTGGGAAGGGAAGGGAAAAGGAGGGAAGGAAAGGGAAGGAAAGGGAAGAGAAGAGAATAGAAAGAGAGAAAGCAAATAAAACAGGGAGAAAGGGGGAAGCAGAGGGAAGGGGATGGGAAGGTATTCTAGCCAAGTGGAAGAACAATCAAGAAGATAAAACATAAGAGAGCATAGGTCATGGGAAAGTAAGTGGTACCCTCTACTTTTTCTGATACTTTTGAGGAATACTCTCTGCTTTCCCCAATGTTAGCTCCTATGACAGGAAAAGACAGTGAAGATGTTCCTCCATCTTCTATTGTTATTAAGTGATGGAGAATTCTGTGGAAAAATCACCACGTCTCTTCTAGGAACCTGAGCTTAAGATGTCCCAGCTAATTTACCTTGGCTTCTGTCTGCTTGCTTCTTTAAAATGTCTAGAACAAAATGTTTTTTACGTTAAATTCCCTTGTTCTAAAAGCTTCACAGAGGGACTTTACTTAAATCCTCAGTACCCCAGGAAAGTCCTGGTCAACTGAAATAAAGATTTTCTTCTGACTATTGATGGGGTCTGTGTGGTCTTCACAGGTGGGCTCTTGTAACAATCACACAATAACTACTGGGCATATTACAAGAGATGATGAATTGTCAGCCTCACAGACAAAATCCTAGGCATTAGGCTCAGAAAGAACCCAAGACACTGTTTTTAAGAGGATTTTGACAAGATGTTTACACATTCTGATGACTTTTATTCCCAATTTCAATGACAACATTCTGTAAAATCCTGCCTTTTGATAAATATAGACCCAGAGGGGAACGCCATCTCACAGGCAAATGTGTCCAAGAGTCCCTCAATCCTATAAGACATTCTGAGGTAATTAATGCAAAACATCAAGCTCCAGATCCCATTTAAGGAAGTAGCAGTTGTGAAGTTCAAGTCCTTTTTTTGTTAATAAGATTGTGACTGTGGCCATCTAGAAAAAGAGTCTATGAAAACAAGTCTGCCACATCCATGGGATAGAAACAGCCCCGCAATTTACTTTCCAATCTCTCCTCAGATCTCAGTGTTACCAGAGGTAAAGTAAACTTCTAGGCTACAACAGTCCTATAACAGGTCAGACTCAGGCAGTCATCCTTAGTACGCTAAACAAACTAATAATAGCAGCCAGGGAAGTATTGAGTATTTTTATTCAATGTGGACACATTGAAAGGAACAGGGACACTAGTAGCCCCCCTTCTTCAGAGCTATAACTTGGGAAGCTGCTTAAGCAGAAGGTAATATGTAAACATAGCTAAACATGTATGGGAAGGTGAGGACCTACCTATCATTAACAGAGCTACCATCCCTATTGACAGCTGGCCTGACAAAGTATAAATCTCTTTTCAGGTAACAAGCTCATTTGGCTGAGTGGAATGCTTTTTTCACCTTTCCTTGGACTACATTCTTTCAATAGTCAAGTAGATGACAGAAGAAGTATCTATTTAAAATAGCTCATTTTTGACTAGGGTCAAAATATTAGTCTATGGTTGGAAGTAGAAAAAAGGAGAGCACTTGGGCATCCAACATGTTAGCAGTTTATTTTGCAGAATCTGAAAATACTGGCAGGCCTGTGAACTAAAAAATCTGACTTTAACAGTAGTCTCTAACTTAGCAATGGAGTTTCCAATTAAAGAGGCAGTTTGCTGTAATGGAATGGGGCCTGGCTTTAGTGACAAAACTTCCATTGTGTCCCAATTGTACCACTTATGTCCTGATTTAATGATGAGCTTACACTTAATATCCATGAATTTTATTTCCTTCTCTGTAAAATGAACACAGCAAGCCAATTGTGAGGATCAAAGAAAGTGTGGAAGGAGATCAGTAGCTCATAACTGGGTGTCCACACGTGTATCTGGGCATTTTAGTCACTGGTAGGCCATTGTTCAAGGAAAGGTGGAATTAATATTAGCATAACTATCATGCTGATGACATCATTTGAGATGTTAAAAAGGGTTGCAAAGTCCTCTGGGGATACTTCTGCCTCCTTCAGTGCAGGATACACAGGAAAAGATACAGCAATCTAGAGGGATTTATGGACATTTCCTGTTCTGTAGGAGTTCAGAACTATCAGGAAGTACAAAATCACTACCTCCCATCTTCAGAGCACAGTAGTTTGTTAACCAAGTGCCTATTGCACCACTGTTTACATCTTTCCTTGTGTGTTCATTTGGCAAAAGATGACCCAAGCCACCTCATAAAGCCCAAGAAAAAGCCCAATTGAGCTTTGCCAGTAATATGTATATGTGTGTGTGTGTGTGTGTGTGTGTGTGTGTGTGTGTGTGTGTGTGTGTGTGTATGTGGGGCATGCCAGCCATGATTGTAAATACTTACAATTTCTATGCTGAAGAGATGACTTCTCTAGAATAGTCAGTGAACTCCAGGTTCAATAAGACACCATGTGTTTAAAGTTAAGATAGAAAGTGACTGAAGAAGACACTTGACAGGTTTATGGCCTAACATACAAATGCACAATGTACATGAACAGACACAAATACACACACACACACACACACACACACACACACACACACCCCTTAAGTAAAAGTAATTCTAATGCATCTTCCTTTATACCCACCCTTAAAATTCACTTCCACAAATAGCTCCTTTTTTCTGCGGCCATCATGCTCTACCTCCTGTTCTTTTCTGTGGTTATCAAAGTTGACTCATTTTCACTAATCTGACAAGCATAGTTGGGCTGGCCCATTGTATCCCAGGCAGAAACTCTAAGCCAAAAGCTAATATTGAACGGAATAGGTAAAAGATGCCTGATGGGGTGGTCCATGAAAATCACCACAAATGCAGACTACATTCACGTGTTTGAGATCCAGATATCTAACATCTTGAGTGAAACTGGGTAAGAAGAGAACACATGCATAGGGAGGTAGATGACAGATGACTCGGTAGAGAGATGAATGGATGTGAGACAGTTACACAGGTGATAGAAAGATTGATGCATACATTTGTATGATAGGCATTGATGGTAGACATAGATGCAGGCAGTACAGACACAGAAGTAACAGGATCTCCCTAAGAACCTCAGTATCTGATGGGAAATAGAGTTTATTGGCCCACATAAGCTCCCTGTTGTTTATTTTCTTTTACCACAACCCAGTAAACTAGCAACAGTGCATTGCCTAACCCAGTAAGAAGAGGGAGAGCAAAAAAGTGGTCCAGGGGGTTGTTCCTCCTTGGATAAATCCATGTGTAAGAACTTAAGTTTTTAAATAAAAGGTATGTTATCAATTAGTATTCTACCCACTAGATTTTAAATATGAGTCTCTGTTGGGATACTAGTTCATATTTATTCTGAGTGAAGTTAATTGTATGGTTAAACCCAACCAGAGCAATCATCAAGTGTCTGGGGATGTTGTCTCCAAAGACCCACACGACACAACGGCACAGGAATTATTCCTGAAATCTGTGATGAGTTACCATCCTAGTTACCATTCTAGAGTTTGAAACTGACTAGTCAAGGCAGCATTCAAGGTTTTCCAACCAGTTGTTGAAGCCTACCAGCTAGAACCCTAATTTTGTTACTAATGGTTGTGTTCTTAGGTGGGTTCTTCCAAGTTCACTGTGTTTTTCTCAAAAAATTAAGATAAGCCACATGCACATAGATTTTTGAAGCAATTATTCACAGATAAACAATAGCACATGTCAGAAAGAAATGCTTTGTTAATAGTGACAGTGGGATACCAACTGACAAACTACTCAAGGGCTATGATTATTGCTCTCCACTTTCTTGTCTGGCTTCAAGAAGAGGAGGAGTTTGTTGTTAAGGAACAAAAAGTGGTTTGAATGACAGGCTTGCTTAAGCCTTGGCATACTCTAACATGTCTCTTCTCACAATGTATATGATTTTAATCATAGGCACTCTTTCATGTGTATGTGTGTAGGCACAAGATAGTAAACAGGTAACTCTTCCAAAAAGTTCACTGAAAAGACACAGTTTGCTTTATTGCTCATGTACTGAAAACAGTCTAAACCACATTTAGCCAGTGCCCATAGTAAATCCAGTTGTTTTGTTTTGTTTTTCTTTTTTTGTTTCGGTTTGGTTGAGAGTAATGCATTTACATTTCTTAACTCTTGTATAAGTATATTTAGCTCTATGAACATGGGGGTCCTAGGTTGCTAACATATTTCTAGGTTTACTGTTTGGTGAGGGGTATGTGTATGATGAAGGACACCAAGTGAATTATTAGAGGATGGGTGGGTGCATTGAATCCCAGGTTGCTGACTTATTACCCACTCTTACATGGCTCGGTATTACTCTTAGAAAACCACACTTACCATCAGATTTAATAGGCATTTGGCTTGCTCTCCCAACTTCTAGAAAATTGAGATGAAGCTATAGCATGTACATCAAGAAGCCCAAAACCAATTTTATTTGTACTTAAACCACAATGCTTGAATTAGCATCATCCCAGGGACACATTATTTCATGCTGTATAAGTTTAACACCATTTATCACTACATGTTTTATAAATTTCAATAATTATCATAATCATTAGATAACGTTCTACATGAAGTATGAGCTACTTAGTCAACCACATTTCTCTGACTAGAATAATGATGGTCTTGCAGTAGACGGTCAATAAATAGAAAGCATTTTATAAAGGATTTAAGACAACAAATCTACACTCTATCCACACTGTGGCCCCAAAGTGCATCTATGTATTGCAATCGTTACCACATAGTTTTTCAGAACTTCTGACCTGTGTTATTTTCTCCCAGAGGCTCTGACGTCCCACAACAGACAATGGCTTATTTTCTTCCCTATCTTTCCTAAGCAAACAAACTGTGTGTAACTGACAAGCCATCTCCTTGGCTCATTATTCTCTCCCCACTTCTTAGGAAAGCACCTGGCACATGGTGACATGAGCTTGAAAGGTGACAGAGTTTTCCCTTGAAATTGTTCCCTGTGTGCCCTATCCCTTTTCTTGTACAGATTGTCAACATGCCCCCCTCACTCACTTCCTGTTCCAGAAACTTCAGCATTCTTAGTGTTCAGTGTTTTTTTAAAGTGAAGAATCCTTGCCCTTTGATATTAGGATCTTTCCAACAGCAAATATCTGTGAAGAAAATTCATATTCTGTTCTCCCCAATCATAATCACACTTTTCTGCAACAAATGATAAAAGTGCTGTGCAAGAGCCTTGATGTTATTACACAAATTATAACTAATTTTTAGTATAGGGGAAGGGGCTTGAGATGTGAACACTTGGTAGAAGACATAGGGGCCTTGGCTTTATCCCTCGAACAACATAAACTTAGCACAGTGACATAACCCGTGTATTTAGAATGTATACTTAATAAGTTCTAAGATTTGAGGTCATGCTCAGCTATATAATGAGTTAAAAGAGGCTGAGATACATGAGACCTTTATCTCAAAAGAAAAAAAAAAGGGTGACAAAGAAAAGAATGAGACTTAGTTTGGGTCCACCCTATGAATCGTTGATTTCCAAGGATGAGTTCTAATTCATCCTAACATAGCTGGAGATAAATTCTATGATAGCAGTTTTAGAACTGAGAAACAAAAACTTAGGAAAATGATGCTTCGGCTCCTATCCAATGCAATTGTCCAGCTGATGTCCGTCCCATTTTCCTAATGAACACACAACTTCATGGATCATTTCAAACCCAGCAAACCAGGAGAGATGGTACTTCTTTTTTTCAAGAGGGAGAGGAGTATGTTCTTTCGAGAGCTTTTCAAAATATGTCATGTAGCTTTTTGGGGGAAAAAAGGAGTACAAAAATCAAAGAGCAGAAAGAAAAACAGTCACAACAAAAATATATTATTACAAAGTGAAGCCTGTTATCACTGCTCTGCTGAAGAAAAGTGATCCATACTCCATCTGTCATAAACCGCGAGAAAGGCAGTAGTTACGTTTTTAAAGTCTGTGTTTCTCTCTGTAAAATGCTACATAATCGCCAATGTTTACCAATTTGTCATTACTGAACTATCACTTAACTCTGTGAATATTTCACGTGGATTGATGATATACAACCACAATAATTAAAAGTTTGAGTTTGGAAACAGTCTTCAAGCCTTTAAATCTGTCATTTGGGAGTCAGACACAGAAAAGGTACAGACCATCCTGATCCCCATAGAAAGTTGAAGGCCACCCAGGAATATAGAGTGTAGATTTTTTTACCCAACATTTTATATTTAATAAAATCATTTGATTTTATAAAAGCTGATGCCTAGGATGTAGCTTAGATGGTATACTACTTGCTTGTGGGAAGCTTAAGATTTTATCTCCACAGCTTTATAAACCAAATATGATGACACCAGCCTTTAGTTTCAGCACATGGGAGGTGGAAGCAGAAGAATCAGAGTAGATGCTTGGTTTCAAAATACAAAAAACAAAAATAAGATCTTTACAAAGTCATTTAAACATCCTAAATATTCCCTAAAAATGAAGGTTTTGGGTTTTGTTTTGTTTTCTTTTTTGGACCAAATATTCCAAGAGGACTTTAAGCCAGTTTACCAGTAACAGCTAAGTTTCCAATATGTTGCAACAGTTGTTGCATAAGAACCAATAGTAAGCTTGGGAGATGGCTCAGCAGGTAAAGTGCTCACCACATGAGTGTGAAAGCCTCAAAAACTACAGAAAACAACAGATTGACAAGGGGACCCAAACATAATTCCAGTACTACAGAGGCAGAAACTTGGTGGAAGGGAGAAACAGCTATTGCAAAAGGTCCTCCACTCAAATGCCATGAGTGGGAGTGTACAAACACACACACACACACACACACACACACACACACATGCACGCACGCACGCACCCACGCACATGCACACGCACACGCACACGCACACACACACACACACACACACACACACCATGATCATATAAGCTGGCAAGCCATACTAGCTTATATAGGCAAATCCTGGGTTAAAGAAAGAGGTCCTGCTCAATAAATAGTGTAGAGATTAGAGGATGATCTTGTAAGATGCCCCAATCAACTTTCTGTCTCCATGTGTATGTCCCCAATACACACAAGTACACCTGTGAACATGTACACACACACACACACACACACACACACACACACACACACACACGTGTTGTGGATTGTTCTGCAGCTGTTTGTATTTTGATGATAATTCCATTTCCACAAGCAAGCTCTGTCTGATTTCAATGCTACAGTGCTCCAGTTCCCTGCCAGAGCCTTCTTTGGGTTGCAGGGGTTGACAGTTGAGTTCTAATCTAGGTTAGCTTTTGGGCTAATATGCACTTATTGGTGAATATATACTATGGGTATTCTTTTGTGACTAGGTTACTTCACTCTGGATATTTTCTAGTTCCGTCCAGTTGTCTGTAAATTTCATGAAGTGATTTTCTTTAATAGCTGAGTAGTACTCCATTGTGTAAATGAACCAGGTTTTATGCATCCATTCTTCTGTTGAGGGCGATCTGGGTTCTTTCCAGCTTCTGCCCATTGTAAGTAAGGCTACTATGAACATATTGAGGCATGTATCCTTGTATGTTAGAGCATCTTTTTGGTATATGCCCAGGAGTTATATAGCTGGGTCTTTAGGTATTCCAACTTTCTGAGGAACCACCAGACTAAATTTCAGAGTGATTGTACCAGCTTGCAATTCTACCCACAATGAAAAGGAGTATCTCTTTCTCTACATTTTCACCAGCATCTGCTGTCACCTAAGTGTTTGGACTTAGCTATTTTCACTGGTGTGAGGTAGAATCTCAGCGTTTTTTTTTTTTTTTTTTCTTAATTTACATTTCCCTGATGACTAAGGATGTTGAACATTTCTTTAGGTGCTTCTCAGCCAATCAATATTCCTCAGTTGAGTTCTGCTCCCCTGTCCTGTTTTTGGCATGTTCATTTTATTCTCTGGAGTCTAGTTTCTGGAGTTATTTGTATATATTGGATATTAGCCTTCTATCAGATACAAAACTGGTAAAGATCGTTTCTCAATCTCTTGGTTGCCATTTTGTTCTATTTACAGTATCCGTTGCCTTACAGAACCTTTGCAATTGTATGAGGTCCCATTTATTGATTTTTGATCTTAGAGCATGAGCCATTTTTGTTCTATTCAGGAAATATTTCCCTTTGTCAATGAGTTCAAAGCTTTTCCCCACTTACTTTGTTATTAGTTCCAGTGGATCTGATCTTTGATCCACTTGGACTTGACTTTTGAACAGAACAGTAAGAATTGATAGATTTGCATTCTTCCACATGCTGACCACCAGTTAAACCAACAGCATTTGTTGAATATGTGATCTTTTTCCAACTGGATGGTTTTAGCTTTTTTGTCAAAAATCAAGCCACAACCACAGGTGTGTGGGTTTATTTCTGAGTCTTCAATTCTATTTCATTGATCTGCCTGCCTGTTTCTGTACCAATACCATACAGTTTTTGTCAAGATTGCTCTGTAATACAGCTTGAGGTCAGGAATGGTGATTCCCCTAGAAGTTATTTTATTGTTGAGAATAGTTTTTGCTTTCTTGTGTTTTCTGTTATTCCAAATGAATTTGCAAATTTCTCTTTTTAATTCTATGAAGAATTAAGTTGGGATTTTGATGGGGATTGTATTGAATCCATAGATTTTTATTCTAATCTCCAATCAATCATGTTGATACCTTGTGTTTAGCTATAATATTCTAGAGAATCAAACAGAAATCAATTCACATGGTCAAGGTGATATATGATTTGAAAATTATTCCTGAATGATGATAGGCTGGAGAACCAGAAAAGCTCCATTGTATGATTCTTTTATATGTCTTGATATAGCAGGAGACGAAAAAGAAAGATAGGAAGTGACAAATATTTAAGGGGTAGGGATTAAAAATAAGCTAGTAGTGGCAGCAGAGGGACAATTAAAATAGACAAACATTTCTCCTTGCTAGAAATATGAAGACATGACTAAATAAAAAGTAAACTGTCTGTATGTGTACTTAAGTTTTTGTGATCATATATTTGTGTGTGCCCATTTGTTTGTGGATATGTCTGTGTGCTCATGTATCTGTGTGCCTATATCTGTGTGTATGTGAGTATATCTGTGTGTGTTTGTGCATGTGCACGTGTGTGTGTGTGTGTGTGTGTGTGTGTGTGTGTGTGTGTGTGTGTGTGTGGTACCTTTCTCCTTTGCTCTCTACAAGGGTTTCTTTCAAATTTGCCAAGACTAGTAACGCCCAGGGATCTTCTTCTGTTCTTTTGTTTTCTTTGGTCTTCAGCTGACTGGATCAAGACCACACTTAACTCCAGTGAACAGACTCATACCATCACACACACACACACACACACACACACACAGAGAGAGAGAGAGAGAGAGAGAGAGAGAGAGAGAGAGAGAGAGAGAAGAGAGAGAGAGTGAGAGAGAGACAGAGAGAGAGAGAGACAGAGAGAGAGAGAGAGAGAGAGAGAGAGAGAGAGAGAGAGAGAGAGAGAGAGAGAGAGAACATTTTAAAAGCCCCAGTTCACAGCATTATTGTTAAAATAATACTGAATACTGAGGAAGACTGACCTTAATGGCAATAGCTTTCTCTACAGAGGTGTATATGTTACTATTTCTGTCTCAGATCGCCTGTAAGTATTTATGACTATTGAAATTACTACAAAAACTCAAAACATTGACTTTAGTTAAAAATAAGAGAGATTTTACCCAACAATATATTTTTGATCTGACTCCTTTACTAATAGGTTTGTTTCTGTGCAATTTTTTAGTAGGTGAAGAAAATATTGGTATCTCTAAACCTTTCAAAATGTGTTGATTTTGTTATTTCAACCACAGGAAGATTACTGACACCAAGCTGAAATCTATTAGCTACAGTGAAACAGAAACACATTTCAAAAATATCCCAGTGTCAAATAAAACTTATATACACACAGAATCTGCACATTCTTGCAAAACAATTAATCTGCTGAATAGTATGTTACTGAGTCTTTGTAAAGTTTTGAGATGAGTATCTAAGATAGTGCAATTTTATTTAGGTAATTTCAGAAATATAAAAATATTTACTTTCTGATTTTGAAGTTTCTGTATATAAAGTTATATATATATATATATATATATATATATATATATATATATATATATACGTATATACGTGTATACGTGTATACATGTATATATGTATATATATATATATATATATATATATATATATATATATATACATTGTGTGTGTGTGTGTGTGTGTGTGTGTGTGTGTGTGTGTTTGTTAAGGTGCATGTGCAGAGGTCAAAGGGAAAACTTATCTTGGGTGTATGTCTTTTTTTTTCCTTTTCTTTATTATCAAATGTTTTCTGTATTTACATTTCATGAGTTATCCCTTTCCACCAATCCCATCCCTCCTCCCCCTCTCATTGCCTCCATGAGGGTGCTCCGTCTTTCAACCACCCTCTCCCACCTACACTGGGATAAGGAGCCCTCACTGGATCAAAGTCCTCTCCTTCCATTGATGCAAGAAAAATCTATCCTCTCCATGGACCTGGAACCATGGGTCTCTTCATAAGAATTCATTGGGTGGTGTTTAAATCCCTGGGAGCTGTGGTGGGTTGAGTTACTTAATAATTTTGTTCTTCCCATGGGGTTGCAAACCCTTTCAGCTCCTTCAGTTTTTTTTCTCTGGCTTCTTCTCTGGGGTCCCCATATTCAGTCAAATGGTTAGCTGCAAGCATCCTCTCTGTATCAGTATGGGTCTGGCAGAGCCTCTGAGGATGTATCCATATCAGGCTCTTGCCAGTAAGTACTACTCAGCAATAGTGCATGGGTTTAGTGGCTGTATATGGGATGGATCCCCAGGTGAGGCTGTATCTGGATAATCTTTTCTCCAATCTCTGCTTCCCTATTTGTCCCATTATTTCCTCCCATGAGTGTTTTCTTCTTCCTTTTAAGAAGGACTGAGGCATCCAACTTCAGGGTTTGCTTCTCTTTGAGGTTCATAATTTCTGTGAATTGTTTTGTGGTTATTCTGAGCTTTTTGGGCCAGTATCTGATTATCAGTGAGTACATACCATGAGTCTTCTTTTTTGACTGGGTTACCTTATTCAAGATGACAGCTTCAAGTTCCATCTATTTGCCTGGGATTTTCATGAAGTTGTTGTTTTTAATAGTTGAGTAGTACTCCTTTGTGTAAATGTACCACAATTTCTATAGCCACTCCTCTGTCAAAGGACATCTGGGTTTTTTTCCAGCTTCTGACTGTTATAAATAAGGTTTCTATGAAGATGGTGGAATATTTGTCCTTGTTAGATGTTGGAGCTTCTTTTGGTTATATGCCCAGTATTGGTATAGCTGGGTTCTCAGGTAGTACTATGTCCAATTTTCTGAGTAAACACCAGACTGATTTCCAGAGTGGTTGTACCAGCTTACAACCCCTTCAAAAGTTGACAAGTGTTTCTCTTTCCCTACATCCTCACCAGCATCCGCTGTCACCTGAGTTTTTGAACTTGGCTATTCTTACTGGTTTGAGGTAGAATCTCGGGCATGTCTCTGGGGGGCATTTTCTGATTGTTAATTAATGGAAGGGAGCTCAGCCCATTGTTGATGGTGCTTTTCCTGGGCAGATGTGCCTGGACTATAAAAGAAAGGTATCTAACAAAACCAACAAGCAGTGTTTCTATGGGCTCTCAGCTTTAGTTCCTGCCTTCACTCATTTTTTAAAATTGATTTTTGTTGAGCTATTAATGATAGCAGAACAGAATTTTTTTTTTTTTTGTAGAGTCCAGAACTACCAGCCTAAGGATGTTATCACCCATAGTGGGCTGGGACCTTCTGTTTCAACCACTAATTTAAAAAATATAAAAAGATAAAATGTTCTAAAGGTTTCAAAATTGAGGTTTCCTCTTCTTAGATGACGTTAGTTGTTATCAAGTTGAAATAAAATCTGGTCAATACAATGGATGCTATGGAAACCTTCTTTTTATCTCTGAGAACACAGAAGCAATCAAGATGAGATTTGTTGGATGAATAGAATAGTATCTGATGGTATGTCCATGAAGTAAAATTATAATTGAGCTCTGGAATGAAATTAGCTATAGAGGAAAGACATGTAGAGGAAGAACAAGTGGTTAATACTGCTAAGTAGAAGAAGCCCATCTAAAGAAGATATACAACATGATCCAATGATGAAGCCCTCTGGAAAAGTCAGAACTATAGAGTGATTCTTAAAATCCAGTTGCTGGTAGAATCTGAAAAGAATGGATGTACAGATAATAAAAACAGAATAGTTTTATAGTAGTGCAACAAAGTCATACATTAATATAATGTTAAATTTAAATCACCATAAGTTAATCCAAGACAATCAAATGTGTACATCATCAAGAAATCCCTCCAGTCAATGGTTGTATATATATATATATATATATATATATATATATATATATATATATATGTGTGTGTGTGTGTGTGTGTGTGTGTGTGTGTGTGTGTGTGTGTGTGTGTGTGTGCCTGTGTGTGTTAATTCTGTTGAAATATACTAGTGAGTAAGGAGGCTATGCTGTACAGAGACAGAGATAATATAGAAATTTATTGTGATTTCCAAAATTTCTCTAAATTTAGCCTCTTCTAAATCATGAAGTGTACTTCAAATATAAGTGAATAAATAACCACTAGGGTAATCAGATTTGACTTGTCTTTCATGATCAACCACGGCAATCTCCAGACCATGCTAAAGCCTGTGTTCTCAGAGGAGATAGTAAGGAAAGACACCAAAGAACAATGTGCGCAGAGTATCACAAGCTGTATCTCGATTGAATTTCATACCCCGTGGAGGAGTATGGCCTTGTCCTCAGTAATTGAAAACAAATATTTGACAAGTACTTTCCACTAATCAGTTATGAAACTTGCAGTTCTTCTCTTGTGTGATTCTTGTTCCTAAGACTCAGGAAATGTTAGCCAAAGGAAAAACAAATGGGGAAGTCTAATTCCAAACACATTTAAACTATCCCCTCAAAATGAATTTTAAAGCATTATTTTAAACTCCATGGCTGTTATACTGTATAATTACATTTTGATAAATCAGGAAACTACTGCTTTCCTGCTTGACTTTAGAATGTGCATGCTTTCCTAAGCAGTACAAGTGCCTTGTTGTTTGTTGTGTTCTGATTGCACAGTGCAAGTAATACAGAATAATTGTTAGTTTGGGGGAGTTCCACTCTTTCTAATTCTGAGTTTTATGCTGAAAAGTGCTATGTGTTATTTTTATAAAATATCAATATATATATATATATATATATATATAATAAACATAAAATATAAATCCATAAATTGTCTTAGTAACTGGAAACTACACAGGATGAGACACAGTAGTCAAGAAAATATTTTTAGGAGCTTTAAAAATGGCATAGGAGTTAAGAGCAGTTGCTGTTCTTGCAGAGGGCCTGAGTTCAGTTCCTAGCACCTACACTGGGCAACTCATGAAATCGTTTGTGACAATAGCATCAGAGTATAAGATGTCCTCTTCTAACCACTGAGCACATTGTATACATGTGTACATATTCACAAAGACACAAAAGTAAAATTTAAAAAATCCTTTTAAAAGACTTTAAAATATGTATTTACTAAGTGATGTTCTGTATTTAGACCTAGTTTTATATTTTCAGTATTACTTTTAATCATATTCTCATATTCTTGCTATTTATTATCTGCTATTGTGTAATGACCTCTTAAATGAATTCTAATGTGGATTGTTTTAAAAGATCAGTGTCACAACCAGAAAAATGTCTCAGCAAATAAAGGTGCATGACACAAAAGCCTGATGGCTTGAATTCCAGAGCCCTCATAACTATCTCTCTCTGTCTCTGTCTCTGTCTCTGTCTCTGTCTCTCTCTCTCTCTCTCTCTCTCTCTCTCTCTCTCTCTCTCTCTCTCCCTCTCCTTCTCTTTCTCCCTCTCCCTCTCCCCCCTGATCTCTCTCTCTCTGTGTCTCCCTCTCTCATTCTCTCTCTCTCACACACACAAACAAACACACAAACATACACACACATACACATAGATATAAACACATACACACATACATGCATAACCCTACCCACCCCCACACCTAATACATATCAATCTATGCTTTTACATGTACTAATAGCTTATTTTCCTGTATAATATCTGATATTTGAGTTTTTTCAACATTTTAATCATCCTATTTACATAAAGAAGGGAATTTTTAACTTAATAGTCAATGTTTTGGTTTTGTTGTTGTTGTTGTTACAATAAACATTCACTCAGGAAAAGAAGAGAGGAGAGAAGGAATAATTGCTTTATGTATCTTTCCATTTTAACAAGTTAATGTTTCCTAAAAAAATATCATTCTATCTACCATACTGAAACACATCTGTATGTTAAGGGCTTCTTATGTCTGCATGAGTATGTACTCACATGTTGGTGCCTGTGGAGGCTACAAACCAGCATCTGATCCCCTAAAACCAGCAGTTGTGAGACAGCTGGTGTTCAGGGATCTGAAATCAGGTTCTCCAAGAGCAAGAAGCACTCTTCACCAATGAGCCATCTCTGCAGCCCATTTTGAAGTGTGTGTGTGTGTATGTGTGTGTGTGTGTGTGTGTGTGTGTGTGTGTGTGCGCGCGCGCAGCACTGGTCTTTGATGGTAAAGGTTTCTTATAGTCTTAAAATATTTCCTATTATGACTTTGAAATGCTTTTCCTTGAATTTGCATACATGGTTTTTGTGAAATGACTAGTGATAACTAGTGTGTTTTGTTTACATTTAGAGTTAATTCATTTTTTATGTATAAGTTGAGAGCATACTTTCTATTTTTGCCTTTGAAACGAGGTCTCATGTAGCTAAGGCTAATCTAGAACTTGCTATGAAGCTGGAGATGAGCATGAACTTTTATTCTCCCTTCTCCATCTCCTCCTACATACTGGGATAGCAGTATGTAGTACTACCATGTCCTAGTGCATTTCTTAGAACAGTATTGTTTCAATATTCAATCATGATGTAATGCCAGTACTGCACTCAATTACATTGTTGTATGATATTAAACTACATAGAGTTAGAGCAACTTATCAATTTCTTTAAAGCTACTGGGAAGAAAACAACTATAAATCATTTTTATAAGTAGCTTTAATCCAAATATCTGAGTATAATTTTTAATGTTTTTGGACAGATAGTTAACAGTAACATCTTCTGTGTACATAGGTGAGGGGAAGATAGAGATAGTTCAGCAGTTAAAAGTACTGATGGTTCTAGTCTACCAGAGGTCCTCAGTTCAATTCCCACCAATCATGTAAGGACACAAAACCATCTATAATAAGATCCAATGCCCTTTTCTTTTGTGCTGGCATATATGTTGAAAAGGTCCACACACACACACACAATGAAACATAAGCAAATATATTTTTAAAAAGAATAACTTTGAATATAATTTGGTACTGTATGAAGCTAAAGGTTTGTAAAGTTACTACACGCTCTTACTTTCACATTCTTACTAGAAATGTACAGCATTGCTGTGTATCAATGCTCACCAACAATTGTGTCAATGTCTTTTATTATTATATATTTAATTTTTAATTTTTTTCCTCTTGAGACTACCCTTTGCTGTGTATGACACTTAGTAGTACCTGATATGAATCTACAAGATGCTGGGGGCAAATAGTACCAAAATCGTTAAGTTGAGCAATAACAAATCAAGGACCATGTCTTTGAAACACATAAAGGCAACAGCCAGCACAGTACATGGCTTTGATCCCAGCACTCTGGAGAAAGAAGCAGATGAATCTCTGGTAGTTTCAGGCCAATCTGGTCTATATAGAAAGTTGTAAGGCATCCAGAATTACATGTTATTATTTGCCTCAATAGTATATATGTATATATTATATTATTTAATATATATGTATTTAATATATATATTAAAAATGAAAATATGATATCATCCTTTTGGATTGAAAATCATTTGATGAACATAAATCTTGACTGACCCTCACCTTACATCACATAATAGTAACAGTGGATAGATATTTAGTTGCTTTTACATTTGATGTCTTTTGGAAGCTGTAGTCATGAGTATATATGTGCAAGCCCTGTCCGAAAGGCTTGATCATAGCTGGTGAAAATGTGAGAGATGGTGGAACCTTGAAAAGGAGCATAGCTTTCTAGGACCCTTATATGTTCCTCTGTGTCTTTGACTAGTCCACATGATGAACTGAGCATAACCTCCCAGGCTCTTCCTCTGTGATACACTGACAAGCCCCAGGCTTTCATGGGTGAAGTACAGGAAACATGAACTGAATCCTCTAGACGCATCCTTTTGAATGTATCATCTCTATTATTTTTCTCAGCAATAGAATGCGACCAACATAATTATAATTAGTAGATGTTGCAATTATTATAAGTGTTCCTTTATGTCTAAGTCTGAGTTTGTGTGTACATATGTGTTGGTGTCCACAGAGACCAGAGAAGAATGTCAGATCTCTAGGAATTGCATTTACAGGTCTTCAGAGTTACCCTTTGTGGGATCTGGGAACTGAACTCAGGTTGTTTACAAGAGCAACATCACATTTTAACCACTGAACCATTGTTTCAGTACCTATTGACAGAATTATAAAGTATTTTTATGTACTTTGCTACAAATGTTTTTATCATGTGACTTAGAAATATTTGCTCCTACTTTGGGAATTATCTTGTAGTTTTCTTAATGATTGCTTTGTTATACATACATACAAACACAAAATCTATGGATACAGCTCTGTAAATAAAATGCTTGCTGCATAAACAGAAAGACCTGAGTATGGAAGACTATTTTTATAAAAGCCAGATATGGCAGAACATGATTAGCAGTCCAGTAGGTTGGTGGGAGTGGTATAGAGACAAGAGAATCCTGATAATTTGATAATCAGCTAGTTTAGACAAATCAGCAAGTGCTCAGCTCAGCAACTGACTCAGGCTTATTTGATATATAAATAAATAAAACATCCAATAAAAAAAAAGATGCTCAGAGACAAAATATGGTAGTGATCAAGAAAGAAAGTTACTGGAATCACCCTGTTACCATCAAACATACATGCATAGGCAAATATATTAGCACACAAACATAGGCACACATGCACCCACATCCCCATACACACTTATATACACACACATGCACACATGTGCACACACTCAGTAACAAATACATTAATATGGTTGAAATTTCTGATAGTTTATGCAAGAAACTTGAAATATTGATTTAGAATGCTTCAATGAATTTTTAAAATCCTCAGTTAGAAAAAAACTAATTTTCACACTTTATATTCTTAATAAGGCAGGAGTTAAAAAGCATTTATTTAAAAGTTCAATTTTCTTCTGTGTAACAATCCCCAGAGAGAATGAACTTATCGCCCCCTTTTCTCAGGTTCTCTTTCTTCTGAAGGTATTCCCAGGCTTCCCAGGGAGCACTCTGTTTGTAATCAGCATGGTGTTTTCCGTCCTTCATGTTCCAAATATAGAAATGCAATGTTCTTATCCTTTACAAAGCAAGCCTGCCTTGAATACTGGCTTTGCAGTCTCCTCACAAGCTGTCCTTGTTCAGAGTTAATAATACTCTGTCCTAACATTTATGACTTTCTCCCCTGAGCCGCTGGAGGCCTATGAAAACACTCCCTGTGCCTCTCTACATCTATTAACACAAACATACAGCTCTGATCAAGAAGTGCAAGGAAAAGTATCACAGCATTGATGTGTAATACTCCTAACACAGTCCTGTCTCAAAAACTTGTCCCCATAGTTGTTGGTATGTTTTGGTGAGGTTCAGTGAATTTTTAAGGGACGGGGCTTGATTGAAGAGGGTAGGTCATGGACTCGAGGCATTTCTGAAGGTTACATGTCTCTTGGAGTTTCTTCTTGCCTTTAGTAAACTGTGTCATTCTCCAGTGTTCTTGTCACTAGAGCTAGAATCAGGGGAAGACAGGGCTCTAGGTTAAACTGTATGAGATTGTGAACCAGAATAGAACCTTACTCTCTTAAGTACTTTTTGTTGGTGGGTTTGGGGTGGAAGCTGAAGAACTTCACTTCAGAGATTGAAGCTTAACAATTAAAGCTTAATTTTCTATGCACACAGGGAAACAGCCAGTTCAGGATTTAAACCTTGTCCTCCAAACCTCTGCTCTAAGAGAGGCTGTACAACATTTTTATAGGATGGGAATGCAAAGTAAGAGGGAATTTGTGAGGGTTGTTGCATTGACCAACTATATTTTGATACCAGGGGCTAAATCAGGAATGTTAATGTCTGGTCCTTATCCAGGTCACCTGCTTTCAGGGTCCTTGATCAGCTTTTGTAGTAAGGACCCCTCCTGGACTCTAACCTGGAATTTAGAATGATAAAGGAACACAGGAGTGGACAAGCTGCAGGTGGTCAATTAAATCAAGACAGGATACAATGCAGTACTTGTGTGCATTAGTTTAGATAATCCCATAACAGCATTTTTTCAATTTGCATCCTTTAGTGGTTAATGTGCAAACAGGACACATCAGAAGCATGAAAGAAGGTTTGCTCTTGTTGTCTATTGTAATGATAAGTGCAGGCTCAGGGGACCTGGAGTATATAAGTAGATCTCTGACCCTTTTCCCAAGGTATTCCTGACTGGTAAACAACAATGACAGCATACAGTACATGGGCAGAAGAGACATAGATAGAGTTAGGTTTCCTGGGCATGGGGATGAAGGAGAACTATGAGAAGAAAAAGCTGGAGAAGGGAGAAGTTGAAATGGGGTAGGTTAAATCAAGAAAATATGGCCCTGAAGGCTGCCCAATTGGAGTAAGAGCAGCCCAAATGAACCATAGTAAGTAGAAATTTAGGGTTATCAATAGAAAAGTAGATTAGAATAGCATAGATATCTGAGTAGATATCTGCCCAGCTCATTTGCTACTTAAAGTTTATTCTAAATATAAAGGTTATGTGTGTTTTGTCCAGGAAATAAATGGGCAAAGGCTGGTAGAAACCCCAAGTTGAGATTCAAAATTTCTACAGAAAGAGTTGTGTTCCCGAGTCTGAGAATATTAACTCAGTTTTAATTCTGCCAGCAAGGAGGAGCATGTTCCTTAGATGCTAAACTCAGGGAACTACCTCGTAACATTGTCAGTTTCTTTTACAGCAATAACAAATGTGACAACGTGGGCATATTGGCACACTCATGTTGATTCAGCACTTGGAAGACTAAGGAAGAAAAAATGTTAGATTAAATTAAGAATACATGTAGTCTAGAATACACATCAAGTTTGAGACTAGCTGGGATATAATAGTCTCTATTGACACACACACACACATACACACGCACACACTTATGCCCACATACAGCAGAAAGAGGGAAAATGTTCTTTTCATATTTTAAAAATAAACATCATTAAACTTTTAATAACAATGTAAAAATGTACTTTGTATATACATATACATGAGTCTGAATTTATGTCTTCTTATTTATGAACATTGATATAAATTTTCCTCTGTTAATAATCATAGTTGCATTGTGGGTCATTTGCTGGCATTTTGAAAAAAATATTGCTTATTTAAGATTACAAAATACATTCCATGAATTAATCAACCTTTGTGATATATCCCTTTAAAGGTTTATGCAAAGCTTTTCTCCAACACATAATATTGAATAAGTTTTTTTTATTATTTTCAAGAAAAACCTATACTTTTGATTGATCCTAGTGGAAAATACCATATTATACAATGAGTATACATGACTCAGAAAAATAAATCATCAAAAACAACTTTCAAAAAGATGAAATAATGACATCTTGAATATATGTCAATAGGCAATACACTAGAATATACTACAAAATACACAAAGTATAGTTTACTGATTATGCTATTTGGTTGATTAAAATGATAGATTGTTTTTCTATAAGTGAGCCCCATAGCAGATATTATGAGAAAATGAGAAACAATCAATTAACTACTGCTTTAGGTTGCATCCCAGTGAGGATCTACTGTAGATAGTGTAGCAGAAGTCAAAGGTCGCTAAATAGACCTATGACTCACTGCAATTAACATCTGCAAGTAAGCATGTATGGAAAAAGGTGTAGATTGTCCTGAAGCTGTTTGTATTTTAATGTTAGTTCCACTTCCCCAAGAAGGTCTGCCTAGTCACTACTCAAGAGGTGACTGCATCTGAACCTTCCCATTTTAATAAGTAAAATAAAGGAAAGCCAGTGACTGGGCTGGGTGAGGGAGGTGAGGGTTCTGGGAAGTCAGAGAGGACTGGGATGGAGGTCATGGCAAAATGGAAGTTCCCAAGGACCAGCTAGACCTAAGTGATATTGATTGGCATTAAATAGCTATGAACATTAAGGATTTTCTAGGTCTAATATCTCATGTAGAAGGGCAGTTCGTATCTTTGTCTATTTGATGTAATCTTGTTGTGTAGAGAGTTTGTAGATTGAGAGTTTGATATATAAACCTGAATGAAAAGCTATCGGGTTGTAGAGTTGTGTTTGTGTGGGATTTTTGGTAGAAAAACAACCGGGACAAAGGCAGAGAACAGGCAGTAGAAAACCGCCAGGGAAGGGAGTAGAGCAGACAAGTTGGGCTGTGATCCAGGCTCAGACGAGGCACCAGAGGTGTGTGTGGCTCCAAACTAAAACCTGGCCTGAGGAGTGAGATCTCAAGGCCGATAAAGAGATAAACCATTTTTTATTATATAATATTTACTGTGTAAAGTTTATACTTTGGGACAAGCTGTGACACACTACAGCTTCCTGGACAAGATCTATCAAATCTTATTTTCTTTTGATTCAGGAGGCTGCAAGGGCAGAGAGTGGATATAAAGAGATGGAGTTATGTGTGAGATTGAGATGCATAATAAAAATTCACAAAGAATCAATAAACTTTAAACATAAACACTAGGCAACAACCAGAAGAAAGCAGGCAGCTTAGATGTCTTCATTTCTTTCTGCTTTTGACTGATGATAGGATTTGATTAGTTGCTTGAGTCCATGCCTTGATTGCCCTGAGACAATGGACTCTAACCTGTATGACAAATGGAATCTTTATTCCCTTCACTGTTTTATGTTAAGATATTTTATAACAGCAACTAAAACAAAACTAGAAAATGTTATGTTTAATTAAGACCATTGTACAAATAAGGAAACTGTAATAGAGAAGAGACACATTCTATCTCTGATTTCAAGCTAAATTGTCCATAGATTCCTAATCCACCACATATAATCAGGTAATATATTTATAAAAAGAACTTACACAAAACTGCTAAATAATTAGCCAAGTATGAAGAAATGTTGGGAGCTCAATGTTGGGTAGGTCTTATGCAAATAATCACAGCTTCATTGAGGTAATGAGTGTAACTGCTCTAATACCATGTCCAGAAAATGTCATCTGGCTGTACATTTTCTCAACCACTGGCTTTTCCATTTTTTTCACTCTCTCTTCCATGTTATTCCCTGGGCCTTAGAAGAGTGATGTAGCTGTCTCATTAGGGTTGAGAACTCTGACACCATTGAGTTTTGACACAGAACTTATAGGCTTCTGTTGGATCTGCTTCCTGCTGCAGTAAAGAGCTTATTTACAGAAGGTCTGGAACATCACTGATACAAAAGTATGAATATCTATAAAGATATGTCACCTAAAGTGAATCTCTGGCTTTCACACACAGATCCAAAATTGAATACTGCCTGCAGTCCCTCTCACAGAAATTATGATGAAAAAGATAATGAAGAAGATAATATACTCTGATAGTTCTGGGGCAGCACATTCAACCTGGTTGACTTTACCTTACTTTGGCTTTTTTTCTCCATATCTGGAGTCATGTATTAAAAGAGTATAAAAAGCACCACTGCCTAAAATTATTGGTATTTTATATCTATTCCTATGTGAGGGAGGTGTTGTAGAGAAACTCTAACCACAACCGGTTCATTGTATGGTTAAAGAAAGTGTTGAAGGGGAAATACTTAATTATAAATCAGAGAGAAAATGTATCTAAATGAATCATGAAGAGTCCAGGAAGAGATAGAAAAAAGGAGATTATATGGCCATCCGACTGTGAGAAAAGGGAGAAATGCATGGTATATAGAGAGAATTGTAGGATGAAGGCTTTATGAAGAAAGGCAGGTACAAGATAAAATGTGGCCTTGTCATTGGGCAAGAAGATAGGATGGGTGGGAACAAAGTTTTAGAAAGAGGGTCCAGAGCAAGGAGGAAGAGTGAGAAGAAACATGGAGGCAGATGTGAATATTCTTCTCTGCACATCTCTGCATAGATACAGGTTGTTATGAATATTTTATAAGGGAAATGTGACAGAGGCAGCCACTAAGATAAATTAATGATAGTTCTATATGGCGCTCTCCAGTGCTAGAAATTGCATGGGAGAGAGGCAGCTGGGAGAAATGCTAATCAGAGATAAATTAATGTCACTTCTATGGTCCTACAGTGCTGGTACTGATGCCAGGGAGTGACTTTCCAGGTCAGAGAGAACTGAGGACCCACATGGAGTTGTAATGCTCGGGAACCAGTCGCATCCTTTTTAAAAATATTTCCCACATCAGAGGATAGTGAGAATAGAAAGAGTAGAGCAAAGTGAGAACTGTAGGTTATGAGAAGGATGAGTAGCTAATGGTAGGGAAGCTCATGCACTGGAGTGACTTAGGGCAGAGGAAGATGTGAGAAGGGGCAGCTCACTAGTGTGGACTTTAAAAAGTATAACAAGTACTTGGGATACTGAGGAAGCCTAGAGGTATCTATGTGTTTCTTCTGCCAGAGGTGGCAGGGTTGGGGTGACTCCTTTTAGCAGACAGGGACTGGTTTACAAGATCCCAAGGAATGCTGGGTTTTTTCTAACTGCCAGAAAAGTCTATGTTGAGCTTGTTCCTGCTTGTTGGGGTTTGAGGAATTAAAGTTTCCTTTGAACCTGACATTATCTTTCTTAATATAAGCTCCAAAAACCCCAAAAGTCTCATTATTTTGTTTTTTGACTTAAACAAACCACCTTTTGCAGACAAATGTGAAAAGCTCAATAAAATATGTGCTCAATGAACAAAGCCATTCGATTTATTTATTTGCTTATAAAGAGTCATGCTGTATATAATGCAACTATAAAGCAACTAATTTGATGATGCATTTCAGGATGAGGGCTGTGAAGAAGGCTCAGTAGGTAAGTGCTTTTTAAAACTGAGTCCCAAGATTGGACCCATCGGGACAAAATGTAGATGAGGTAGTATACACATTTATAATCTCATTGATCCATGGAGAGGTGGGAGGCAGAAACAGGATTGTCCCCTGGAAGCAGCCATCCTGACATATACAACAGTGAACAGAAAGAGAACTTGTCTCAAACAGGTGGGAGGTGCAAGGGATAACTATGTTGGTAATAGGTTAATAACTAGGTGGCTGTTCTTCCAGAGAACCAGGATTCATTTTTAGCATCCACATGCCAGATCATGTAACCTGTAACTACAGTCCAAGAGGAACCAATAGGCTCTTCTGTCATCTGAGGGCACTAGTCATGCATGAAGTGTGAAGACACATACAGGAAAAGACCATACTTATGCAATTTTTTTAAAAAATTAAATAAGATAAAAAGGGAAGTTCTGATCCAAGTTTTATATACATGCCCACCCCACTCCACATACACATAGAAGCTGAGAATAGGGATCATGGAAGATTCTTGAACTATAGATGTCACAGTATACTGGGGAAGTTAAATTGAGGGAGTGGCAATAATACAATGCTTAATGGATATGAGTGTGATTCCTGTGGAGCCAATGACTTATTACACACTAACTCCACATACCTCTTCCCTCCTGGTCCCCAGTACATTTTGTAGCACATATTTACCCTGTTTTGTGTTTCTTGTCCTTGTTTTCTTTTTTCTAATTAGCAAACAATTTCATGGCAATGAGCCTTAGAATGGAACCATAATTATAATTTATCTTTGAAGAATCATAAGGGAGCAGAAGCCCTAAAGGTAACTATTGAATCTGAAAAGGTCCCCCATGATAACAGGTAGGCTATTTACTATGATGCCCCTGAAGCAAGTGAAGGAAACAAGGTCACAGGACATAGCCTGTGAGTGAGTCTCTTTGACAGATATATATGTCTTTTTTGTATGATTCCCAACTGCTTGTTTTATGGAGATGTTAAAATTGTGCATAGTGTAACATGTTCAACTGTTTGAAAGTGTGTTACTAGAGCTGAGCATCTGTGGTTAAGCAGTATGTTTAATGTGTTTCTACATATTGAATGCCAAATTAACCTCTGCTGTCTTTAATTTTTCTCTCATGGTTCGATAGCCAATGAATAGCTTCTTTGGCTAGGCAGGAGGATAACAGACACTTACCAAGAAGATAGAGCTTATGGTACTGGGGAGAAGGATAACTCAATTAAATAGTTTCTAGGCACACATACAGATCATAGTTTATGCTCTAAAGCCCATGTGAAAAGCTGAGCCTGGCGGTACATGTATATAATACCAGTAATAAGTATGTAGAGACAGGAAATAGATCTAACTCATTGGCCAAGACCAGCTCCATTGGTGACTTCAAGGCCATTGGAAATTACAACCCATCCATATCAAACAAAAACAAAACACAAAAATTAAATAACCAAGGGAGATCACTCCTAGAGAATATTGCTTAAAGTTAATTTCTGGACACCACACATATGTAAGTACAGGTGCATATACAAGTACATTTGCACATACACAAAGACAACATGTTGTGGAGTTGCAGGGAGAACTGGCTGTCTCTGGATAGAGAGCTTGATGCAATATTTTTCCACAGCAGAAATATAAAACCAAGTTATGTTAATCAGCATCCTCTAGAGAACACAACAAATTGGATATATGTAATTATGAAGGAATTTATTAGGTTGGCTTACATGATCAGAGACTATATAGTCCCACAATGACCATCTGCAGGCTCGTGAGCCAGAAAATCTAGCGGCTGCTCAATCCAAGAAGCTAGAAGGCCTAAAACAAGAAAAAAAGCCCCAATATGCAGTTCCATTGTGAGCCCAAAGCCTGGAGTGTTCTCTGAAGAGTCAAAGGATGAAGTACCTAGAGTCATATATCTGAAAGAGCAAAAGCACTCCTACATAAGAAGAGTCATGTGTGTATGTGCATGAACTTCCATCTTCTTGTTATGTTTCTGCCTGGAAGTTCATCCTCTCAGCAGGTCCCATCCATATTAAAATAAAATAAAATAATAAATCTGCCCAACTCATTTTGCTACCTGAAATGCCAACTTCCTGTGTGAACAACTCTCAAGGCCTGTGCTGAAGTGTGCTTTACTGATTGCTTAAACATCTTTCAGTACTGTAAAATTGACCATCAAAATATTAGGAATACTTTTTACACAAGCACAGGGTAGGGGAGCCCAGCAATAGTACAACAGGAGGAGTGGAGGAACCAGAGAGATGATTGAGGAAGAACAATGCTTTGTCTTATAAGCATACACACCTGAATTGGAACTCCAGGATCTATGTAAGCAGCCAGTGTGAAGTGTTTTAAACCCCAACACTGAAGAAACAAACAAGTTGACTTGTGGAGCCTTTTGGCTAGCCAGTCCAGCAGAATCAGAGGCTCCAAGTTCATCGAAGGACCTGGTCTCCCAAAATAAAGCGTGTCACGCGCCCACGCTTCCCGCCGCTAGGAACAGGCGTGCAACAAAACAAACAGCTTCTTCTTCGGATAACCTTTATTGAACAGCACTTTTAGCAGGGGCTTCTTGAGCAGGAAACTTGTCTCTGAGCCGGGGACTCCCTACCGAGTTCTACTGTCTAGACGGCCTCTCACGCGCGGTCCCTCACGAGCGATCTTTCTGTCCAGTCTCTGTCCACACGGGACCTCCCGCAATCTCTCCTATCTGGTCCCTCTCCACGTGGTGCCTCTCTGCCATCCCTCCACGTGGGGTCTCCCGCAATCTCCCCACTGTCCTCCTCTTCTTCCCACGTGGGGGAGAAAATGCACTGCTATACATGCCTAGGAGACTCGTGTTGCTACCTGATTGTTGCATCCTCCTGTAGCTCAATCACGTGCCCCAAGAGTGGGCTGTGACTTATGTGGTGCATGCAAATTAAGTCTCTTGGCTGGGCAACAGCTCTGTTTGCTGAGTTCTAGGCAGGAAGCCGCCACCATGTTTGGGTGCAGCACAAACGGCTCCCTACAAAAGCGGTGGGAATAGAAGGTATCTGATGTTGATCTGTCGCCTCTGCAGCAATTCAAAAACCATGTCTAACCCTTACTACATAGAAGTGAGGAGAGTTTTGAAAAAAGAAACAATCATCAAGAAACTACAGATGGACTTTGAGGAATCATCATGGATGCTTAGTGATGACGGAACTGAAAATTAAGCTGAAGGATCTTCTGAGTTCTATCTTACATGCTTAAGGCTGATTCTACTCCACAGCTTCTGATTGCCTTGGGAGTTGTCCTTTATTACTGACAACACTAAAATGCTAGGTTCTCCTGCAGAATCTAACCTGTACTTTCATCAATGCTCTGTCCTAGGCTCTCTTGAGGGCCTCTGACTCCAAGTTATGGTGCAAGTTTTCAGCTGCAATTCATAACTGTTTCATGCTGTCAAAACCAGTACAATCTGGGAAACTATTACGCACTACCAAACTTGGCTGATAGCACAAGGTACAGCTTTGTCATACTCTGGACGACAGCTTCTGCATGCTTACCCTGAACAACTCATTCCCAGAAAACTCTACTTCAGTGGTACTTACCTCTTCTAAATTACAACTAATTCTGAAGCTCCAGCTGAACAATATTAATTGTCCCATTAAAGCAAAGGTTTCACCTTAACTGTGTTTAATTTGGTCCTAATAGAGTTTTTGCTCCCCTATAAAACCTCACAAGACCTGCTTCAGGCATCTGCACTGCTCTTGACATTCTTATATTCCCAACTCTAACAGAAAAGCCCAATGGGCTTTGAGAACTCATTGCCTTTTCTAGCCCAAAGTCCTTCCACAATCCTCTCCTAAAACACATGATCAAGTCAATCACAGCAGTATTCTAGGTTTCAATTAGTGTGATAAAACAACCTGTGTAGGAAAAGGTTTATTTCAGCTTTCAATCTGTAGTCTGTCATCTATGGAACTCTGTGCAGGCACTCAAGGCAGGAGCCTGGGTTTAGAACTGAGGCAGAGGCCATAGAGGAGGGTCCCCCTTGGTCTTGTTACTTGGACATTGTTTGTCTATATTCCACCTTTCTCTTCCAGGTGTGTGCTCACCTGCATCAACTCCCACTTCTGTGCATAATCACAAGTCTCTAATACTATCTCTTAATGTATGTGTTTTCAAAGTTCAAGGAAATAATGTTCTATTATGTCAAAAATAGTAATTATCACTTACTCCCAAAAAGTTTTCTAGGTCACAACTGAGTCCCCCAAGTAAGTACTCTGGAAACAAAATCACTAAATGCATGAAATATTATTTTTTTTACTTTTTAAGGGATCTAAGATTTTGGAAGAAGTTGACTTTAGTATAGAACAACTGTTGGCTTTGAATAGTATGTCTCTGTTTCTCTGTTTCTTTATTTATATTTTTTCCCTCTCCTTTCCCCTCCTCTTCATAAATTCTTTGCATATATCACTTCCTAAGATAAATAATATTGTCTTTAAATGTCAATATTATCACTTCCTGTTTGGCTGCTCCTGGATGATGACACAGAACTGCCAAGTCAGCATTTGCTTGTCTGGCCTCTTTTTCTATTCCTGACTCTAGGCTCTCAATGCTATATTCTGTACATGTTGTCTCTATATCACCCACTGTCGACCAATCACTTGAACCAAAGTTTAATATATATATATATATATATATATATATATATATATATATATATATGAATATAAATTGAAACTTCCAATTACAGGACTTCAACTTGTAGTAGTTCAGTTTCATTTCTTGAACCATGACAACATATCTCATATAAGCCATTTAAAAGAGTAATTATAATGATATAATTTTAATCCCCCCCCCAATTTTAATTTAAGGAATAAGGAAATGTTCAATTGGTTAAGACTTTGCTACACAAGACTAGGGAACTGGGTGTGGATCCCTAGAACCCATGACAAAAGCAGGATACATGGGTGCAGCTGCCTGTATTCCCATCAGTCCCCTACTGAGAGACAGAGACAGGAGGCAGAGACCAGGGACTCACTGGAAGCTCAGCAACCTAGCCTGGCTTCTGCAATAGTGAGCAGCAAGAGATCCTGTCATACAAGCTGGAAGGTGAAGTTCAACCCACACAGTATTCCTGTGACTTCTAAATGTTTAATCTCATACACACATACACACACATGTACACACACACACACACATACACACACACACACACATGCGCACACAAAATTCACATCAAGACACTTAAATCCAGGTTTCTTTACCACAGTTAAAAGAGGTAGGTTCAAACTTCAGCTGTACTAAAAACTCATCAAGTCTCATTTTTCTTCCAGGCTCCAAAGCCCAGTTTTTAGTTAGATGTTTATGAGACACAGGATCACATGAATGTCTGAGAGGTCTTTCTTTTTAGTGAGCTTTCGGACACACAGTGATGTCGCTTACTTAGAAGAAGGCTGAATGCTCTCAGACCGCTCACTGCTGATTTCACAGTCCAGAGGGGATTAGCAGAAAGAGCAAATTCAGTATCAGGTCGAAGATGCCTGCAAATAATCTTGTGAACAGTTACTTTCTAACTCATCCATATGATTGTCTTCTGAAAAAAGAACCTATTGATCTATAATTACAGAGGACAGAAATTAATCTTAAAAATATGGCACAATTGTACAAATCAATGCAGTTCAGAAAAAAAAAAAAAAAAAAAAAAGGACTTGTAGACACTCTGGAGATGTTCCACTAAGAATGAAGAGGTGAAAATAGAATCTCAGTAAAATTCAGATATATAGAGAAAATGAAACCCTTTTGTTCACACAGCTTAATTCCTACAAAGCATGCCCAGTGGGAAAAGCTTCTGTAATCTTAATTCTCTTCCTGATGTAGAGAAATGGTCGAAGATTTTAAAAAGTGACCGACAATTTAGAATAAATAAAAAAACATATTATTTAACGCACATAAAATAAAATAGAGTTTTTTCTCCAGACACTTCTTTGTGAATATCAATCTGTTAGCTCTAAAAGTTTCTCTGCTTTTTTTCAATTGGCAAAAAACATGATTAATGCTTCTCTCTTCTATACAAAGCATCATTGGCTCCTCAACCCTAAGATCGACGATATAGAAGGGAAAGTAACAGGTAGCTTTTTAAATTTTAAGTAGAGTATATTCCACTTAATTTTGGATAGTTTCATACACATCATAGTTTATTTTGATTATATTGTATTTCAACAACCCTTCCCCACTTCCGAGATCACCATTATCACCCCTTTCCTTCCCACTTCAGGTTCTCCCCTTGCACGCATGTATGTATATATGTATGTATGCATGTATTATTGAAATGAACTGAGTCATGTCTGTGTTACCTCTAGCCTGTTGACAGATCTTGCTAGCTTTATCTTATGCAGGTAGGCACAGATGCTATCCATTCATGACAGTGACAGCCAACTTCTCATGAGAATGATAGTTACATCTATCATGTCTAGAAGGCAGCTTTTGTCAGCACTTCTCCCACTCTCTCTTACATTCTTTCTGTCCTCTCTCTGATGATGCTTCCTCGGCCTTGGATGTTGGGGTATTGACACAGGCATCACATTTAGGGCTGACCACTCAAGTCACTTATTCTCAGTACCTTCCCTTCAAGTGATGTACTTCTCATAGGTTTAAAATAGGAAAAAAATTCAAACATTCATCTATAATTCTAAATTCATCTTAGTACCTGCTTTTTAGGAAGCTATAATATCAGATGTGCCATAGTAACTATAGCCCACTAAATTATAAATGCAAAAGAAAGAAACATTTATGGAAATCTTGACATATGGAAGAAAGTTTTATATTAAATATGGTATGGAGAAATGAAAAAAAAACATGAGCTTCGAGAAAGCACAAATTTGAAACTACCATTGCCTCTAATAAAATGTGAATGGTAAAATATTAAAATAAAATTTTCCTCAGGGAAATAAATGTAGCAATATTAAATACTAAATTGTGAAGCAAGCTGCCCAAACTAAGCGACTCTAGAAAATCCCATGTCCATTGAGAGTGTTCCTCAGTCAGCAGAACAGATTAGTAACAGGTGAATATGGAACCACCTCTTTAAGGGCTTCCTAACCCCACCCCATGAAACTCTGTGATGCACACCCTCCTGGAATCTGCTGAGAAGACCTGAGAAAGAGAAAGGAGAATGAGAGGAAAAGGAAGAGGAAGGGAAAGAGAGAGAGAGAGAGAGAGAGAGAGAGAGAGAGAGAGAGAGAGAGAGAGAGAGAGAGAGAGAGAAGACACTTCAGTGCTGAGATGAGTTGGAGAGTTCTAGCACTGGCTGTGAAAGCATAAGGTACTTGGTTCAAATTCCAGCACTCATAAAATTTCCATATATGGTTTTACTAACCTGCAACCATAGTACTGGGGGTCTCAGATAGGAGGACACCTGGGGCATACTAGTTACCATGCTTACCCTAGGCTCAGTGAAAGATTCTGTCTCAAGGGAATAAGACTTAGTATGACATCTATGTCTTCCTCTGTCCTCAAAACATCATATATACATAAACATACACACACACACACACACACACACACACACACACACATATATATATATATATATATATATATATATATATATACATACATACTACTTACTCATATACACATCCTTACACAATATACAAACACACTTACATTCTTTTTGTTTCTTTTGCTTAGAAGCATTTTTTCATTGTTTACTGGATGTTCTCTGCATTTACATTTCAGATGTTATTTTCTTCCCCCAGTCTTATCCCCTCATCCTCCTCCCATTGCCTACAGGAGGGTGCTCCCTCTCTTGAGCACCCTCTTTCACTGCAGCACATTGGCATTTCCCCTACACTGAGAAAATGAGCCTTCACTAGACCAAAGGCCTCTCCTCCCACTGATGTCAGAGAATGTTATCCTCTGCTGCATATGCACATCGGGCCATGGATATCTTCCTGCAAATGGATTGATTGCTTTGTGTTTTAGTCCCAGGGAGCTGTGGTGGTTTTGTTGAGTTGGTAATTTTCTTCTACCCATGGGGTTGCAGACTCTGTCAGTTCTTCAGTCCTTTCTCTAGGTCGTTCATTGGCATCATCATCTTCAGTCGGATGATTAGCTGCAAGCATCCTCCTCTGTATCAGTATGGTTCTGGCAGAGCCTCTGAGGAGGCATCCATATTGTGTTCCTTCCACTAAGCACTACTTGGCATCAGCAATAGTGCTTGTGTTTGGTTGCTGTGTATGGGGTGTATCTTCAGGTGAGGCAGTCTCTGGATGATCTTTTCTCCAATCCATTCTCCTCTATTTGCCCCTTTATTTTCTCCCATGAGTGTTTTGTTCTCCTTTCTAAAAAGGACTGAGGCATCCACCTTCTGGCACTCCTTCTCTTTGAGCTTTATAAGTTGTGTGAGTTGTTTATTGGGTATTCAAGCTTTTTGGAATAGTATCTGTTTATAAGTGAGTACATACCGTAAGTGTTCTTTTGTGACTGCTTTACCTCATTCAGGATGATAGCTTGAAGTTCCATCCATTTGCCTAGGAATTTAATAAACTCATTGTTTCTAATAGCTGAGTAGTGTAAATGTACCAGAATTTCAGTATCCATTCTTCTGTTGAAGGACATCTGGATTTTTTCCAGGTTCTGGCTATATAAGGCTGCTATGAACATGGTAGAGCATGTGTCCTTTTTAGAAGTTGGAGCTTCTTGTGGGTATATGCCCAGAAATGGTATAGCTTGGTCCTCACATATTATTATGTCCAATTTTCTGAGGGACTGCCTGATTGATTTCCACAGTGGTTGTACCAGTTTATAATCCCACCAACAGTGGAGACGTTTCTCTTTCTCAACATCCTTGCCAGCATCTGCTGAGTGTTTGATATTAGCCATTCTCACTTGTTTGTGGTGGAAGCTTAGGGTGGTGTTGATTTGCATTTCCCTAATGACTAGAAATATTGAGCATTTCCTTAGTTACTTCTTGGCCATTCAATATTCCTCAGTTGAGAATTTTTTGTTTAGCTTTATACCCAAATTTTAATAGGGTTATTTGATTCTCTAGAGCTTAGATTCTTAAGTTCTTTGTATATATTGGATACTAGCTGTCTATCAGATGTAGGATTGGTAAAGATCTCTTCCTAGTTTGCTGGTTGCCAGTTTGTTCTTTGGACAGTGTCCTTTCCTTACAGAAGCTTTGCAGTATGCTATTGCTGTTCTGTCAAAAGAAATTTTCCCTGTGCCTAAGTGTTCTAAGCTCTATCCCAATTTCTGTTCTATTAATTTTAGGGTGCCTGGATTTATGTGGAGGTCTTTGGTCCACTTGAACTTGAGCTTCGTACACAGAGATAAGAAAGGATTGATTTGCATTTTTCTGCATGCTGACAGCCAGTTGAACCAGCATCATTTGTTGAAGAGGTTGTTATAAGTCTAATCTCATATCTCTGTAAGCCCTTTGAGCCCTGATTATTTGATTCTGTGGATCTTGTTATAATGTCCTCTAAACCTCTGAATGCTAAAATCCTTCTTTCCCATCTTCTGAGTGAATTCCCTAAACTTTACTTAATATTTGGCTGTGAGTCTCTGTTTCTGTTCCCATCAGCTACTGAAGAAAGACTCTCTCTGATGACTACTAGTTTGGGAAAAAAATCTGTAAATATAGTAGAACACTATTTCATTGAATTTTTGTCAGTCATGTTTGGTTCTACCCTAGGTATCTGAGACAAGCAGCATAGAATCCTCACCATCCAAATAGCACGCGCTTCCCTCTCTCAAGGCTTGGACCACAAATTAGACTAGTCATTGGTTGGCTACCTCAACAAACTCTGATCTACCATTTTCCCAGCACATCCTGCAGGCAGGAAAATTTGTGGATCTAAGGTGTTGTGGCTGTGTTGTTGTACATATCCCACCAGTGGGAGCCTGCATATTTACAAAAGATAGCTAGTTTGGGTTTCATAGCATCTATTGCTACGAGTCCTCAATAAATCATAGTGATAGAATCCAGGAAGTTTCTACTGTACATGGTTTCTACTTCACCCTCTAAAGACCAATCAATTCCAGTGTTCTCTCTCTCTCTCTCTCTCTCTCTCTCTCTCTCTCTCTCTCTCTCTCTCTCTCTCTCTTTCTCTGTCTGTCTCTGTCTCTCTCCTCATATTCACTCTTTCTCTCTCTCTGACTATCCTTTTCTCATCTGATCCCTTCTTTCCCCACCCCTACCTACATCTTGTCAACCACAAAATATATTCTATTTCTCATGGAAATCTATGTGTTCATCCTAGACCTCTCCTCTTTATCTAACTTCTTTGGACCTCCGAATTGTAGTGTAATTCTCCTTTACTTAATGGCTAATATCCACTTCCAGTTGAATATATCACACATATGCCTTTCTGGGTCTGCATTGCTGTAGGCCTATATTTTTCAAAACATCTTTATTACTAATGATTTAATCTCTGTTCTAGCCCACTACCCATTAGATTTAGTAGAAAGGAAAGGTTAATAGAGCAAAAGAGAATTTGAACATGTTTATAAACAGTTCTTTGGAGCTAATCCAATCTGTATTCTCCAGATATCAGCACCTTAGTTCAAATAAATCTGAATCAGCAGCAGTATCTTGATATACCCACAAGCACCATTTATGAATAAGCAATGGAAATTCAATCCAGGAGAAACTCCAATGGTCAGCTAATCTGCTTGTGTCTGTGAAAGTGGCAGAAGCCACCAAATGCCATCATAATTTCTTTGGTAACATTTTCTCTATAAAGTCATGACAAATGACAACTAACAAAAATGTGAAGGTGAACCAAGGTGACTACTCAGTGTCATCAGCAAAGACCAGCATCAGCAAAGCCCAACAATGACCAACAAAGCATCACAAAGCATACCAATACCATCAAGTGTTCTCCACTGTCTGTTAGGTTATATTTCTATCTCTTCAAAATATCACATGTTCTCTCAAATGTCCATTCTAGCAAAACATCCTATGCTGCTTTTCCAGGCTGCTTCCGGAAAACACTATTTTTTTCCTTAGTAAAACATCTTCCCATATACCTGCTTCAACAGAATGTCCTCTCATAAGACAGTTTCCAGAAAAAAATCATATAACACAACTGAGATTCCTACAAAACTAAACATTTCCACTCCAGCATGCCTTATTCAGAATAATTTTTCTAGTTCCATCCATTTACCTGCAAATTTCATGGTGCCATTTTCTCTAACAGCTGAGGAAATCTAAGTTGTTTCCAATTTCTAACTAATATGAGTAAAGTCAACATAAACATAAATGTCAAGCCTGCTTGTGGTATGATGTAATATATTTTGGATATATACCCAAGAGTGGTATAGCTAGACTGGGAAATATTCCTAATATTCTGAGAAACTACCATATTGATTTCTGAAGTTGCTATACAAGTTTGCACCCATACCAACAATGGAAGCATGTTCTCTTTGCTCCACATGCTCACTAGCATTATCTATCTTTGATCTTAACCATTCTGACAGGCATAAGATGGAATTTTAAAAATATTTGATTTACATTTCCCTAGTGACTGAGAATGTTGAACATTACTTTAAGTGTTTCTCAGACCATTGAAATTTCTCTATTGGAAATTCTGTCTTTAGATCAGTAACTAAATTTCAATTGTATTATTAATTTGTTGATGTCTAGTTTCTTGAGTTTTTCATATGTTGTGAATATTAGCACTCTATCAGAATTGTAGCAGGTGAGTTAATTTTCTATTCTGTAGGCTGCAAATGTTCCTATTGACAGTGTTCTGTGCCTTACAGAAACTTTTCAGTTTTATGAAGTCCTACTTATTAATTTTTGGTTTTAGTACCTGCCTATCACTGATTAGTTTAGGAAATTAACTCCATTGCCAATACATTTAAATCTATCCCCTATTCTCTTTTCTATTAGGAACAGTCTTGTCTTATATTCAGTTGTTTAATCCACATGGACTCAAGTTTTGTGAAGAGTGATACATATGGATCTATGTGCATTCTTCTACATGCAGACATCTAATAAGACCAACATGATTTGTTGATACTTTTCATTTTCCATTGTGTGGATTTGGCTTCTTTTCTCAAAAATAAGGTGAATATAGGTGTGTGGGTTTATATCTGGGTCTTTGACTTGATTCATTTGATGAATGTGTCTGTTCTTATGTTAATAACATATAACTCTGTTACAGCTTGAAGTCAGGGATGCTTTCTATATTGTCAGAGCTATGAATCTTATCATGAAGTTATAAGTTCTTAGATTGTTCATGATTGTTTTAGCTATTCTGCTTTGTCTGTGTTTTGTCTGTGTTTGTTTGTTTGTTTGTTTTTTGTCTCATGTGTTTTATTTTGTTTTGCCATAGGAAATTGAGTATTGTGCTTTTAAGGTCAGTAAAGAATTGTGTTGGAATGTTAATGGGGATTACACTGAATCTATAGATTGCTTTAGTAGAATGGCAAGTTTTACTATGTTAAATCTGTCTGTCAATGTACATGGGAGTTTTTTTTTTTTTTTAATCTCCTCATATCTTATCTAATCACTTTAAGAGTTTAAGTTTTTGTTATAGGAGTCTTTCACTTGCTTGATTAAGATTATTCCAAGATGTTTTATGTTATTTATAGCTATTAAGAAGGCAATTGTTTGGGGACTACTGACTTTTATTGTTCTTAGTCATGTATCTAACCATATCACTGAAGCTATGTGCCAGGTGTAGGAGTTTCCTGGTAGAATTTTTGGTATCACTGATGTATACAATTATATCATCTTCAAATAATGATATTTTGATTTTTGTCTTTCTAATTTGCATCCTAGTAAACCCTTTTAGTCATCTTATTGCTCTAGTAAGAATTTCAAGTACTATGGGAATTGGAAATGGAGAGAGTGGACAACCTTTTTTATTCTTGATTATAGCATAATTGCTTTGAGGTTCTCTCTATATGATTTGATTTGGGCTATACATTTTTGAATAATTGTCTTTATTATATGTAGATATGTGCCTTGTATCCCAAATATCTCCAAGTCTTTTCTCAAAAATGGTTATTAGATTTTGTTAAAGACTTTTTCAAAATCTATTGTTTTCTTTCAGTTTTTTTTTATATGGTAGATTACATAGGTTGATTTTCATATGTTGAATTACCTCTGCATCTCTAGGATAAAGCCTATTTTTATAGTGGTGAATGATCTTTTGATGTGTTCTTAGATTTGATTTGCAAGTATTTTATTTCATATTTTGTATCTATGTGCATAAGTGAATTTAGACTGTAATTTTGTCTTGGTTGAATCTTTATCTAGTTTGGTTATGAGGGTGACTGTGGCCTAATAAAATGAATTTAGCAATATTTCTTTTGTTTTTATTTTGTAGAATAATTTGAGGAGTATTGGTGTTAGCACTTCCTTGAAAGTCTGGTAGAATTCTTAGCTAAAACTCCCTGGCCCTGAGCTCAGTTTTGTTGGGAGACTTTCAATGTCTACTTCTATTTCCTTAGGGGCTATAAGTCTAAAAGTTTCAATTTATTTAATTTTTTTCCAATTTTGTGAAATATGGTTTTTTAAAGAATGATCTAATGATTAATTGGATTTTTACAGTGTTTATTCTTATATCCCCTTCTGTTTATTAATTTTGTTAATTTTTGTATTTGGTGTGCCTTTTAGATAGTTTAGATAAGGGTTTGTGTATCCTGTTTTCTCAAAGGAACAGGTAACTGTGGACCTTTCTATGTCAACACAGTTCCCAAATAATGACACAAAATCATATTTATTGATAAGCTTTTGGCCTTTTAACAAAGCATGTTTACTACTATCTCAACAACTCAATTATCCCTGCTATGCTAATCTAAGTTCTACTATTTATCTGGTCATTTTTCTCTTCTTCCTTCCCAGCCTGCTTTTTCCTCCTTTTCTGATGGCTAAATCTCTGATTCCTTACTTTTTCCAGAATTCATTTCTCTCTCTTAAGATTCTGCTTTTTGCTATAGATCATAGGTTTTTTATTTTAACCAATCAATAAATGATGGAGAATGCTATTTACAAAATATTATGTCAGAAGTTCCTGAACTGCACCAATATTTGGCCTGTAATCAAATTTCTGCTGGTTCAGAAATCAGCATTTGAATAATACAAGGATAATCTTCATACAGTGCACTAAAACATCCTCCAACTGAAACAACCTCTTATTTGATTGATTCTATGTATTGTTCTCTTTGTTTCTATTTTATTGATTTCATCCTTCATTTTGATTGTTTCTTAAAGTCTTCCTGGGTATGATTCCTCTTTTTGGTAAAGAGCTTTCAAATATTCTGTTAAATCGTGAGTATGAGGTCTCTCCAACATGTTTATATAGCATTTAGTGCTCTGAAATTTCTTCTTAGCATCTCTTTCATTGGGATCCATGAGTTTGGATATGTTGTGCAAATAGTTTTATTGAATTCTAGGAACTCTTTAATTTATTTATTTTTATTTCTGGCTTAACTCAGTAGTCAATTTATAGAGTTGTTCAGTTTTCAAGTCTTTGTAGGCTTTTGGTTGATTCTGTTGTCGCTAAAATCTTCCTTTAATTTATAGTAGTCTACTAAAATAAAGAGGGTTATCATTATCATACTTATTTTGTTATCTGTTGAAAGTTGTTTTGTGATGAAATATGTGCTCAGTTATGGAGAAAGTTTCACTAGGAGTTGACAAGAAGGTATATTTTTTTGTGTTTAGGTAAAAATGTTCTGTAAATATATTATTTAGTTTATAATATCTGTTAACTCCAGGATTTTTAAAAATTTTAATGTTAATTTTATTTTTTAATTAATTTTAATGTTAATCTCTTCCTGTTCATTGGTGAGAGTCATGTACTGATATCTCCTGTTAGCTAGGTGTTAGGGTCAATGTGTGTTTGAAGGTTTAGTAATTTGTCTTTTACAAATTGTGGTCCTCACATTGGGGCATAGATGTTAGGAAGTGACATTCCATCTTGGTAATTTTTCCTTTGATGATTATGGAGTGTTCTTAGAATCACTTATGATTATTTTTGAAGTCTATTTTATTAGATATTAGAATGGCTACCCCAAACTTATGTTTAAGGTCCATTCACTTGGAAAATCTGTTTCCAACCATTTACTATGAAGTAATGTCTCTGTTTAATGTTGAAATATGTTTTCTGTATTCACAGAAGAATAGATCCTTTTTTCATCCATTTATTGGGGAGTTATACATTAATATTTAGTGTTATGAATGGCCAATGATTGTTAATTCTTGCTATTTTGTTGTTGTTGTTGGTGGTGGTGGTGATCATGGTGGTGGTGATAGTGGTGGCCATGATGGTGATGGGATGGTGTGTGTGTGTGTGTGTGTGTGTGTGTGTGTGTGCATTTGTTTGTGCTGTTATGAAATTATTTGTTTTCTCTGTTTTCTGAGGATAATTAATCTCCTTAGTTTTGCATTTTGTTTCTAATATCATTTTTAGGGCTGTATTTGTAGATAGATGCTGTTTCAATTTGACTTTATCATGAAATTTCTTGTTTACTTCATCTATAGTGACTGAAACTTTTGCTAGGAATAGTAGTCTGGGTCAGCATGTGTGATTCCTTACAGTTTGTATGACATCTGCCCAGGCCCTCTGGCTTTTAGAATCTCTGTTGTGAAATTGGGTGTGATTTTAATAAGTCTACCTTTATATATTACTTGTTCTCTTCACATTTTTCTTTGTTCTATATGTTTTGGGTTTGATTATTATGTGAGAGAAGTCTTTCTTTTTTTCTCTACACTACTTGGTGTTCTGTATGGTTTTTGTATCCTTATAGGCATGTCATCCTTCTTTAGGTTAAGAAAATTCTCCTCTCTAGTATTAGTGAAAATATTTCCTTGGTCTTTGAGTTAGAATTTTTCTCTGCCTTCTATCCTTATTATTTTTAGGTTTGTTTTGGTGTTTTTAATCGTGTCCCAGATACTTTTAATATTTGTATCAGGAATTATTATATTTAGCATTATTTTACCAATGTATCTATTTTGTCTATTATATATTCAGAGCTGAAGATCTGTCTTCAATTTCTTGTATGCTGATAGTGACACTATCATCTTTAGTTTCTGTTTGCTACCTAAATTTTCCATTTTTAGAATTACCTCAATTTGTGTTTCCTTTATTGCTTCTATTTCATTTTCAGGTCTTGAGAAGTTTTATTCATTTTCTTCAACTTTTTGTTTTTCCTCAGCTTGCCTTCACTCATTTTTTTTCCCATTAATTATTGTTTTCTCAATTTCTTTAAAGTTTTCAGTCCTTCTTTAAAGACCTCTTCATCTTGATATGGTTGGTTTTAAGGTCTCTTTCTTGTGCTTCAGCTGTCTTGTAATATTCTGGGCTTGCTGTAATAGAATAACTTGACACTGCTGGTGCCATATTGCCCTGGCTGTTGTGAATGTGTCCTTATATTGGCTTCTAGTCATCAGGATTTGTGATGATTATAGGTTTAAGCACCAATTTCTGGGCTTATCATTGTTATGCATGTGGGTTTTTTCCCCTTGGCTTTTGTTTGTTCTCTGCCCTTCTGGTTTATGTGGCCTAGTGTTGATCAGAATATCTTCACCTATTTTGAGGGGCTATATTTCTGGTGGTTAACATGGTCTCTGCCAAAATTGTCAAGCAGGGTATCTCTGCCAAAATTGAGGGTAAGAGTTCTGGGGCAGTGTTTAGCCCTTGATCATATAGTAAATCTCTACTGGAGTTTAAGGCTTGTTCAGGTTGTCAGTAAAGCCTCTGTTCCAGCAGTATCTGCACAACTTGGGAGCTGGTGTATAGCTGTGAGGAGAGGGACTGGACTACCTACCTGGTCTTATGTCATCTATGGCCTGTGTTGGGTGGGGAAGGAAATGAGAGAGTGGTGAAGGTCATTGGGTAATACCAATACAATTCTTAATTACCCAAAGGGGAGCTGTTAGGAGAAAACAACAAAATGAATTACAGAGATATTATTTAACAAATGTTTCCATAACTTAATATATTCTCTAAAATATTTTTATTCATAATTCTGAAGTAAAACCAGGAAGATTATCACTTTAAAATATTACAGTAATTCACAAAGGTGAAACCCCAGCAGTTTCTATTCAAAATATTTAATAAATATGCACTTCAAAAGGTATTATAAACATATTAAAGATAATCAGTAAACTAAAAAATTATACTTTGTAAAAATATACATTCTAAATAAAAGGTTAATAACTATTCTCTCAACAGAGCTTATAAAATTTAAATAAATATTGACCTTAAATTTTCACCAGTCAGAAGATAATTCAGAAAAGCATATATACAAGTAGTTAATAATCACATGAAATTCTCATAGTTAAGTAGTCAAAGAAATTATAATTAAAACAATGGAAAATCCTCTTCATATTGAAAATAACAATCATATTTATGATGAAATGTAAATATGCATCACTGCCCTGCCCTATTTATTTATTCATCTTTTACTTGTATAATAAAAGCAAATATTTATTCAACACTTACTTGATTAGAACTCCTGACACGTGTACTGTGGATGTAGCGTAGAGGTGGAGTGTTTGTTAGAAGAAGAGGGTTTTTAGGTTCAATCCCCAACATTACAGAAAAGAAAAGCAAACAAAAAGCAAAGCATCCAATTAAATGTTTTCATGTACTTATTTCTCCTGTTTCCTATGATTTTATCTTATATGACTTCAGTCATGCTGTCTGGTTTTAGATGAATTCTCTATTAGAAACCAAAAGGAGAAGAGCAGGCATGTGTAAAGGAGCTTACAGATTACCTTTGGAAAAAGCTTCAGTAGAAGACTGAACCCTGAATAGAAGTGGGCCCTAGGTTCAGCAGAGGAGCAGCTTCAGGAGAGACTGAGATCATGGAGCATGCCAGGATCCGAAAGGAAAGAGTTTTCTAATTCATAGAACAAAGCAAGTTTCCAATTCTTCTAAGTTCCAGAAGGGTTAATAAAATTTAAGTCACATGGCTTACCCTAGAAGACCCCTGCCATGGAGGTGCATATGCTCTAAGTGAGACAGTAGTTTAATTGCTCCTGTCCTGGGTCGCAGAGGCAGGAGGCTGGGCTTGCTTTTCCCTCAGGAATCTAATTACTCACAACAGAAGACAACCAATCTTTTGCCCCTTGGATCTGTCCTTCTCTGTCTTCCAATACTGGTATAATAGACATTATCATTACCACAGACTTTTTACAGGAGCTCTGGATATCTGAATTCAGATCTTCTTTCACCCAGTCATCTCACTGATGGCCTTCAAATTTGCCCCATAGCTACAGAAACTTCAGCTTATAATTCTTCTGCGCTTAGCTCCTTATTGCCAGGACTGCTGCTGGAGGCTACCACACAGCTTTTCAGTTGTGGAAGTTAGATCCAAATAGAACTCTGTGCATAATAGTAAAGCACTCTGCCAAATCAGCTATAATCCCTGTCCTGGAGCTTAGACTTCATTATTTTGTGTTTATGACATTGTACAAGATTGGCAACTTCTCTTAAACTCTGTGTCTTTATTTCTACAATTAGAGGAACAACCAAAGTAACTGCTGAATAGATTAAGCATGTATATATCACATGAAAAGCTTTAATAAATTGCAACTATTAGAATCATTTTTAAAATAACCACTACTTTATCATTAATCCATTTTTTATTTTCACACAATCCAGATTCAAACTTCAAATGAGGCAAATGTTCACATAAGTGGCATCTAAATGCTCACACAGTAAGCCATCAAAAGTTCAATGCATGGTAAGGTTTGGAGGGAATGGAGAAAGATTCAGCAGTTACAAACTCCTGATGTTCTTCTAAAAGCTAGTTCTCTTCCCAGCACAGATTGGTGGCTTACAAACTCCTGCTCCACAAGATCTGATGCCTGCTGGATGTCTAGTCACAGACATGCACAAATACACGCTCAAACGTACATATAAATCAAAAAACAGTAATTGTGCTAATAATACTCTAATTACTTCCCACAAATACACATACTTCATTTAATATGTTTTTATAGATACAACCAATGAATTATAACAACATCTAATGAATTAATTTAGTTGTACCAATAATTTTCCAGGTGTCTATATGCATATATCACTGTATATATGAAAGGAGTAATTAATAACCCAATAGTAGAATGGAGTTGAAAGTGATTAAAATAGGTTCATATTTTGTCATCACAAATAGTCTACAGGCAATATTTGTTAGAATTTTGAGGTGGGTTAGCCTACTAAATTACAGATATAAAACAGTTGAAATGACATAAAGAATCACACTGCTTGCATGTATATTTACTGATGGTGGTTTCACAGGTTTATATGAAATTGTCACTTCTGCCCTCACTATTTGAGATTGAAGAAAATTGTCATTTTATTATGAGAAAGAGGATAGCATTACATTTATAGTAAAAAGAACAATGAAGTAAACTGTAGACTATATTAGTGGCATACAAGGATTTGGAGAAAGCAGCCACAGACAGCATAAGATGCAAAGGAAACACATCTAGCCTTTAATATAGCTCAAGAAAGAATAAATGATCTGTACTTTAAAATGGGTCTTTCTTAGTTCTGCCTATCTTCTATAATTATGTTCAATTTGTTCAACTCAATATCATTACTTTTTTGTATTTTATAGTCTCCATAAAGCTATCTATGACATGATAAATTCCCTTTAACTATTCATTATTACCCTAAGTTTGGGATTTTGCCTAGGATATTTGCCTGGAAATAAGTCCTTTACCTCTAATGCAGAAGCTAGCACTTTAAACATATTTACATACAGGAAACTTTATATGAATTAGGGATAGACTGTTGAATCATGTAAAACCAAACATGTGAAATAGGAGAGCTATGAGACACAGATAAATAAAAACAGGAAATAACCTGAAATCCTTGACATTTCATTTTATTGGTCTTGGCTTTCTAAGGTGTCTTACCAAGAAAAATCTTTCAGCAGCAGCTAGTTCCATGTGCTCGGAAGCAAAGCAAATAATTCTCCACACACCTAAACAGAGTGGATGATCAAGTCAGGTGTTTGACTTTGGTATTGTTTTCTAGCCAGAAAAGCTGGGTAAGCATCACACTGAACTTATCCAGAAAGAATGCTTGGGGTCTGCTGGGTTCTAGTGAGATTAGTGTATACCCTACCTTTCTTCATATATTTCCTAGAATTCTATTATTTTCCATAGAAAAGAGAATTGTCACTCTGACCAGGCAGAATTGAATGGAGTCAAAGTTTCAAAGCCTGCTGAAAAGAGGAGTACAAAGATAAAATGTGTACATTATCATTTAGAAAAAGGAATCAGACTGCATCTCTGCAGAACATTTGCTTTAACATGATGGTACACACAATTATGAGTCTCTGGTGTTATTAAAAGTAATGAGCCAATGTCCCTAGAGCCCGGACTTAACATGAGTGTTCAGTTTCTGCTAATAATCAGGAGCTCCAGGAGATGTAACTCTCTTTTTCTGCATCTGTAGGCATGCACATCTTCATACACAAAAATACATGCATAAAAGGGGGAGAGAGGAAGAGGGAGACGGAGAGGTTGAGAAAGATTGTGAGACAGAGAGAGAAAGAGTGAGAAAAGTAGGAGAGATAGATAGATAGATAGATAGATAGATAGATAGATAGATAGATAGATAGACCTGATTTAAGTCTCAAACTGTCTTTTTAAAAGAAAAATATTACAGTTCACAGAACAGACAAAAGTTCTAAATATAGGTGGCAGCTACATTCTATAAAAACTAAGCAAAACAAACAACAAATAATTAAGTAAAACCCAAAGTCAAATATTATTATTTTTTAGATAGTGCTAACTGTATATTAAAGCAAAGCAGATAAAGAGAAAAGAAAGGTAGGCCATGTGAAGGTCAAGGTGATGTTTACAATCTCAATGAGTTTCCTTTGGATGTAATTTATTTTTATTGTTATTTTTAAATCTGTGTTAAGACAGTGTCTGACTATAGCCTCGTCTGCCCTTTCACCCCTGATATTTCATTATGACAAATACAACATCTCTCACATCCTTAATATGCTTCTGATACAACATGCAGCAAGAACAGGTGTGCTTAAGCCTGTCTCCTTGCATTGAGACCTTTTAATGTTGGAGAAGAAAGAAAAAAAAAGACCTTTCTTTCTAAGAGAAGGACAGAGGCAATTGGAAGAAGAGTCAACTGTATGAGACAGTCTTAGGACTTTCCAATGCCATGAAACTTCCTAACAAATGGTAGTGAGAAGCTGGTGGAAGAGTCTCTACAAATTCTTCCTGGTCTCTGAAATTTACTGTAAGTACTCATACACACACACCCTAACTTTCACACCAAATGAAAAAAAAAAAAAAAAAAGAAGATAGCTTATTTTGGAGCCCAAAGAAAAGTTGCCAGTTACGCAAAAGCAGCTTTAGGTTATTCAGATTCTACTTTCCCACAAAGTAGTATTTTAGAAGGTTTTCATATAAACAAAACAAAAGGGGTTATACACTCTTGAAACACATTGTTAGAATACATCAGGTATTTGAAAATGATGTATCATCAAAAGCATCAGGTATGTGGGGCACCAAAATGTAGGGATACCTCAACTAGGTTTCAGATGCTATCTGAAGACACTTGGATGGTAGGAGCTAGGGTTCTGTACATCCTACTGAACTTACCTAATAGTCACAGTCTTTAACATGGATGTCAAAAAGAAAAGGGGTGATACATAGTTGTTAAAGGGGCAACTATGGGCAAGAAAATTTGACTCTGGACTTGCAACATTGCAAATTCTTTATGGGCATGAAAATTCTAATCGGTTAATTAGCCTTGAAAATGGTTGAACAGAAAGCCCTGTTATTTCCAGGAACTTTAATGAATCTATTCTGCTTTGTAGATTTTTAATACAGGGATAAATAATAATTAATAATTATTTTGAAGTAAAGAGGTATTTATTTTCATAAAAGTATGATGATAGTAATAGTTATTTACTGCAGATGGTGTGCTAAGTGATTTTTCATGAACCATATCTTTGGCTCCCCCAAGTAACTACAGAAAGAAAATATCCTTGCTCTATATGAAAAATTTATTCAGTAGAGTCACTCAATTATTTATCAAGCCTCTTCCAACTTTCTGGTAGTAGTCTGTGTTGTGATATTGCAACTTACAGGACAGACAAAAAAATCCCTGGGGTGGGAACCTATTTATATAATAATCTAGTATGATAAACCATAAATGAGTAAGGAAAATATATAGTATACTACTTTTGTAATTTATGTGATGCTAAGTATTATATATTAAAACTAAGCAAAAGTAAAATATCAGGTTGGGCTGAGACTTGCAATTACAAATTGAGTTCTTTGGAGACAGAGTCATTTGTTTTGTTGTAAGATAGGCTCTAACTTTATAGGGCAACCTAGCCTCAGATTCACTGTGCTCCTGCCTCAGCCTCCTGCATGCTGTAATTATAGGTATATGCCTCCATGCCTGGTTATACGGGTGTTATGTAGCAATTTCCTCTCAGATAAAATGTTTCCTCTTAAAGGGAGATTATTAAGGCGCAGAGTATTTCAAGAGGAGGGGAAACACTTTCTTCCTTAAGGTTCACTCATGTTTTTAAAAAAATTAGGATATTTACTTCATTTTCAAATGTTATTCCCACTTTTTTCTCTGGAATCCCTCTATTCCATCCCCCCTCCTCCTGTCTCTATAAGGATGTTCTCCCACATACCCACCTACTCCCTCTCACCTAATCTACACTGGAGAAACAAGCCTTCACAGAGCCAAGTACTTCACAGGGCCAACTCTCCTCTAGTTGCTGCTTGACAAGGCCATCCTCTGTGACATACGCGGCTGGAGCCATGGGTCCCTCCATGTGTACTCTTTGGTTGGTGGTTTACTCTCTGGGAGCTCTGGGGGATCTGGTTGGTTGATGTTGTTGTTAGTCCTATCAGTAGATAACTTCAGAAGAAAGAACAATAGAAGACTTCAGAAGTCCCAGAAACTGAGCAGATTCACTAGCTCTTGCACTGCCCCCAAGTTTATGTAAAAATTAGGACTTCAGAAAAACACTTTAAAACAATCTGTGCTGCCTAGAAAAGGCCCAGACCAGCTTAACCACCTGGAAAGGACATTCTGACCATTTAAATAGTTGGAGGCTATGCAGGATGTTCCGTATTTTCAACATTTATGAGCTGTCATCCATGCTAGGATGGGCTTCAATGATACACCTGACTCAGGCTCAGGTTTAAAGTGAAACGCTGAGACAGAATATCCTTTTGAGCCACATGTGTGTGTTCTTTTGTGTGTGTTTCATCATTTCACAATAGGTGGATAGAGGTCAGAGAACAACCCTAAATGTTAGTACTTGTAGCTTGCTTGAGACATCAGTGCTCTTTTCTTTCTTACCATTGTGTATGCTAAAGGAATTACATCTCATTACCTCTATATCATCATAAGTTTTCTGGGATTGTAGACAATGAGCAAACAGTACATGTAATACAGGGTGTAACCTGGAATTTGTCAATGTGTTCTTGGTGGGTAAGGATTGAGCATGATTTTTTTGTTTTGTTTTCTTTTTTCTTAGACTTCACACAGTCTGTGAGTTATTTCTGGGGCAGTGCGAGCCTCTGGGGTTAGCATCCCACTATCAGTGATTGCATATTATGTCTGTTCTTTTGTGACTGGGTTATCTCACTCAGAATGATATTCTCTAGATGCAGCCATTTTCTTAAGAATTTGGTTAAGTCGTTGTTTCTGGTGGCTGAGTAGTATTCCATTGTGTAAATGTACCACAATTTTTGTATCCATTCATATACTGAAGGACATCTGGGTTCTTTCCAGCTTCTGGCTATCATAAATAGAGCTGCTATGAACATTGTGGTGCATGTATCTTTGTTGTGTATTAAAGTGTCTCTGGGGTATATGCCCAGAAGAAACAGCCTTTATATTCAGTTATTTCCCCTCAACCTATGATGGGGTCACATTCAAGCCTTACCATCAGCTACTAATTCACTTGATGCATCTAACTGACTGGTCATCCAGCTTGGTGACTGCACTCTATGGGTCACTAGGTGTCTTTAATGATCTCATAGCTCACTGTGAGTACAGATCCTTGATTCTGATCAGAGTGGTTAGATTATAGACACTGCATATGGCTGACCCACGAAAAGACAGGTATTCAAAGGCCAAAGCATAGTTTGTGCTGCCTGTGTGTGCACTGCCTATACATTATTATAATATATGGAACCAAAGCCAGGGGAAAGTATAAGCCAAGACTCTGTTAACATTTTAGTTAACTAGTCTTACTAGATACAGATGGCAAACATTACTGTTAATAAAAGAGTAATTCAGGAGTTGGAGAGATGGCTCAGTTAGTAACGTTTTAGTGGTGCACAGACCAAGACCTTCAGAGGTCAGTCTCTAGAATTTAACATTTTAAAATGCTAGTGTAATGTTTCTAATCCCAATCCTGGACAGGCAGAAATAGGCAGACCCTATAAGTTTACCAGGAAGCCAGGCTAGCCTAATGCATGAATTACAGGTCAATAAGAGATTCTGATAGGACTAGGGAGATGGGTCAGTAAGTGTGGTGGTTTGAATAAGGATGGCCTCCATAAAGGATGGCCTCTGTAAGCTCATAGGTTTGAATGTGTGGACAGTGTAGAGTGTTACTACTCACAGGTGTTGCAACGCTGGAGTAGGTATGGACTTGTAGGAGAAAGTGTGTCACTGAAGGTGGGCTTTGGGATTTTGAGTGCTGAAGCCATGCCTAGTGACACTTTCTCTTCCTACTGCTTACTGATCTGCATTTCGGACTCTCATCAGCATCTCTAGAACCATTGTCTCTTGCCTGTTGCCATGTTTCTGTGATAATAGACTAAACCTTTGAATCTATAAGCCAGCTCCTGTTAAGTATCCTACTGTGTAACAGATGCCATGATCATGAAGTATCTTCACTGCAATAGAATTACACTAAGTAAATTGTTTGCCATGAAAGCATGACGACAAGAAAAAGTATACTGAGAGTCACTATCACCAGACAGCCAGGCAGCAGCATCTCAGTGACTATAGACAGGCTCAGGTCCCAATGCCATAGATAGACAGGCAATACGGATGGGCCTTTGATAAGTCTCAAACTCCTGCTGCTGTATCCTCCCTGAAATAATGAACTTCCCTACAAACTATGAGCCAAAATTAATATTTCTTTTCTTTAGTTTCTTCGGTTACATTTTACTGGAAGAAGAAAGAAGGTAGTTAATGTACCAAGTTAACGATGGCAAATATACACAGTGCAAAGTGCTGGGTCATTGTCAAAGTGAGCAGCTGTCTTCAGCTTCTCTAGAAACAGTGAAGGGATTATGTCAAAGGCAACTAAAGAACGAATCAATCCATAAAATGCTATCCACCTAAACTAAATCCTGAAAGCCAGCTGCAGAGCCCGCCGACAAGAACACGAACTAGCCCTCGCATAAGGGGTATTTCTAGTGTATGCTGCAGAACCCAGATTGTGAGATGGAAAATGCAGATATTTCTTCAAAGCATACCTTCATCAGGCTCATATCATGAGTGAGGTAGGAGACAAGAATTAAGAGACAGAAGTATCAACATTAATATAAAAGAAAACAATAACAAAGAATACTGGAAACTCCAGACCCAAGACTCTACGCAAGAGACAGAACATGGTACTGAGCTCTAGGTTCACTGAGAGATGCTACCTCAGAGAATAAGAAGAGAGAACAATAAAAATGATTTGTATTAATCTTAGTCCTCCACATACACATTTACATATTTATCTATACACAATACAAAAGGCATGCATGCACACTATATCCTACCCCACCCCCAGAAGAATTAAAAGAGAAAATAAAGTCAAAACAGTTAAACATATACAAAGACTAGTACCTCAGGGTTATCTCAAAGCACCAGATGACTCAGAAAAGATGGTGCATCGGCCTCACATTTTGTCCTGATGCCTTTCCTTCTTAACATTAATATAATAATTATCAGGTCCAATTGCACAATACACTACAGTGATTTACGACACTCTACAACCAGCACTGAATCAACCTGTCACCATAGCGGTAAGTCTGCATAAAGTTTTAATTACGAGCATCATAAGATGGTCCGAACATATGGAGAAAAATGGATTATGAATCTCTGATGTGCTGAACATTTCTTCCTCCTGTAACCTGAAGGCAAAGTAACAAAGGCAAGAATAAAATGATGGAATTTGGACAAAGTTCTTGTGCCCTTTAAACGTGAGATCAGGATTAGAGCAGTGGGCATGGGGTAAAAGGAGGAGGAAGGCTGTCGGTGGGCTGTGAGATGTGTTGATCTCTGCCTCAGGGGAGACAGAGGGACTGGCTTTGTGACGGAAGCACACTGCTGCAGAGTGGGGTATAACAGGGTAGGAAGGAGCCTGGGAAATAATATGTTTTTGTAATATTTCTTTCATATTTGTGTTTGTATGTGTGTGTATTTGTGTTTGTATGTTTTGTTAGTGTGTCTGTGTTTGTGTGTGCATGTGTGTATTTGTGTATATTGTGTGTATGTATTTGTGATTATGTTTTGTGTGTGTGTGTGTGTGTGTGTGTGTGTATTTGTGTGTCTTGTTCATGTTGCCACAGCATTCTGATTTCTTTTTCCCAGACAATTGCTCACTGGTCTGGACTTTATTGAGTAGGCTCGACGAATCTGCTTTTCCCTGCCTCCTCAGCACTGAGAATACCAGGGTTTACAACCATGTGTGGAGGTTTCTGAAGACTGAGCACGCAAAGTTCTATTGAGGAAGAACAGGTTGCTATGGGAAAAAGAGGTTACCCATGCATACCTTTTTATGAGAATTCTGGGATTTGAGCACAAGGCCCTATATTTTCATGGCAAGCACTTGGCTGGTTTTGTTGTAAGCCTGGCTCTTAGCATGTTTTTAAACAATGCTTATATAAGAAAACATCCTAAATCAGTCAATGATCTGATTTTTCTCCTTTGAATTTTCGGGTTCAGGCAACATTCTTTGAGAGCATCCTTTTTTTTTTTAATGTGTGTGTTTTTTACTTAGGTTCTCTCTTAATTTATTCTTCAAATCTTTCTCCAGACAATGGCCATAAACCAAATGATTACTATATGTGAGCATGAATCAGGACGCAGAATTCGAAAATATATAACCGGCCCTGGACTGAGCAAGGGATTTTTGGAAGGCTGACATGACTTTGAGAGGTGATGGAGAGCTTACACAACAGATGGGAAGCAGGAAGAAGAGATGTATGAAGTTTGGGTTCGGTCCACTGGTGTTAATCTGATGGATGGCTGTACCCTAAAAGGGAAAGCTTTCTTTGGGGGATATAGAGATGTCTCAGGCAGGAAAGTGTTGCATTAGGAGCTAAGTGCACATAAAAAGCTGGGTGTGGTGGTGCCTGTCCACTAGCACTGAGGAAGTGGAGACAAGAGGAAGCCTGAAACTTACTCCCTTGCTAGTCAGGCTGAAGTAGTGAACTCCAGGTTCATTGAGTAACCATTTATCAAAAATTAAGATAGAAAAAGTGATGCACAAATTTCAAACCCAATAGGCCATACTAAAATACACATGCTAGTTATTGTATTTTTAAGTCCTATGTCTTGATTGGGTATGCAACTTCTTCCCCTGCTATGAGACCCTTCGCTATTTAGTTTGTCCAGGCCACATAGTTGTGCTCCATCTTCATTTCTTCCTCCTCTTCTTCCTTTTATCCTCCTCCTTCTTCTTCTACCTGCCCCCACTCTCAAAAACATTCCATCCCACCTTTTCCTTCTACTGCCCAGTTACAGGCCCTAGCCTTCATTGGACCAGTTAAAATGGGGAACCAGTTCACATGAGCAACTGGGTACATGACTGACAGTTCATTGGGGGGCAGCGCCTCGGGAGGAATAAACATCAGAATACAACAGCATCAGGGCAACCCACAACAGGAAAGTGATTGAAGAAGATACTTAATGTTTACCTGTAGCCCGAACACACATATGCACACATATGTATGTACCCACACACACATAAAACCCTCCAGAAAGTGTCTTTAAATTTATGAAGGATTTTTATAATACACTGGTATTGACCTTTACATTTCATTAAAATTAGTACTTGCATTTGTGTTTTTTGGGTTTGTGGAGAAAAGCACCCAGCATGCTAAGTCCAGAGGTTTTAAATAAGTAAAAAATGACAGGGCAACTGAATTTCTCAAACCTCGAGTCAGGCTTTAAAGTGAATGCCTGATAAACGTAGTAAACAGGTCAATGACCCAAGTCTTTGTTTGTATGTTCAAAACTAGGGGCTTTTGATGTTGGAAACATGACTCAGTAGTTAAGAGCATACATTGACTTTGTAGAGGACCTGAGTTCATTTCACAGCATGCATAGCCAGTGGTTCACAACTGCCAGTAAATCTAGCTCCAGGGCATCTGATATCCTTTTCTCACCTCTGAAGGCACTGTACTCATAAGCATGTAGCAAGATAGGTGCGCAAGTGCACACACACACACACACACACACACACACCCACACACACTGATATACAAATGCATAGACACACTCACACACAAACACAAACACATAGATACACACACACATAAATAAAACAATATCTTCTAAAAATGCATTCAACAACTGATCTCTCTCTCTCTCTCTCTCTCTCTCTCTCTCTCTCTCTCTCTCTCTCTCTCTCTCTCTCTGTGTGTGTGTGTGTGTGTGTGTGTGTGTGTGTGTGTATTAAGGTCTGGTTTTCTGGCACAGGAGTGGTCACAGAAGCGACCTTCCCTGAGGAAATAGCCTGAAATGTGTGACTTGCTCCCACTCTGCTCTCTGCTCCCCTTTTCTCCTTCATGTCCCTCCCAGTTCTTCTAAAGTTTTAATATAATCCTAGTCTCTTCTAAATTTCTCAAGGGCTAATCTCTACCACCGAGCCAGCTTTTTTCCCAGGGAACCTGATTTGCAAAACAACATACCTTTGTTTTCTAAACACATTAAAATAAGCAAAAAAAAAAAAAAAAAAAAAGACAACTATAAAAAACAAGCAAACAAATAAAAAAGCCTCAGGCAAACAGACACATAGAAAACCCCTCGATTTCCTGGGTAAGCATGCAGATTCGAGAGCGAAGAAGCATAGCCGTTCTTTATCCATTTGTCAGTGGCTAGTTTGATTGGGTGGCTCTTCCTGTACAAAAGGAACATCTTCCTAGGCATCAAGGATATAGAGGTGGAAGAAAGTAGCCTCCTAAAATAGCTCATAATGCTGTCAAAATACAGACTAATAGGAATTAGATAGGCATGTCGCTGATAAAAATGCTTAAATTGTGAGGTGTCCTAGGTTCAGATTCCAGGACCAAAAAAGAATGAAAGCAATGGCCTACAGTGTGTTAAACAATACATTATAATTAAGAGCTTCAGAGCCCTGAAGAGAGCCACCTACTGTAATATCAGGGCTGAGAGGTCAGGCAATACCAGTTTAACCAACAAGAAGCCATGTGCTACTCCTGGCTGGACCACAGTCCTAATGAGGCCAGTCAGCCTACACGGAAAGAAGGCTCTGGCAGCTGCTCATCAAACTGAGCCAGAACTCAGAGATGCTCCAATGTCCTTCGATATTTTACTCATTCCCTAGGCTGTCTATGTGAAGTTCATGTTGAGCCTTCTTTCCTGCTACTTTCTGAATTAAAATAACAGCATCTGGTGTTGTAAAATTTGGTGGCCTGAATGCTGGACCTCACAGAGGACTTCTTGGATAAGCTAGACAGCCCCTGCAGCAAGGTTATTAAAAACATGTGGTTTAATGTCACAATGAAGACCACCTCTGATTCCAATCTCTGCCGAAAGGCCTGTCTTACTGTGATGAGCAGACTTGCTCAATGTTCTCAAAGCCAAATTCTCAGGCAGCCACTTCTACATTCTGGTGACCATGAGTTTTTTCAAAATCACTGTATCAAGCAGGAATTGGGCGTCTACATTTTATCTTGGAAACCATTAAACCTATTCCACAATGGAGGCAACCTGATTATCTCTATTTTTTCTTTACTTTCCCTCATTCTCCTTTTTCTCAGCTCTAACCCTTTTCCCTCTCACCTCTCTCCACACAGGTAATATAGACAGGCACACAGGTATTCAGGTCACTAAAGCAGGAGCACTCGAGCTCAAGTGAAAGGCTGAGGGAGACAGAGAAAGATCAATGAGTGAAGAGCTTTAAGATGTTCATAATCCAACAGTTTCTGACCTATGGGTCTTGATCTCCATAGGGGTCCAATAGCAGATATCCTGCTAATCATATATTTACATTATGATTCATAACAGTAGCAAAATTACATTTTGAAGTAGCAAAATTATAATTTTAGGATTGTAATTCGGAACAACACAGTAAACTAAGTGTCACAGGATTAGGAAGGTTCTGACTCACTTTTGGTATAAGCTGTATATTGTTACTAAAGTATTGGCTGGACAGATAGGTCAGTAGATAAGATCTGTCTATCTGAGTTTAATCTCCGAGACTCAAAATGAATGGAGAGAACCAATGCCTGCATATAGTCCTCTTATCTTTGTATTAGTTCTAGGTTCATGAACCAAGTCTCCAAAAGTAACTCACACAGGTTTACATGAGCATGGGCATAAGCACACATGTGCACATGCACGCACACAAGCAAGCATGCTTGGACACACACACACACACACACACACACACAGTCACAGAGTAAATAAATGAATGTATTAAAAATTAAAAGTAAACTGGCATGGAAATTTGGAGTGCCACTTTTCTAGCATAGTTTATAACATGCAAACATTTCCAATATTGCACTAATGTTCACAGAGAAAGTACTTAGTATATGAGCATGTTATATGTCAGAGTTGTAATTTATGTCTCTAATACATAGAAAGAACATGTGTTGGGTATGAAGAATGATGTTTATCATGTATGGTATGCACATAAGTTAGAAAGTTAATAGGAAATTAAAGAGATTAAAGATTACTAATGAATTAAAACTAAAAAATACAAACAAGAAAAAATGGAATTACATATTTAAACTATGACACTAGCAAGTATTATATGATAAAAAGTCTTGAGACTTCTCGTGTTTTATGAGTGTTTATAAAACCTAAAAACCTTTCCAAGAGATAACTTTGTGTTAAAAACTTAAGGAAAAATAATCTTTGGGCTGGAGAGAGGGCTTGGTTGATAAGAGTGCTTGCTCTTTGTTCAGAGGAACAGAGTTTAATTCCCAGAACCAACTTCAACTCACAACCCCCTGTAATTTTAATTTCACAGGTTCTACTGCCCTCTTCTGGCCTCCAAGAGTACATACACTAATGTGAACCCAGATGTGCACATATTCATAAATACTATGAAATAGTGATCTTTAAAAAGAATTTATGTTTGTTTACCAACCAATAAAGCTTTTTAAAACTGTATTAAGAAAAGAATGTCCACACTATGGTTGCTGTAACCAATGTAGAAAAAAATATAATAAATGTGTAATACATTTATAATAAGCCATAAGCTTTCATAAATGCCATACTAAATTGGTCATCAGAGTCCAGGAACTGGTGATAGGACATAAGCAGACACTTAAGAAAGAATCTATCGATATCAAGATCTGGAAAATAAAATATGGCATGATAATTGTAAATATTTTAAAACATGTGACATATAGTTGTTAGAGAAACTGCCAAGCCTCACATTTAAGAACTGCGGGAGAGATGGCTCAGCAGTTAAGAGTGCTTGCAGCTCCTGCAGAGAAACTGAGGTAGGTTCCCAGCACCCAAACGCAGCAGCTCACAACTGCCTGTAACCTCTGCATAGGGGATGTGATGCTCTCTTCTAGACTCCATGAGCACCTTCACTCTGTAGAACACACCCAATGCACATATACATGCACATATAAAATGAAAAATAAGGCACTAAAATGGATCTCTTCTAAGAAGGAGAAACAAAATGAATTCTGAGTTGAAATTTTTTATGTTCATAAAGCTTTATTTATTTATTTATTTATTCCCTTTTTTGTATTAGATACTCTGTATTTATATTTGCGATGCCATCTCTTTACTCCACCCCGCTCCCATCCCCCTCTCCCTCCAGCTGCCTTCACAAAGGTGCACTTCCTTCTTATCCCTCTCTTCACCCCATTGCCTTGTCATTCCCCTACACTGGGAAACCGAGCCCTCTCTGGGACACAAACCTCTCTCACATTGATGCCAGACACTGCTATCTTCAACTACATATGCCACTGGATCAACAGGTCTCTCAAACTATGCACAAAGTTGGTGTTTTACACCATGAGTGTTTTGGAGGGTTTGATTGGCTGGTAATATTATCTTCCCAAGAGATTGCAACCTCTTTTAACTCCTTAGGCCCTTTCTTCAGCAACCTCACTTTTTTAAATTGTATGTTCTCTGTATTTACATTTCAAATGTTATCCAATTCCCCTACTCCCACCTCCCTCCCTCTCCCATTGCCTCCATGAAGGTGCTCCCTCTCCCAACCACCCTCTCCCACCTCAGCCCCCTGGCATTCCCCTACACTGGCAAAACAAGGCTTCATTGGACAAAAGGTCTTCCCTTTCATTGATGCCAGAAAATATTATCCTCTGCTACATGTGTACCTGGGTCCATGGGTCCCCCTATGTGAACTCATTGGTTGGTGTTTTAGTTCCTGGGAGCTGTGGTGGGGTTGGTTAGTTGATAATGTTGTTCTACCCATAGGATTCCAACGCCTTTCAACTCCTTCAGTCCCTTCTCTAGCTCCTTCATTGTGATCCTAGTGTTGAATTTTTTATATTATTTTTTTTTATTTTAGTGATAGACCATTTATGATTTAAAAGTCTTATTCTGTGGGGTAAATATTATCCACATGTAAGATACCAGCTTATATTACAGTTTCACATAAAATCACCTATGTACACTTTCTTTTTTGAGTTCGTGTATCTCAGTGGTCTGGAATTTACCAAGCAGGTTAGGATGGGGGTGCAGTGAATCCTCCTGCACCTTCTTCGCCAGTACATGCATCACACACATGTGCACTACCACCAGAGCCCACTTTTCTATGCAGGTCTAGGGAAATGTGAAAGCACTTTCTGCACCGACCCAACTTCACACCCCATATAAATATTTAGATACTTAGTTGTGTTTGGCACTGTACACCTGATAGTCAGCAACTCTCAGAAGTGAAAGATAATGAAGAAATTAAAACTTTGGAAGCTGTGGCTTTGGAGAACCCCAGATTCTCCTTTTGAATCTCCAGAACTGACTCCTCTTGTTCAGTGCAACATAAAGCCTCTGCAATGGAGAATCAGAGCACCTTGCATTCTTAGTCAGAAGAAGAGAATGGGTGGAGGTGTCATCCAAACACAAGGCATGCTACTACAGTGGAAATCCATTTACTGTGAAAATGACCATTGAGTCATCAAAGCTGAAGCCAGAGAATGATTGACTCTGTCACTTATTTTCTCCTGTATTTCATGAGGAATATTGGTTTGAACATATGTCACCTGTTAAGGTTAGCAAGATGTCTCAAGGGTAAAGATGGGTGTCACAAAGCCTGAAGACTTTTATTGTAGAGAGAAATGATACCAGCAAATGATCTTCTTACTCCACATGAACATATTAGCATACAAGTGCTATGTATACATACATACATACACACAGAATAAAAATATAACAAACAGCAAAGTAAAAATATGTCACCTATATATTAACCTTACAGACAAACTCTATGAAAATTAACCTAAATAGAGACATATGGTGACACATCACAGAGATGCAAATCAATTTATAAAAATAAATAATGCATAGATTCTTATAAAAAGCAAGTTCAAAGATGGAGATGAGCAAAGTGACATTCTGTCATATGGCCATATATACACTATTCACTAAAGAACTTGGCTTGACAAGAATATCACCATTAAATTCACTTTGCTCTGTATACATCCATTGCTCATATTATATCAGTAGGCACACCACAAGGGTGAATGCTGTCAGAGGCCAGAAAATCAGATTCCCAGGAACTGGAGTTAGAAACCATTGTAAACTGAGCAATGTGGTTATTGGAATGGAACTCAGGTCCTCTACAAGATTAACAAGTGCTCTTAGTTCCTAAGCAATCTCTCCAGCCTCTGTGTACATTTTAAAAAGCCATCTTCCTTATGAGAAACCAAACTTTTTCCTGTGCTTCCTGATGAGTGCCTGTCCTTTGTCTATTTTAAATGCAAATTCACCACTGAAAGGAACAATATATTATCTTCAAACTTAGTATGTTATGGTCCTTGATGGATGATTATAAAATAAATTAATGTTTTAATATAGATGGCCATATGCTAATGTTTTTATTCAATAATTTCATCATATTTTGCAGCATGCATACTAAAGGTGATCCATTTTAAAACAGATGTAAGGAGACTGAGAGGTGGTGCAGTAACCTGCCCTGTGAACCATGCACTGTCACTAGAACCAAAGTCAATGTCATTACAAAGTGTAGACATCATAACTCCTTTTTATATAATAACTTTATTAGATACTCTGTATTTACATTTGAAATGTTACCCCCTTCACCCACTCTGTTCCCTCCCCCCTCTCCCTCTACATGTTTTCATGAAGGTGCACTAGCTCCCAGTAGTTAGCCTCTCCACCTCTTATCTCCCACATCCCTGTGCATACAGATTGCTAATTAAGAATTTACCTTTCCCAGAGACTTATTCTGCACGCAGCAATCCAAGGCTGCCACTCATGCAAGACTTTGACTCGCATCAGGGTCAGTGGTTCATTGTAGCATAAGCTTCTTAATTTCATCTCTCAAGCAAGAGAATAGTAGACAAAGGGACCAGAGAATCTAATTGTGTGGGATGTCCGATGTGGCTCTGACAGAATGGCAGGGGAAGCCAGTGTTTAACAGCAAGAATTTCTTTAGTCCACCAATCAGGTTCACCACTTATAATGCTTAGTGTTAGGAAGGGAGGCAGAAAGAATGATGTTATGGTCGCATCTTCATACTCCACATTCAGTACCTAGCATGCACATGATTGAAAAAACATACCTTTAAAAAGATAAAAAGTGGACTAGAAAGATGGCTCAGATATTGAACAGTTTGTATTGCCAGTATGAGACCCTGATTCAGGACGATAAGTGACCCTATCTTGTAAAAAGGGTTAGAAAGTGCTTGAGCACAGACACTAACAGCTGTCCTCTGACAAATGTTGTCCTCTGGCATGTGTGGAACACACATATTTATATTGCCTCTTAGACAGAAGCTCACTATCTTAAGCTCTTAAGACATCAAATATATGCAGCCACCAAACCCAAGCACTATTGCAGATGACAAGTAGTGCTTACTGGCAGGAACCTGAAATGGATGCCTCCTCAGAGGCTCTGCTAGAGCCATACTGATACAGATCAGGATTCGTGCAGCTAACCATCAGACTGAGCATAGAGACCCCAATGAAGCAGCTAGAGAAAGGACTGAAGAGCTGAAACAGTTTTGCAACCCCATGGGAAGAACAACATTACCAACCAACCAAATCTCCCAGAGCTCCCAGGGACTAAAATACCAACCAATGAGTTTGTATGGAGAGATCCATATCTCCAGTCACATATGTAGCAGAGGACAGCATTGTCTGGAATCAATAGGAGGAGAGGCCTTCCGTCCAGTGAAGGCTCATTTTCTCAGTGTAGGGGAATGCCAAGGGGTGGGAGTGGGTCGTTGGGAGAGGGAGCACCTTCGTGGAAGCAAAAGGGAAGGGTGGGACTGTGGGGAAAGAAGATAGCATTTAAAATGCTAATACAGAGAATATCCAAGAAATTGAAAAAAAAAGTGATGTGTGTAGAGTCTATAATTGCTATATGTGTCAGTCACAAGTAGTGCACATTTCTTTCCTTTGATGAGAAATGAAATTCCATGAGAATTTTAAAATTTCACCATCCTGCCTATTCTGACTCTTGGGCTCTTTTTGACTCAGAGAGCCTATCAATTTGTTAGTTTTTATGACTCTCTCTGTACATGTTCGTGTGTCTTTCTTCTGATGCTGATATTATCTGAGTCTTATATATTCTGGAGTACACAAAGAAAGGAAAAGTGAAAACTTCCACCACCAGTAGAGACAGAATGTGAAGCCAGACTCGCTTACAGCTTCTCAGGCTATTGTTTGAGACATTGGCGGATATATATATATATATATATATATATATATATATATATATATATATATATATATATATATATATATACCCTAAAAGTAAGACATTCATGGCTTTATAAAATTTGTAGGCAAAGGAATGAAACTACAAAATATTATCCTGAGTGAGGTAACCCAGACACAAGAGAACACAAATAGAAACACAGGGACAAAAAATGGAGCAGAGACTGAAGGGAAGGCCATCCAGAGACTGCCACATCTTGGCATCCATCCCATCTGCAAACACCAAATCCAGACATTATTGATGATGCTAAGAAGCATTTGTTGACAGGAGCCTGGTATAGCTGTCTTCTGAGAGGCTCTGTCAGGACCTATCTAAGATAGATACAGATACTCATAGCCAACCATTGGAATGAGCCTGGGACCCCAATGAAAGAATTAGGGGAAGGACGGAAGGAAATGAAGGGAATTGCAACCCCATAGGAAGAAGAATATCAACTAACTAGACCACCCAGAGCCTCCAGGAACTAAACCATTGACCAAAAAGTACACATTCAGGGATCCATGGCTCTGGATACATAGGTAGCAGAGGATGGCCTTATTTGGCTTCAATTAGAAGGAAGATCTTTGGACCTATGGGGATTTGATGCCTCAGTGTAGGAGAATGCTAAAGCAGTGAGGTAGGAGTGGGTGCAGGAGCCCAGGGGAGTGGGAGAAGGCATGAGATGGGGGAGGGGGATTGTGGAGGATAAACCAGGAAGGGGGATATCATTTGAAATGTAAGAAAAATAAAATAATGAATGAAAAAGGAAGAGATTCTGATGTTAACTTAAATTTTAATACCTTTATTTTGGCTTAACTCTGAATTGGTGGTTTTTATGGAGTGGTCACTTTAGCTCTGAGAAAGCATTTGGTATCTCTTCAGACATAGTTGATTATTTCACATGGAAGGAGAGAGAGTTAGGGATGTCATTCAGTTGACAGGGTGTTTGACTGACAAGTAGGAAGTCACAGGTTCAATCTCTAGTGCTTCATAAAACCAATTCTGATAGAGCAAACCTGTAGTTCTGTCACCAAGGAGAGGAAAACACTAGTATTAGAAGTTCAAAGTGATCCTCACCTACACAATATGTTCCAAGCAACCTGAGATATAGGAGACAGTGTCTCCAAAAACAAAACAAAACAAATAATTGGAAGAAAATGAGTCCTGTTGTAACATCTCTTAGATGCTGAGAGCAATTTACAACATCTTAGGAATGCTTCGCACTGAAGAATTCTGCATCCCAAGCATCAAGAATGCCGAAGTTAAGAAAACTGCTCTAATCTCATTCATGTTCCTACTGCCTACAGGGATCCATGAAGTGATGGTCTGAGAGCTGTATATAGACAGGAAAAAGAAGCAAGAGAAAGGTGGTTAGTCCTTCAGACTAGGTTCTTTTGGAGGAAGAGACAAGTATACCTTGAAGCATACAATACAATTCATGCCTCCCGCTTAGTGTTTTTGACTAAAAAATATTAACAAAGTAGGAAGTATATGTGAACAGCTAAGGAAAACCACAATATAAAAAAATAGCAATTCAAGACTGTTAGCATAGGCTATGAATCCATAGAGAGGCAGGTCATAAGCCCCATGGGAGAGCCTACTACTCTGCTAAATGGACACAGTAATTAACTGCCCCCTAGGTTCATATTTCTGAGACCATAAATGACTCTGTCTCTCAGCCATCATCATGAAGCTTTTTTCTTGCAGTAGGTGATGGTTAATACAGAGAGACCTACAACTGGTATACATGCAGAGAATAAGGCACTACAGAGTCCTTAACTTTAAATCCATTGTATATCTCACACCCCTCCCCACAAGGCTCAGCTATTATCATGGAAGAACAATAGAACCAGTACAAGTGCTATTGGTTGGTTGCTGCCAAACAAGCCCATTGCACATGAAGTTGCAGTGGTTTTGGTGGTCTCTGAAGAGCCACTGTGCACATGCAGGGTCCATGGACTTCAAAGTAGAGCACATAGATTGGAGAGGAAAAAGTGGTAGGAAAATGTGGAGAAATTAGAGGAAGTTGGATGTATTAAATTCTTAAAGAAACAAAGAAAGGAAAGGGTAGAGAGTGATTGAAAGAGACACATTTTGATCTATGGCCTACATAAAGGTGTACAAAAAGGAAAAAAGCAAGGAAGGAAAGAAGGAAGGAAGGAAGGAAGGAAGGAAGGAAGGAAGGAAGGCCAGAGAATATGGAAAGAATAGAAAAGAAAACAATAGAAGAGAAGAGAGAAGGGAAGAAAAGAGGAGGGGAAGGGAGGGGAGGGGAGGGGGAGGGGAGGGAAGGGAAGGGAAGAGAGGAGAGGAGAGGAAAGGAGAAAAGAAGAGAAGAGAGGAGAAGAGAGGACAGGAGAGAAGAGGAGAAGAGAAGAGAGGAGAAGAGAAGAGAAGATACAAGAAAAGAAGAACGCTCACTCCCTCTGGCCCTCTACCCCATGATTGCTTTCTTCTCTGTGCCAAGTAGGATTGAGGCCTCCTCACTTGGGTTCTTCAGCTTGTTATTCTTCTTGAGTTCTTTGAGGTGTGTCATTGGTACTCTGTATGCTTTTGGCTCATTAGTGAGTTTATAGTATTCATGTCCTTTTGAATCTGAGTTACCTCACTCAGGATAATATTTTCTGTCCCATCTATCTGCCTGAAAACTTCATGATTTTTTCTTTCTTAATAGCTGAGTAGTATTCCACTGTGTAAATGAACCACAATTTCTGAGTCCCTCCTTCCATTGTGGGTTATCTGGGTTGTTTTCAGCTGGCTATCACAAATAAGGCAACTATGAAATGGTGAAACATGTGTCCTTGTGGCTTGGTGGGGAATCTTTTGAGTATATTTCAAAAGTGTTATAGCTGGGCTTTCTGAGGATTCTCCAGATTTATTTCCAGAGGAGTTGTGCTAGTTTGTAATCCCACCAGCAATGGAGGAGTGTTTCTTTCTCTCCATTTCCCCACCAGCATCTGCTGTCACCTGAGTTTTTTATCTTAATCATTCTGACTGGTGTAAGGTTGAATCTCAAGGTTCTTTTGATTTGCATTTTTCTGATCACTAAGTATTTTGAACATTTCTTTAAGTGCTTTTCTGTCATTTGAGATATCTCTGTTGTGAATCGTATTTAGTTCTATATCCCATTGTTTGATTGGGTTATTTGGTATCTTGGTAGTTAGCTTCTTGAGATCTTTCTATATTTTGGATATTAGTCCTCTGTAGGATGTGGGGTTAGTGGAGATCCCCCCCCCCCAATTTGAAGGTTGCAGTTTTGTCCTATTGACTATATCCTTTGTCTTATAGAAGCTTTCCAGTTTCATGAGGTCCCATTTATCAATTCCTGATCAGAGAGCCTGAGCCATTGGACTTCTGTTCAGTAACCCATACCCCCACCAATGAGTTCAAGGCTTTTTCCTACTTTCTTTTCTATAAGATTCATTGTATCTAGTTTTATGTTTAGATCATTGATCTGCTTGGACTTGAGCTTCATGCACGGTGACAAATATAGATCTATTTTCATTTTTCTACATACAGACTACCAGTTAGACCAGCACTATTTATTGAAGATGCTTTCTTTTACCTATTGGAGACAGGGGTTGTGAGGAGGAGGTATGGGATGAGTAGTAGTCAGGGTGAAGACTGGGAGAGAGAGATAAATTTGGGTCTATAAAAAGAATTAAAGAATAAAAAATAAATTTAACAAAGAAAAAAACTAAAACAATTAAATAATATAAAAATAACATATTTATATGATCACTCATATTTTTAGCATATGTAACTTGGGAGATTTTCTAAGTGTTATAAATCTAGTTTTTATTATTAGAAAAATTTATCTGAGCATAGATGATGGCTGGTCTCCTGATAATAATAAATGTCCATACTATTTCTAATAAAAAGAAGAAACATAGTGCAATGTTGTTCCCTAAGAGGTTTTATCAGCACCTGACCAATACATATACAGATTCTCACAGCCAACCATCTGACTGAGACTCAGGACCCAATGGAAGTGCAAGAGGAAGGATTAAAGGAGCTGAAGGTGATTGCAGCTGATTGGCTGGACCACTGGGAGAATCCAGGGACTAGACCACTTACCAAGGCTCCAGATATGTGTGTAGCAGAGGACAGCTTTGTCTGGCATCAGTGGGAGGGGAGACCCTTGATCCTGTGGAGGCTAGGTGTTCCAGAACACGGGGTTGCTGGAGCAGTGGTGTAGGAGTAGGTGAGTGGGTAGAGGAGCACCCTCATAGAGCTAAGGATTGGAAAGAGGGGAGTTGGCATGGGGGGAGGAGTTTGTGGAGGAGTAACTGGAAAGGGGGGATACAATTTGAAATGTAACAAATAAAATGACTAAGAAAAATATGAAAAAAAATCAAAAGGCATGAGTAGACAAGGGAAACATTCATAAAGACATGAAAAGATCTTAGCTTTATACAAGTTAATACCTACTTGGGTAAAAACTAATTTGTGAACCAGGTAGCTGTCAGATCAGAAGACACTCAAGTAACCACATTGAGCTGTATGAGGAGAGAGCTCTTTTAGGCAAAGTAAAGAAATCTGATTGCTTATAACCGAGTATTACCTTATTTTGGCCAATGCTTGAGTGAACTGTGTTCCTTGAGCTAAAGTCTGTTTATTATTAAAATGCCTGTAGAGCTACTATGCTGCTTACTTACACATTACCAGGGTTGTTATATAGAAACTAATTGTGAGAGGCAGCCTCAGATAAAATGGCCTCCTGCTTATTTTCTTTATCTAAGCTCGCTTCCCCTCTTTATTCCTGCATCTCTGCTGTCTTATTGCCTCAAGGTCAAATACTCTGAAGTTCCCCAGCTGAGGTTTTCTAGGAAGTGAATGTGATGTGAAGGTCCCTCATTCCTTTAGCCCTGTGGAGGGTTCTTGGGTGACACAGCAACGTTTTCCATAGTCGCATGGTTTTGAAATGTAGCTTTATATATTTCAACTACAACTGGTTAAAGTTGTCGGCTTTTCCCACTCCCCTCCACTCCATCCATTTGCAGATGGCCGTGCAGAAACCATGGGTGAATGGAACATCTGGCCAAGGCTACATGGAGTGGAACAATTGATGAGCCCTGGAGGACATTTCTGATTTATCACCACTTCCCCATGTTGTTTATTGTGCGCTGTCATGGCACAAGAACATCTTTCACGAATATCCCAGATGTCTGATGCATCATGACTTTGGGTACATAGCATGAGACTGAAAAATTACATATAGAAATGTGTCATGATGTCAGACATGAGAAAGAAAGGAAACCTCTGAATGGTGGGCTGGGAATGAACACAGTGGTTATAGACAACATAAATACACCTCATAAAAAATCACTGTGTGTTTTTCTAGAATTAATATATATTATACATTAATAATACATGTATATGTTATATATTAATAACACACACATTATATATTATATGCTAATAACAAATATATATGTATTTATATATGTATATATAATATATATTTACATATATATAATATATATACAATTCTAGGTACATTCATGGTTTGCCTGTGAAAAGATGTGAATGCAGTACCCACAGAGACCATAAGACAACACTATATCCCAAATGATTGGAGTTACAGGAGAGGCCTGGGTCTTGAATCAGGAAGAGCAGCCAGTACTCAAGAGCAATGTCATTGTGCAGCTCCCTTTTCTAGAATTCTTAAATTCCACAGCATTAGTTGTCTGGTGCTTTCTTTTTATATCAAAAAAATATTTCCTCAAGGCAGAATTTCTATTATGCACCTCCCCCCCCCCCCAGTTTGTTTGTTTTTTTATTATTTCATGTGGCTTACTTGGACTAGATTTTGTATACAATGAATGGAATGTTCTTTTTGGATGTCTATCATGTAGCTCCTGGAACTGAAGGACTTGATGCCTGCCTTGGGCCAAATTTTGGTACTGGGCTTAGTTTCTAATCATTTAAACCATGCTACCTATGAGGCAAGTATTTTAGTTACTTGCCTTGCTGAAGTTACAAAAATACCTGAGTAAACCAAGTTAAGGAAGAAGGGAGTTATATTTATTTATTCAATGCTGCCAACTTCTCTTTTATTAGTTTCATTTCAAAATAGTGCTAGAAATATGTTTTAATTCATTTTTGACAATGTCTTTGACTTATGAATACCATACATTTGATTCACAATGTGATATTTACAGACACTAATTTTGTGTATGTGTTTTAGGATATGGTTCATCATTGTAGTGAAGGCATAACAGTAGGAACATGAGAAGGCTGGTCACATTACATGCAGAAGTAGGAAGTGGAAAGGGATGAATGCTGGTGCTCATTATATTTCTCCTTTTTAGCAGAAGCAGGAAACTTCCCAACCATAATTAGGATGGATATCTGTGTTTCACCTAACCCAGTCCATTGCAAAACATTCCTCTACAGACTTGCCCAGACATTTGACTTTTTGCTAATTATAGAACTTGTCAGTTTACCAATTAGCATTAATCATCACAGTTCATCCCTGACAGTGGTCCATTGGAAACAGTCTATGCTTAGATGCTCACTATGTTTAGCAATTGCAATTGCTGACTGTGTTCACATGAGACACACATTTAGTCCTAAGTAAGCTCGACAATTATTCCTTCTTGCATACATATTTCTCTACTTCTGAGACCATGGCATCTATGGATCTCATATTGGCCACTGTGGATGAATTGATGTCAGGTTTGGTTAAAAAAAATCTATGTCAAAAAATGTATGAGCCATTATGTAATATACCAGAAACCAACATGAATAGTTTATGCATTCATATACACACACTGCACATATAATCAGATACATAAACAAAAATTACAGGGAGTAAATCTGCAGAGTGTTTGTAAATCACCAATTTTTCTAATAAATGAACCAGAATTTCTTCATAAAAATTTTTTGAAAACAAACAAACTAAGAAATGTAAACAGTGGGCAAAGAGGGTATCATAGAAGTTTGCAACAGACCCTCAACATCCTGACTCATCCTGGTTAGTTGACAGAACCAGGTATAGCTAGTTTTCACATTGCTGGAACCATCCAACTAACAGGAAGCAAATTTGGAAAGGAAGGAAGGAAGGAAGAAAATAAGAATGGAAGGAAAAAAGGAAGGAAGGAAGGAAAGAAAAAAGGTAGTAAAGAAGGATGAAAAAAAGGAAGGAGGGAGGGAAGGAAGTAAGGAAGGAATGAAAGAATGAAGGAAGTACAGGTTTGGTCTGGCCCACAGTATGAAGGAATTTTTTCATCATGGGAAGAAGATGACTTTTTTTAAATCAAAAAGATGAAAGGTTGCTTATCATTTTTGTTGTCTTTGTTGTCTACTTTTGAAGTGGTAGTTTAAGTATATTTCTCCCTTCCTGTTTTTCTTCTTATTTATTCCTCCCTACTATCCTTCAAATTTATGGCCCTTTTTTCCTAATTGCTATTTCATGCATTTATGTTCTTTTCTGATTATCAGAGCAATAAATGCTAATCACAGAAAAGTGTAATGAAAAATATTAATTTTTGTTATTTTAATATATATTCCTCATAGTGTCCTGATGAATGTGTGCATTTGACTATATGATTTATTTATATAGTTATGATAAAAGTCAGTATCATTAAACATGCATTTGATTTACATTTGTATCATTGAATATTACTTTAATTACTTAAATGTTACTCTAAATATTATTTAAAGTGCTTTATATCGATTCATGAAAATTTATTTATAAATGATTTTCAAATGGCATTTAAGTTATCCCCAGATTTGATCTTATCTTTACAAATACCACTGTTGTTAGTTCCTGTGTGTGTGTGTGCGTGTGTGTGTGTGTGTGTGTTCCTGTGTGTGTGTGTTACAAATGCAATGTTGTAGTAAAAATGGATATGTATGTGCCATGTGTAGGGTGTAGTGTGTATGTCACATGAATGTGTATTTATGTATATGTTAATGTGTGTTAGTTAGGGTTAGTAGTTCTGTGACTAAATGCTATAACCAAAAGAAACTTGAGGAAAAAATTGGCCTATGCTTTCACATCACAATTTATCATCAAAGGAAGCCTAAAAGATAACCCAGGCAGGCCAGGAGCCTGGATGTAAGAGCTGAAGCAGAGGCCATGGAGGAGTATTGCTTACTCAATAGCTCAACTTGTTTTCCTCAGCCTGATTTTGTTTAGAAACCGGGACCACGAACCACAGTGGGTTGAGCCCTCCTCCATTAATTACTAATTAAGAAAACATCTTACAGATTTGTCAACAGCCTCATCTTGTGAAGGCATTTTCTTACTTGAGGCTTCCTTCTCAGATGATTTTATATTCTGTCAAGTTGCCATAAAACTATTCTACACAGTGTATATGCTGTGTAGTTGGGTATGTACAGCTATATTCACATATGTGTGCATTTGTGAGCACAGACAAAAGGTTTGTAAGTGTCCACACAGGTCAGGTGCTGGTCTTGGGGTATCCTGGCACCATTTCTCAGCAGGCTAGACTGGAAGGAACAAAGCTAAACCAGGGTGAGTGGGTTCAGCAGGTCCTTTGTCTGCTGTATGGAGTAAGTGTGAAGAGAAACAGCCTTCCCCAAGATAGCTTTCTGTGAAACAGCTCTCTCTTATTGAGGGTAGAAAGGTTCTCTAAAGTATGTGGAGGAGGGAAAGAGGTATTGTCATAAGCATACATCATTGGCTGGTTTTGAGGTGTTGGAAATAATTCAATTGCATAAAAAGGAATCCCAGGTACATGCTGGATGTGCCCTTATTAGGAGAGAGGAAGTTTAACCTGGAATTTGATCACCAGGCTATGTTACTACCTCCGGGGTGGTGGAGGTGGGGGGATCATAAGGCCTGTGTGAACTGGAACATGCAGCCCCATATCAAGGAGGAAATCGGTCCTACTTTCCAGTGTCAGGACTTAGACATGTCACAACCTCACTCTTGCTCTTAAATGGCTTGTCCAGATGCATGGCTTTTTCCTACATATGTAAACTTAGTAAGGTAACCACAAACTATTAGATCCATTAGTTTTCTGTTGCTGTGACAGAACATCCTGACTGAAAGCAACTTACAGGAGAAGGGTTCCTTGTGTTCTTATACTCCTAACAGTTCCAGAGGATGCACAGTACATCTTGACAGGGAAGGCATGACAGCAGGGAAGAGGCTGGCATTTAGGAATGAGATAGAGAGATAGATAGATAGATAGATAGATAGATAGATAGAGAGAGAGAGAGAGAGAGAGAGAGAGAGAGAGAGACGGAAGTGGGGTGGGGAGAGACCAAACTATAAAACCTAAGAACCAGTTCTTACTGGTATACTTCTTTCAATAAAACTATATCTCCTAAAATTTCTGTAACCTCAACAATGCACCTCCAGGTAGGGAGGGTGTTCAAACTCATGAACCTGGATAGAATATTTCATATTTGGACCACAAGAATTATTAACCAAAGGTTGGAGGAAGTGATATAAAATTTAAGAACTGAGTTCAGTTGGGGTATTGAAACCATGCAACACTATGTATTCATCTGAAATTGGAGCTGAATATGCACAGGAATGGGCAAATTTAGAAACATTGCTGTTCTAAGATGGTTTATCAAGCATGCCTTCTGATGATTTCTGATGTGTCATTTTGGAGCCCTTCTGCATCTTTGGAGTTATCTAATTCTAACTCATGTGGAACCATCCAGAGCCTCTCCACAGAAAGGTTCCCTTATGAGGCTACCACTCTCCACAGAATGACTTCCTTGCCCTCAAACAGGGAACCATACCAAACCCTCAACTGCATTCAATCCTTTTAGGCACTAAATTATTTCAACTAATCAATTCTAGACCTCTTTGCCCTGCTTCTCCTATTTCTTCATGAGAATAGTACACAGGCTGTTATCATTTTCTTCTACTCTCTAACGTTTCATCTCTGCTGATTATTCTTCTGTATAAAGAAACCCCTATCTAAGAAACTGAAAGCACAAAAGCTTCTTTCTTCATGCATTTTGTCTATAGATTGAATTAATTCTATGTTCCTTGAAAATAAGTAGCCAGTACATTTCTATTATAAATTGAAAACCAGATCAGACATAGCAAATTAAAAACTAAGCCTGTCCACATACCAACATAGGCACACTAAAAGTAAGAATCTATACAGGATATTGGGAAAGAACTACACTGCCCTTGCTGACAGTTTTATCTCACATGTCAAATCTTGCTGTTCTCTTAAGTGTATCTTAAAGGGACCATCTTAAGACTTGAGCAAGGCATGCATTATCCTTTCATAGCTCAAGTCTTTTACAAATATGCTATACTCAGCAAATATATGCTTGCTGAAGTAAAGCTAACACACCAGGGCAACACATCTTCCTTGGAGCTGAGCAGGGAGATGACAAAATCAGAGGTGTGCTGACTGCTTTCTTCCTTTGTGTTTCCAACTGTATGGCTAGATGCAACTCATGGGAGTTAGAGCTTATTCTGGTCTACAGAACAGCGTAATTTCAACATGATGAAAAAGGCAAGACTGCAAGAAAGAAAAGCGAACAGTTGGAACCGTGGAGTGCTGATTACATTGAATGAGCATTTAGGAAGCAGAAAGAAAACATAAAGTTGGTTCATATTGTATTATAATATCAGAAAGTCCACCCTTAATAACCTCCAACAAAGTTCTACCCTCTAAAGGCTTCACAGTTCTACCAAAGATCTGGTCCCTAGGTATTCAGGCATGAGCCTGTTGGGGTCTGTTCACTTTCAAACCACAGCAGAGGGAGAAGATTCATTCAGTTTACCCTTTATTCTACATGACAAAGGTAGCCCTTTTCTAGTTTTGTGAGGACTCACCTGGGTCCCTTCCATCCTGAAATGATCAGAAATGGGGAGGATGTTATGTGGGAAATTTCAGATATTCCTTACCTCCTGGTTGTGGTCTACACCAGAAAGGCTTCATTAAAGGAGTTAAGAATAGCTATTAAAATGTGTCTCAGGGATTAGGATAGGATAGGCAAGGATAGACTAGGATTTTGTTGATCCCAGCCTATTTACATTTCCCCATAGGCAAGCATAACATACTGCTGATATTTTCGCTGTCATATAGTCAATGAAATTCTGAGAAATAAGAAGTTGTATATTCCTTTAGAAATAGAAGAATATGTCAATACAATGTTAAAAGAAAAACTGTTCAAATTTAAAAATTTGAAGCAAGTTTGACTTCCTTTGCTACAATGGAATATAATAGTCACATAAAATATTCATACGATTAGAGAGAAAATTGTCTTGAACTTGGAGCAGCTTAGGCTTCGAGGAGAAAGTTTTACAGAACATTGTATTATGAAAATGTTTGCTCCTAGGGATACAAAGTGCATCTAAAGTTGAAAAGGAAATACATTTAACAAAAAACTTTCAAGAGATGTTTTCAACTACATCGATTCTGTTAATCTACAAAATCAGGACAATAAGGAACTACAATGAAGCTCATTTTCTACCAAATCTGTATGACTTATTTGTGATATTGTTGCAAAAAAAATGCCTGATAAAAGGAGTTTTAAAATAAGAAGTTTTTTTTAGCTCATATGGGAAGTTACTATCCATCATGACAGAGAAGCTGTGGTGAGAGGCGCTTAGGAGCTCCTGAGATGTAAGGACACCCATGGCCAGGAAACAAAGAGAGATGCCTACTGGTACTATCACATTTTATTACAACCAGAACACAATCCCATGGAATGGAGCCACACACACTTGGAATGAGTCTTCTGTCTCTAATAAATTCAAGATAAAAGCTACACAGAAATGCATAGACATTTGTTTCCCAGTCTAATATAGATCCAGTTCAATAGACAATCAATAATGTCATGAGGACCAATAACTAACACATAACTCCTGTAATGTGAAGAAGAATACTGAGAGACCAACAGGTTTATTTCTTCTTTGCTGTTTCCTATACCCATGGTATAACACTCCTCAAAAAATATAGCTTAATTTTACATATACAGACATTAATACAGACACATTTACATATGTAGTACCTGCCTTTAATTTTCTATTATATACATACTGAGCACATTAATTTTAGCATATTAGTTAACCTAATATTTATCATCAAATCTATATATGAGAAGATCTCTCTGAATCTGTCACAATGTCTTTGGTAGACAAACATCTGTAGTTTGTTTGGGAGACAAGTGCCACAAGAGCAGAATGGGTGACCTATTTATAATCCCTCTGGACTCAGGCAAACAGACCTCCTTCCAATCTTTTAAAACCCAAATCCTATTGTTTCCATACAAACCAACACAATCCCTGTCATCCCCATTCCCCTGGCTCACCCTTCACACTCTCCATGAGCTCATACATCCTCTGCTAGCAGGGGCACATGCCCTGATTTTCAGAGATGTTCTGCTACATTTTTATGTAGACTGAAATACTGTGTGCTAACTATCTTTGCACTCCCCTCTTTATTTCCCCTTGGACACCTGCTTGTTTCCTGTGAGGTGACAAGCCAGATCTTCTCTCTGGGGCCTTCTCTCTGTGGTTCCCCTGGGGACTTTGTACTCCAAAGGCTGGGGAAGAAGGGGCCCATCTCCTCTTGCCCTTGATGTCCCTCATTTCTATCTGTGCTGTCTTCTGGCACCTCCTCTCCTGTGTGACACTGACATGCCTCTCCGTGGGAGCAGCTTCTTCTCCCTGCCCCTGATTTTCCGACTGTTCACATCATAGCTGCACCATTCTCTTTATTATATCTTCTGTTCTGTGGATGAGAAAATCTTACTTCTTTGCTTCATTTTTCATATCCTTATTCTCTTTCCTTTTTATATATGAGGAGACACAATAAATATGTTTGCATATGTGAATAGAAGCCAGAGATTGACGACAGGCTCAACCAATCTCCATTTTACTTACTGAGACAGAATCCCTCACTTGAATCCAGAGTTCACAAACTCAGATAGTAAAGCTTCCTAGTCTGGGAAGCTATCTTTTAGGCTGGCTACGACTCTGGCCTGCCATTTAGATATGTGTTGGAAATTCTTTCGTTCCTCACTATTGCCTTGGGAGCACTTTATCCTTTACTATTGAACCATTTCCCAGTCCTTCATCTTCTGTTATGGTCTTTAAACATCTGGCTCTTATATAGCTGTAGTCACTAGGTCAGCACAAATGTCCTATCTCTATTCACTCTTTAGGGGTTTACCTGGCCATTTAGTATCTACCTTCTTTTCCAGATGACATATGTTTATGAATTTTTGCAGATATGTCTTCTCTCATTACAAGAGCCATACTCTATTCCATACGCCATTCTTACTTGCACTTGGAACATCCTTGTTGTCTATGTATGCTCTCGTGCTTTTATAACATTATTTATTTATTATTTGTGCATAATGCTATATATGGACACATGAGCCACAATACATGAGTGAACAGAAAACAATTGGCTAATTTTCTATTATTCAATCTAGAACTAAAACTTGGTCACCAGGCTTGGATATCTTTCCATTTTGCTATATTATTGGCTTTTGAATTTATTATTGAGCCCAGTATATTTTAGCTCTTTTCCTGGGAAGACAGTATCCTCTATAATTTTTTTAAATAAATGCTCACATTCAGGGCTGAGGAGGTCACTAGTGGATTAAGTTACTTAATATTTAATCAATAGAACCTGAGTTCAAATTCCCAGGACTCATATTAAATACCTGTAACATACATGTGCCTGTAACTCCAACACTGTAATGTTTGTAAGCAGGAGGGTCACTGGGCTCTACTGAGCTACCAGCTTAGTACCTTGAAATTCCGTACCTCCAGGAATTAATATGGAGAGTGAGGGAACATCACAGCTGACATTATCTTTTGGCCTTTGCATGTGTACCTGAATATACTTTTCTAGTCCCTACATACTTCCATCCATACATGCATATACAAAACCCTTGGCATGGGTGATCCTCTATTTTAGATATGTAATCTTTTGAAATACTATACATGCAGAACATATGCAAAAATTAATAAACAAACAAGACAAAACTTAATTCTTGTCCTGGCCAATTTTTATGTCAAGATGACACTCATCTTCAGAGAAGCAAGTACCCAATTTGAAAATGCCTCCATATCGTCAGTCTATAGTAAACTTATACAGCATTTTCTTAATTAGTGATTGATATGTGAGAGCCTATCTCATTGTGGACTCTGCCACCCTATGCTATAAGTAAGAATAAGTAATCTCTGAGGAACATGCCAGTAATCAGCACTCCTCCATGGTCTCTGCATCATCTCCTGCCTCCAGGTTCCTCACCTGCTTGAGTTTCTGACTTACTTCTTTAAGAGATGAACTGATGGTGAACACAAGGTAAGTTTCACAATTTAGAGGGAGGCTAAATGTCTTGAAACTTTTAGTTACCCTTTGGAAGTCAATGAGAAGAAAATCGTACATAGAATTGTTGGTTGTCTCAAAACAATCCCTAAACACGTATTCCTAATTCTTTGCAAGAACAAAAACAAAAACAAATAAACCCAAAAACCAAAACTTTCATGTTTAAGGTTCTCTGTTAGTGTTCCTGTGCCCTTTTCTCTATCACAGACAAAGAATATGGTGCAAAAGTCAGTGAGCTATGACCAATAGCCAAACATGGACCACTATCTATTTTCATAACATTTTAGTGTGTTTATGCCTTGCTTATAGCTACTTCCATTGTGACTCTTGTGAATGAACTGTGAAGAAAACAACAATATGTAGTGTATGAACAAGCTAGCCTGTCTCACTCTTCAGTAGGGGTTTGAAAATTTTCTCCAGACACTCTCAGGAAAATCATTCTGATTTATCTGTTGAGCTGAAGATCCCAGCCAACAGCCTTACCTTCTGAGATTTCAATTATACAAAAAAAAAAAAAAAAAAAAAAAAAAAAAAAAAAAAAAAAAAAAAAAAAAAAACACATCCCAAAATGGAAAGATGACTCAGAAGTTACCAGTACTTGCTGTTCTTGCAGAGGACCTGAGTTCAGTTGCTGGCACTCATGTCAGGTGGCTCATAACACCTGTACCTTAATCTCAAGTGTTATTCTTCAGGACATCATCTACTCTGTCATCAACACCGTGGAAAGATTTGTTTTTCTTCATCTCTGGAAATTCAAACACTGCCTAGAAACCCCAGATGGAGCTGGTTGGCATCAGCTCTGTTTTCAAAGTCCTGAAAAAATGAATAGTTGAATAGTGACATTTTGCACCGGAAAAATGAGAATTGGCATATATTTACAACTGGCTCCTTAAAATCCCCTTGAATCAAGAGAGTTACCCCTCATGATCCCTGAAGACCTGCTATGACAATAAGGAGAGAAATGTCTACCCCAAGAATTCAGTCATTGTCTTCTTACTTCCTCCATGAAAACTGGGGTGGGAATAACTGAGCCTACCTTTCATTTGAGAAGTGAGCTTTCTATATTGAAGGAGAAAAAAAAAGAAACTACAAGTTTAAACACTATATCTCAAATAAATCATTTTTGAAAAATAATAGGATTTTATACATGTATACAGTATATCTTGCTTGTATCTCCTCAAACCATCTCATTCCTCACAGACACACCTGCATTTCCCTCCCAATTTCATGTACCCTTTCTTATTCCACTGAGTGCAACTAGTGAGGTTTGTGTGTGCAAAAATACAGGGCCTGTTCAAAGGAGTCTGAATAACCTACTATGAGCCACACCCCAAAAGCAAACTGTCCATGCCTAATAGTCATTATACACCAATAAGTTCTCAGCTAGGAGTCAGGTAACTTTTCTTGCCAGTTAGCTTTTAAAGAATGACTTATTCACCCATAATTTTATCTTTTGTGATTCTATTTTTTCTCATCAAAGTCTTGATTTCTTTTTCATGTTTAGCTATCATTAACCCAACAGAGACATAACTGCCACTCCAATACCTCTGTTTAATGAGAAAATAAACTAAAGGCATTTAGGGAAAGTGTTTGAAATGGAATCTCATTAATGCATTGTTTCAGAAAGCAGTCAGCATTAACAACCACTTCATTCCTTCAAACAGCAAGACTCTATGCAACTTAATTTGATTTTCTCCATCTAGGAAAGGCTTGGGCTAAAGTTACATCTTGCCTAGTCTTCATGACTTGGCTGCAAAATTTCATGAGACTATGAGAATATATAGTCTTTCATTTCTAAGTTATGAAGAGAAGATTTTGCATTTACTTCATCTGGAAAGTTGTTCACAGTATAGTGAGCAGAACAGGTCATCCTCTGGGGTCTTTCTACTCATCTGATCCTTGATGACATCCAAATCATCTATGACCTATAGACAAGTTTACATTTTAAGACCTTGTATTTATTCTTGGTTTGAACTTTCTGCTCCCAGAACCACCTAACCTATCATGTTGTTTCTAAACCATATCTTAATTCTAATTAACCACCAAAAAGTTTTGTTTGTTTCAAAATTTAATTTAATTTTTTGCAGTGGATAATATCCATTGTCCATTAGAAATGCACATAAGATCAAATGTTTAATCCTAAATGATCACATGTGCATGCTCTCTCTCTCTCTCTCTCTCTCTCTCTCTCTCTCTCTCTCTCTCTCTCTCTCTCACACACACACACACACACACACACACACACACACAAACACACACACACACACACACACACACACACACACACACACACCCCTAATTAACTGTACCACCACCACAAGGCTCATATGACATTGGTGATAAGGATCCAGAGGGAATATAAGAGCCATACTTTGTAGAGAAGATATATGAAATGCCAACTTCTGGACAGACTGATGGCAACCATGAACTCATAGTAGTTGCTGTGGTTACCTACACAAGACCAAGGCAGTAATTGTGGCAAACATGGAGTAAATGCTTCCATGTTCCATTCTTTGCTAGTAAGCTATATGAAGTGGGTAATTGCTAGGGATGTAGAGAAAATCATTCTTTTTATGGGGATGTGGGTACTCCTAAGATCCCCGTTCTCTGGACCTGGCATCACACAAATGGACATAGGAACAGCACTAATTTTATAGACCTACATAGCCTACACTTGCCTCAGATTCAGAGAGCTCTGTCTGCCTCTACCTCCTGAGGGCTGGAACTAAATGTATATGTCTCCACTGCCCAGCTCAACACTATTAATTATCAACCCAAAAGAATACCTTCATTTTTTAAAGTTTGGATTATTTTTTTCTGAGAGCCTGATATACATAAATAATGATATACAGTATCTAAACTCCAGCATTTGGACTTTTATGGAAGGCACTTTATCCAATGAGCCATTGCGCCAACACCTAGCAGAGAAGCCATTACTTCACAGTTATTAAGTGAAAGTCTTCAAACTATATTTTAAATGGTACTATGAGACCAGTGGAACTGATTAGTTTAATTGTTTATAAGGAGTAGGTACTCTGTCAACCCTCTCACTGAGACATGTATTCTCTGTTTATATATATTGACAAATGCCTTATGCAGAAGGGAAGAAATGTGACAGCCTTGCCTTCACCCACATTTCTGTTTGTCTCAACCACAGCAGAGCCCACAGCACACCAGGAATTTAGGAAATCCAATCTATTAATCCTACTTCATCTCCTCTTTGGCCAGATATTTTTCTCTAAAACTGGCAGACCACTTGCTGAAATGATTGAAAAATGAGAAAGGAGACTGTGGAAGGAAAAAATGCAATTTTTTTCATTGAAAAGTAAATGAGTAGGCTATGTCAACACATAGACAATGTAGTAGCATAAACAACAAAAAAGCTTCCCAGTGCCTGAGAACAGTGCAAAGGCTACTGTCAAAACTTCTATATTCCTTCTGTATTGGCCAACACCTTACAGAAAAGACCTAGGTAACCTGAAAAGAAAGAATTAATGGCATTTATTACACAAAGAATGACTGATAAAAATGAAACCAGATATGAAAGCCTTTAAGAAGACTAGAATCCTTACAAGGTACAAAATTTCACATTGTTATTAATTTGTTTAATTACCTTTGGATGTGGGAGGTGAACATAGAATATCTGTGGAGGTCAAGGGACATTTTATGGGTGTCACTTCTCTTCTTTCACCATGTGAGTCCAAAAAGTGACTTTAGGTCTTCCAGATTGGGAGCAGACACCTTTATGTATAAAGTCATCTCACTAATGTCAAGTTCTCACATAATATTTATTTCATATTTATTTATTCAAGCATGTGTGCACATGCATGCACATATGAGTATGTATGTATGTGCATGTGTGAGGGTGAAATGTTTCTAAAAAGAGGGCATCATTTCTTTTGGAGCAAGATTCAGTCATATGAGCCACCTACTATGGGCCCTGGAACTTGAACTTTAATTCTTGGCAACAACAGTATAAAAACATTTAAACACTGAACCATCATACATCCAGCCAAAATCCTATTAAGTTTAACAGGTAAATTTTACTTTATAAAGCATTTTTAAATGCAGTACCCCAATGGGCCTCACAAAATACCTTATGATTTAGGAAAAATATAAATTAAAGGTTGCCCTGATTTATGTGCACTCCAGATATAAATATGTTGCATAGAAAGATGAACTGAATATTAGTATGTAGCCTGAACTATAGAGTTTTTAATATGTAGTGAGAGTCTGAGACATGTACCCCCTTCCATATGTATGTCACACCCACACTCATGTCCTGTGGTTCCATTTTATGCAGGTGACTGACATTCTACCAAGCAATGTCCCTTACAAACATATCAATCAAATAGTGAAAGAACCAGGATGGGAACTTCAATTTTCCTGACTACAAAATTGTCCACATTTTCACAACAGCTTGATTTATAATTCAGTATGTTTTTCTTTCAAGAAATATAATTTCATCTTAGGGTACCTGGTCTTAAGAGTGTGTTCTTTTGTCATTGAAATATTTCTAGATAAAAAGAGCCAAACAAAATTTTATCATAATTTTAGACAAAAATATAGGCTTAAGAGAATTCAATAAGGGAAGACAGTATATTTCCAAGAACACATATTCATGGCTTATCTCTCTCTTGGAAGTATCTTTGGCAACGAGAGTGGGGACATTGAATGACAGAAAGCATTGGGCAGATAGAGGTAGAGGCAGCCACCCAAAGTATCAGGGAAAGTACAAAATTTGACACAATTTCCAAAGCAACGTAAATATTTTATTAAAATGAAGAAATTTCTCAAAGAAATAAGGAATCATAAACCTTAATTATTTTTCTGCATAAGAAAATACAAAAAGGCAGGCAAACTTAAGAAGGAGTAGACACTGAATTTAAAGATACACTGAGGGATCATTGTGGAAAAGATATCATGTCACAAACAGTTTACACTCTGTACATGAAGAGTCTATTAAGTCTTATAATCAGTACAACATATTGAAAAGATTTATAAAATATTTAATACTACTTTTTGTGAGGCTTTGCTAAAGAGGTTCTTGATTACTCCCTAGTTGGATTAGGGCTTTAAAACCAATCAAACTCCATGTTCAAAAATCTTCCATTCAACTGTTGACCAAATTATAATGAATATTTCTCTCCTTAAACCCTTTCACTTGACTACATGCCATACAATACAATGCTGCAATTTTGAAAATTGAGGCTATTTTAGAAATCATTAGCATCACACTAAAACTGTCCTTATTGCTGGGATGGTACTAGTGTAGATTTAAAACACATAGTTTATGTTAAATAGCTGGCAGAAGTAGCTACATATCTGTGCATTATTTTTTATCTTATTTCTATTTCTTATAATTTAATAATATGAGCTGTAATTTTAATAGCTGGAGAAGCACAAGTGTATCTCCAGGCTAGTTGATAGGGATTGTTTTGTTTTATTTGTAATTGTAGGTGGTGTGTGTGTGTGTGTGTGCGTGTGTGTGTGTGTGTGTGTGTGTGTGTGTGAGAGAGAGAGAGAGAGAGAGAGAGAGAGAGAGAGAGAGAGAGAGAGAGAGAGAGAGAGAGAGAGAGAGAGACTGCAAATACATGGTACACACATGCCATAATGTATATAATAAGCAAAGGAAAATTTGATGGAGTCAGTTTCTCCTTCAGCAGAAGGTTCTAGGAGTTGATCATCATGTTCTGGGAGTTGGTCATCAGGTGTGTACAGCTAGTTTTTGACCTATTAACCCATCTCACTTATCTTTTAAATTCATACATTGTAGCCACTTTCCAAAAAGTAAATGTTTATTTAGTATTGTAGGAAGGTGTAAGTCAGACCACTTTCACTTAAATGAGTTGGAGAGAGACATTGCTGAGAATTTGTCTTTGAACAGTATACACTAGAAGTCCAATAATGTTTCACTGAATCACAAAAGGTAGTGTGGGAAGGCAGAGAAGTTCATCATACAAAGTCTAGACTTCAGTGTATTTTTTTCAAGCCTATCTAACTAATATATTTTTTTTTTTTTAATAAAAGGAAGGTGAGGTCTGTAGTCCCTACCAGAAATGCTTAAAGTTTAAAACAAACAAAAAAACTGCTTAAAATTAAAAATTCACATAAGAACATTATGAATTCTTTAAAAAAATCAAACTTTAACTAAACCTACGTAATTATTAAATCTCATTAGATTTATCCAGTCCTTTTTCAGTTAAAAAGAAAAGGGGGTTCATGAGACTAAGGGGCACAACTGACTCACAAGGTTGACACCATCTCTTCTCCATGTCACAGATGGGCTTTATCTCCTCCATCCTGAGTTTAGCTTAGCGAAACAACAATTAAGCAGAAACAGGACAGATCTCATAATAGAATCATAGGCTCACAGTTTGAATATTATTTTCACTGTTTCTCATTCAATAAAATCATGCAGTATGCGTGATCTCTTAGTGGTCGCACAATGAAAGAAGGGAGACATGAAAACAGGAGTACTTGTGAGATCTCATTACTAGAGACGGTGCAAGGGGAACACAAAAGAAAATATCTTATGAAACTTGCTATAAAGGGGACTAAATGAATATGTAAAATGAATGTGAGGTCTGGAGAGATGGCTCAACAGGTAAGAGCACTCACTGTTCTGCCAGAGGATGGTTCAGTTCTCAGCATCTACATCCTTTATCTTGGAACCTTCTAGAAATCGAGTTTTCTACTGGGCACTTTGGGTACTGCACTCCCATGTAAAAACACACAGTCAGCAAAATAGTTTTTAAAAAATAACTATCAATTTAAAAACAACCCGTGATGGGAATAACTGAGAACTCAGGTCAGAGCTACTGGACAATAGATGTTTCTTTTTTTTAAGTTGTTATTAGATACCCTGTATTTACATTTGAGATGTTATCCCTTTACTCTGCCCCACTCCCTTCTCCCTCCATTTGCCTTCACAAAAGTGCACCCTCTCGTGATCACCATCTCCACCCCATTGTCTTATCATTCTCCTACACTGGGAAAACATGCCCTCCCTGAACCAAAAGTCTCTTCTCACATTGATGGCAGACACTGCCATCTTAAGCTACATATGCAACTGGATCAATAGGTTTCCCAAAGTATGCACAAAGGTTTGTGTTTTAGTCCATGGGACTTTTGGAGGGTTTGGTTGATTGATAATGTTGTTCTTCCCCTGAGGTTGCAACCCCTTTCAGTTTTTTTCAATCCAATATTTAGAAACCTCAGTGGGATTCCCAAGTTCAGTCTAATGGTTAGCTGCTAGAATGCTCAGCTGCATCTATATGACTCTAGCATAGTCCCTGAGGGGGCATCTCTACCTGGCTCTTGCCAGTAAGTACTTTTGGGGATTTGGTTACTGCATATGTGGTGAATACCAAGGAGAGGTGGCTTCTGAGTGATCTTTTCTTCAATCCCTGTTCCTCTATTTGACCTTGCATTTCTTCCCCTGGGAGTTTTGTTCTCCCTTCTAAGAAGGACTGGGGCATCCCTATTTTGACCTCCCTTCTTTTTGAGCTTCATGTCTGTAAATTATTTCTTGGGTATTGGGTATTCAGAGCTTTCTGAGGCTGGTATGCACTTATCGGTGAGTGCATACTATGTGTATTTTGTAGCTGGGTTACCTCAATCAGAATGACAGTCTCTAGTTCCATCCATTTGCCTACAAATTTCATGAAGTTGACAATAGATGTTTTCAGTAGAGTCATAGAGCCTTGGAAACACAGAAATCGCAACAGATTCATTCTTTCTGGAAAGGAAAAGGAGAGAGGGGAAAACCTGAAAACTATACAGAATCAAAAAAGATGAAAAGTGAAGGTCATGAATTCTGGCTGCTGGTTGAATTTGTGTGCAGACAGAAGCAATTGGACCAAGCATAGATAGCTAAATGAAGAAGATGACATCAAGTTTGTTCAGCTTTTACTAACACTCAGGAAGTAAGACAATAGAAGCTTGCTGGAATCCTCTGAGGCACATACATCTGGCAGAACAATGCAGGAATATCTCAAACTCTGCTTATTTCTTGATCCTCAAAATCATCACCATTATTAGCCTTGCCTACAGAGAAGGGGAGAGTTTAAATAAGTCATAGACTTATTCTAAGAAATGTCAACTTTTCCTGTTGGAAAAATGGGGCAGCTGTTAAGAGTAATTCCTGTTAAGTGTGGATCCTAGCACTGTGGTCAGACCTGGACCTCCAGATGCAAATGTTATGATTTCTTCTTTTGCTTTCTATGGGCACATTCACACACATGTGTACACACACACACACACACACACACACACACACACACACTCACACACACACAGTGACCCTGATATTTATGTTTCATCTATTCTTTTATGTTTTATCTATTGTTTCCCTGGGCACCTGCAGAAATGCTACTTAACTAATATGTCTGTCCCAGTAGGGTTTCTGTCTTCCCATCTCAAACTGCACTGAGCTGAGTCTCAGGGAAGCACGGGAAAGCCATGTCCTTTTCTCTGTCACTTTTGATTGTGCTGTTATAATTATGACAATTGCTGTTGTGTCTGTAACTCCTGCATATTGATTAACGCCTATGGGCTAGATCCTTACCATGCATTATTTCCATTCTGTGTCTGAATACAAGGCTTGAGATGAGGGCTATTATCCTCATTCTGAAAAGGAGAAAAACGATACTTCAAACCATTCAATGTTATCAGAGAAGTTTCATTTTTGCAGTGAATAGAGGTCAATGTAGAGATTCATAATGGCATAAGTGCCAAGTACAAGTAACTGAGCACTCAGGTGTAGATGGGCATTCATATCCACTGTGCAAGTGTGCGCGAGCACAAACACATACGTACACACATCTCAAGGATAAGAAACATTGAGCAAGGGGAGCTGGAAAGAAGGTAAGAGCTGTAAAATAGTTGTAAAATGCTTTCTTCTAGACATGAATGTTACATTTATGAACTCACAGCAACTGCAGCCACCTTTGTAAAACCTTTCTTGTAACAGGAATAGCAGAGCACCCTCTAGGTAAACACCAGGGGCAGCACAGCTGCAAAAGCATCTCCTACAGGAGAACCTAATCGAGGACTGCTTGAGATGGAGGATTGCTCATTCAGACAATTGATAGAACACAGCACTACAGTGTAAACTACTACTGCTGTTTAGAAGAGATGATTTCTTGGGACCAATGGGCACAGGAGTGGGGGTTTGGAGGGGTATTAAGGATGCTTACAGCACTGTTCAGATGAGTTTGCTGCAGCTTTTCCAACCTGTTGCCCAAGTCTGTGTGGTTGACTCTTTGACACCTCACTTCCAAGGCCCAAAGGCAGGTAGGGTCAGGTGGCATATATTCCAAGACACAGATGACACTGCATAGCATCAGGACAGTTTAGAATGTCACCATGGAGGATAGTGATGCTTCCAGGGTCTCATACCTGTCTCAGCAGCATTTGCAGCTGATGGTACCTACTTGAGGGAGTGATCACTTTGCTTTCTGAGTATGGCCCTTGGTAGGTGGCTTATGTGCACATGGAGATGGGTCATTCTCTGGCACATGGGCAAACACACACTAAGCAGATTCCGTAGGTCATTAATGAAAGAAACAGACATGAAGCTGGGAAGATGTGTTGGGAAGTGAGAAAGAAGATGGAGAATGGGGTTTAGATATGATCAACATGCATTGTATATATGCATGAAATTCTAAGAATAAATAAATATACAATTTAAAAAATATTGTCCAGTTGAGAAATGTCAGGGCAGGGCTTAGGTTCACACCTAAACTGATGTGAATGGATTCATACCTGTTCCATTTATACTGTCTCTGCCATCACTGGGGACATGGTATTTCAAAGAATTATTTGAATGTGCCATTTAATGCAATGGGATAAAAATAATTAATGCTATTATGTAAGTATAATACCACAAAATTCTATGGCAAATCATTAAGACACTAATCTCTAGGATAGGGAAAAAAATCTTCAGGGGAAAAAATGAAATTGTCTGTCTGCTTGTTTAGCCAAACTGCAGATAGATCACTACTTCTGCAGCGTCATTTGTATTATATGAGTTATTTAGTTTGTCACATATGCTCGGGGAATACAAAAATTAGTCAAGTGTAAAGTAAAGACAGACTGGTGTAGCTCATTCATTAATTTTCACAGCAGTTGGTTCTCTGCTGGCATTTAAAGTTAACGTAAGGCAAAGTTCAAAAACAAAAACTTAGCTTCATCTCAAATCACATATAACGCTATGAATTTCTAAAAATGCCAAAAATACTAATTGAACTTTGTTAGCACAAGATATTCACCCAGAAAAAAGGGCGAAGTATTAAGCACTACACTTTTCTGCTTCTCTTAAAAGACTGGACTTCTGGTATTTAAATATGTTTATGATGTGAAGGATGCTGTTATGTTTAATTCCATGAGGCATAAAATAAGTCATAAGGGAGCTGAGGGATGGCTCAGTTAAGGGTACTTGCTCTTCTTGCACAGAGCCTGGGCTTGTGGCTCCTCCATTGGGCTGTTAAACCCACCAGCAATGAGAGTTCCAGTGATCTCTTCTAGACTCTGTGCACCTTCACACACACTCTCTCTCTCTCTCTCTCTCTCTCTCTCTCTCTCTCTCTCTCTCTCTCTCTCTCTCACACACACACACACACACACACACACACATACATACATACATAAATGCAAAGGTTCACATACACAAACACATCTGCATAGTAAAAATAGAAACCTCTAAACTTTCAGAAGACTCAAAGTAAGTGAGGTAATTCCTTGGGTTGGTAAACCTCCACGTTTTTACAATGTTGTTTTGAGACAACTGTCATCAGAAAACTATGTAAATATGAGAAATATATAAGTCTAATACAACCACTTTAAGATATGGTCCGAATAGATGCAGAGAGCCACTGCTAGAAACTGTTCGTGAGGAAACGCCTCTTCTGCAGACAAGTCTCCTGAAGCTCCTTATGTGTTGCCATCTTCTCCTGTTAGACGAATCACAGCCCCTCACATTTACTACAAGTCAGTCTTAATCGCTAGATTTTTCTGGCCAATTTTAGACTTTGTTTATTTATTTATTCTGCATATGAAAATATTCTTCATGAGTGTGCAGGAACATGTTTGTATATGCCTGTAAGCCAGAGGACAACCTCAGCTCTATGTCACTCCCTGACTTGAATATTGCCAATTAAGTGTGGCCAAATTATTAGTGCATTCCAGTAATCGATCTCTACCCTATCCTCACCAATCTTTGAAATCATAGCTATACAATGTCACCCCAGACTTTTTTTTATGTGGATTCAGGCGGAGGAACTTGAGTCTTTGTGTTTGCAAAGCAATCTCTTTACTGATTAAGCTGTCACTTTGGCTTAGATTTTGATAGAGCTGAAAAATAGTCTTTGTTGTACTTCCTTTTTGGTCCAAATGATGTTGTATTTTTTAATTCACAGATATGCTCACTCTGAGCCAGTCCTAACTCACTGGAATGCCGTTTTTACATTCGTGCTCTGAATTCATGAGTGCAATGTATCATGTCCAGAGGCCAGACATTTGCAGCACTACCCTTGACACAGCGCCCCACCCCCACCCTCCATCTGGCCCTCACAATGTTTCTGCCTCTAAGTCATCATGCCTCTCTCTGTGCCATCCACTCACAGCAGTAACAGCCAGCATTTGATTTCAACCACATATTTTATGTTTTAAGTGTTTCTTTCCATTCTTCCTTTAGAGTTTGACCATTCAAGTCTCCTAAAATGGGAAGGTATCTTACACAAATGAGGGCTGGCCCCAAAACTCTAAATTCTCCAAGTCACTAGGTTCTTATGCCGATGGATATATGATAGCGTTCAGAAGGTCCTCCCTTTGGGTTCTGACAGTCACATGTTAATAGGCTTTTGTACTTATAATTTATCTATACAAGCTGTATTTCCAAAGCTCTACAGAAGTAACTACCAGTAACAGTGAAACAAGTAACCAAAACTGGACTGCACATAAACACTCAAGAGTTAAGATCATTTTCTTCATTGTGCTAACCAGGGTTAGAATAACATCTGCCCATTTCTGAGTAAAGCTGATGTTCTTTATAGCATGTATATTGGGTGCATGCATTTGCATGCTTGCTGGGGAGGGTGGAGATACACCTTCTCGATGTTGATGTATGTAGCACCCAGTTTTTGATGTTCAGACATTTCTGATTGTTTCTCTTCCTTGTTTTATGAGACAGAGTCTCTCGATGAACTCAGAGTTCACCATTTTGACTAAGATGGCTGGCTAATGAGTCCCGGAGACCCAGCTAACTCTGCCTCCCAGCATCACGCCCAGTTTTTATAGGAGTAGGGCCCTCAGACTTGCAGAGCATGTGCTCTGTCACACTGAGCTGCCTGCAGCCCCAGGTGTTGTTTGCTGTTCTGAAGAACATCAACTGACACAAAATAATTTGAGCTTAAGATAAACCAAGGCTGACAGGTGTTTCCTGTTTTACTCTGGCATCCTTAGAATGAGGCCATTACACTGCTGTTTCCTGATTTTATTTAGCCATCAGGCCCTGTAAGCTTTTAAATTATTCTACCCCAGCTTCATTAAAAACAAATAGAAACAAAAATCAACAAACAATATACATCCTCTGCTTACATCATACTTCCTCTTGACCAAATCACATGTTTTGCCTCAGTGATCATAAATGAAATTGATACCTCTTTTTCTGCAAGCTCAAAACACTTCACATTAGTCTAGTCCTTGAGATAGAATTTCAAAATTTGAAGCTAGAGCTGCAGAGATGGCTTAGATTATTTCCTGTGCAAGCATGAGGTTCTGACTTCAGGTTCTACCACCCATTTAAAAATATAAGCAAAACAGTCTTGAAACACAGGCACATGTAACCCCAGTGCTACAGACTAGGGGTGGCGGACAGAGGTTCATTGTAGTGGCATGTGTCTATGCTGTGATAAACAGCATGGCCAAAAGCCACTAGGATAGCAAAGGGTTTATTTCACCTTACCACTGGAGTCCATCCTCAGCAAATGCAGGCCAGGAACTCAAGGCAGAAGTCAAGAAGCCACAGAAAAATTCTGCTCACGTGCTGCCCATAGCTTGTTCAGTAATCTTGCTTAAGCAACTACAGGGTCACCTACCAAGGGATGTCAATACCCACAGTGGGCTGGGACCTCTACTTCCATCATTAATCAAAAGAACATCTTACAGAGACTCTGACTAGCACACCTGATGAAGGCATTTTTCTCAATTGAGGTTTTCTCTTCACAGATATTTCCAGCTGTGCAGGTTGACAAAAAGCAAGGACTTACTGGCAACCAGTCTAGGCTCAAGTTCAGTGAGAGAACAGGTATCAAGAAAATAAGACAGATAGAAGATGATATGGGATAGCCTTCTCTAGTCTCTGTATGCACATACAAACTACACATATCTGAGTATACACGTGCTTGAATCCTGCACCCATACATATACACAGGTACTAATAAGAACTCCAGGCAAAGAGATATAGATGTAGTTAGAATAACACCAAGATTCATATGCAGTTATGTACATCAAGCCCAGAGTGACCTTGGCAAATAATTTAATGCTAGTATTCCTTTGAAAGAGTCCTAGAGGAACATATATATGCTAATTGGATACATTTTTGAGGGTTTAGCAGTCAAAATCGTACTAAGCACACAAACTTTGATCCTGAGAAAAAGCTGTTAACACCTAATTTGAAAATTAGTTTTGTAAATTTTATAAGTAAAAACTTTTTCATCTTTGCTTTTTACTGTGTTTGAAGGTCAAAAACTTTAGATCAAGAGTCTATGATAGAAAAAAAAGGTGTGACTTTCAATGAACTAAAATTATATCAAAATGAGTTCATATCAGTATTTCTTCTTAAGCAAATATTTTCATTTTGAAAATGCTATAAATCTAAAAAAATATCGCAATAATTTTACTGTTTGTTCTCTCTGTGCCAACTGCAAGGTAAAATTATGAAAGATATTTCTGCCTCTTAACTGTTTGCCTAAGTTTGTGGAGATATTGATGGAATGGCAAATTAGAGAGAGATAAAGAAGCTGATAAAAGCACAAGAATGAGTGAGAATATTAGCAGTCACATACCAGAGGCCAGGCTTTTCAAAAATGTCTGCCGTCCAAGTTTCAAGCAAAATCCATTAACAATTCCTGCAGGATGGGTTGAGAAAGACATTTGATTTCTATTGTAAAAATTGGACTTTGTGTCTGCTCAACTCTTAGAAGCAAAACTGTGTCAGTTGACAGTTCTCTTCCAAGGGTGAGAAGTGCAGTAGCTCTAAGCAGATGCCAGGTGAGCAAAACACTAGATACTATAAGGTTGTGAAATAACTGGAAGGGCTGGGAGGCAGGAAAGAAGGCTAAGCCTCTACCTCACTAGTGTTAAGACTGAAGTTAGGATCCCCAGCACCTAAACAAAAGGTGGGTGGTAACTTCCATCCCTGTATGTAAGAGAAAGAGAAAGCAGAAACACTGAGAATATAAAAATATGTAGCTCTGGGTCTAAATGAAAGAACCTGCTTCAGCATATAAAAATGAGGATGATTGAGGAAGACATATAATAAACTGGTCCTGAATGCACATATTCAGATGCTCACCCAATTACACATGCACACACATATCCACACAAGACATATATGCATTATTATCATCAACAACAATAAAAGGGTCACTGGTGCACAAAAAGAGCACACTCAACAAAATCTTTTGTTCAGGTGTGCACTTTAACAGCAAGCTCAGAACTCAGATCCAGGGTCAGCATGTATATATGGTTTCCACTCGCAGATTCTGTAGGTGATGGGGGAAATGGTATTCAGACCAGTTATCTAGTAAGAAAAGGTTGAATAGGTCCCTGGAAAGATCTAGGTCCCTCAAACAGGTACTTTCCAATATTGACCCACCTGGAATAGAGACACATCTAGTAGAGCAGGGAATAAACTCAGAACACACATTACTGCCTGTCAGTTTCTGAGTGGGAGGCAAGGATATTGATGGGATTTTGCCTGAGGATGAGAGTAAGTGGTTACTTAGTACTTGCTCAACAAGAAAGTCTTCTGCCAATGTGCACACACTGAAACCATGTTTACAACAATAACAAGAAATAGCAGAGCTGCACACATAAATTAAACCTCTGCACTTAGACCATGGGAGATGTAGGAAGAAAAGTCACAGGTAATACATTTTCAGGATACTACCCTCTTCCATCCACCAGTCTCAGGAAGGATCCATCTCCTTTACTTCAAGTAGCTTACTGTCCAAGCTTCCTAGCATTAGAAGGTAGTTCTCCTGGAGACACCCTGGTTGGTGGGTTGATCTGAGAATTGGCTGAATTTCTGGTATGAAGCATGTATTAGGTACTCTTCTTACCTCTGTGACACAATGCCTTACAAAGGTAATTTGAGGAAAGAAGAGTTTATATATTCTTCTTCTTGCCTTGTTTGTCTGCTATCTGTTTGTTTGTCTGTTTATCTCCAATCTGTTTCTCTTGAAATATCCATATATATTATCTGTCTACTGCCTATCTGTCTGTCTGTCAAGTGATCTGTCTGTGAATCTGTCTATCCATTTTATCTGTCTCATCTATTTACTATCTACTATCTATCTATCTATCTATCTATCTATCTATCTATCTATCATCTATCTATCTATCATCTATCTATCTATCTTTATCTTTATATATATATATCTATATCTATCTATCTCTATCTCTATCTATATCTATCTATCATCTATCTATCTATCTATCTATCTATCTATTATCTATCTCTCTGTGTGTCTACGTGTGAATATTATATGTAAAAAGGGTGCCTATGAAGACCAGAAGAGGTTATTGGATTTCTTAGAATTGGACTTACTCATTATTTGGTTGAAAGCCATATGGTGGGAGTGATGAGAACCAAATTGAGATTCTATGGGAAAGCTACAGGTCCTTTTAAGAAACCTTCCATGTCTCCATATCCAGTAGAGCTTATTACTGACTCACTGTTCAAAAGCACATTCAATCATATTACAAAGGTCACAGAAGTAGGATCATGAGGCAGCTGGTCTCAGTGAACCAAATCAGAAAGCAGAGATAAACAGTGGTGTTCGGCTCACTTTCTCCTTTTTACTCATTGCAGAACCCAAGTCCATGGGATCCTGGTGCCCATATTTAGGGTGAGTTCTCCCACCGTGATCATTTAAGTCTAGTAACGTTGGCAGGAACAAGGTCAAGGGGTTGTCTTTGAGCTGAATTTCCATGCTCTCAAGTTGATCTTCAATACTAACAATGAAAGCACAGCTCTTTGAACCTCCAAGAGGTTATTCAGAAAAAAAACAGAGTGCATCATCTGGAGAGTTGTTGGTGAATGGTCTCCTGCTTAATGACCTTTGTAAGGTGGCAGCCTCTCCAGGAGCATTCTCTGTACATGTATTTGAGAAGAAAGCCTTCTGTTCATCTTAAACTTTGTTTATGCAGAGTTTTTAAAAATGTGAAAATGATGCTATTCTCAATGAATCACACATCAAGTAGAAAATGTGGCCATGTTCTGTAAGACATCTGAAAAGAGAGACTGGCCATGCATTAAGTAGTGCTCCTATATAAAGCACAATTTAAATTATGTTTAAATTGTTTTTAAATTGATCATATTTTTTTCAGAGTAGAAAAGAAAACAGAGAGATATTGCTGCTCTATGAACATCCCATCAAAACTTGTGCTAGTATTAATTCCCACTGTGAGGTATAGAGAGGGTTGAAAACTAATCCAGTTATGGATTATGTTCTAGGAGGAACTATGGAGAGTTATAGGAGAACTATTAAAAAGTAGGAATCTGAGAATAAAACTCAGTTGGCAGAGTTTTGTCTAACATTAGTGAAGCCTGGGGTACTATCGTTAACATCGTATACAGTCATGCCTGTAATCTAAGCAACTGGGAAGTAGAAATAGAATGAATACATGTTAATGTTCATCCCTGACTATCTTGTGAGTTGGAGGCCAGCCTTTTATCAATCTCCTTTTTAAAACATTAACTGAGATCGTAAGGTCTGGGAACATCAAGCAACAAGAACTGTGGTTTTACAAAGAGGAGAGGCAAAGCCTAGGATGCTGTATGTCTTCATGTGACAGAGCTGTGACTGCAGAGACACAGCCCCAAAAGAAAAAACAAATCTTCCAGCTGAGGCTGCTTGACCTCAAATTATCCAAATGTCAGAACCATGAGTCAAGGAACACTCCACTATTTATGTCAACATAAAATGGACCCTAACAAGTTTTTACAGAATTTCTTCTCTTTCCTTGCTGTTGGTATTTTGCCACGTTGGAAACTGGTGCTATGAATAAAAGGAATTCATGCTTATAGATGCTAAAGGGGTTAATTAAATGTCAGTTCTATGAGTTAAGTGTATTAGCATGGAGAGAACAAGTGTCTATGTATTTTTAAATCATGCTATTATCAATTCTAAAATAACAGTTATACTGAATTAATATCCATCTGCTGTCTCATGAAAAAGAAGCCTAACTGAACCAAAAAATTCAGGGTCTGCAGTATTTGTAAGAGATCACTCCCTTAAAAAATACATAGGTGGAGAGAGATTAACCTCAACACCTGGATATGAGAGCCAAGTCATGAAATTATGTTGCAGTTTGTAAGTATAACATTATTTTGATTCATTTTTACACATTTTTGGGAACAGCATAGGCATTGATGGGTCCATTCGAGTATTTTAAAATTCTAATTAATTAGGATTGGTCTTCATGATTATTAAACGTGTTCTTTTGTCTCCCTCCACCCCCAATTTTCTCCCCTCTCCTTACACATCTCTTTCCTACATGTACTCCTGGTTAAGATCAGTTGGTCACAAAAAGTAATGTCAGTATAATTATATGTTTTGTCAATGTCTAATATACAGAGTGCTGATACTAGCCCTGCCAGTGCGTCAACACATCTACTAAATCATCTTTTCTTAAAGGAAATTATCATGTAGCTTGAGACTGTATTGAAATTAGACATTAAAACTCTAAACCATAAGAGATGGCATCAATATAATACTGGAAACCTATCTATGCAATATGTTTGTAGCAGAGTGGAATTTTTTGATTTGCAAGAGAGGAAAAAGAGAGAAGGTAGATAAAAAGTGTTTATAGGCATCGAGTTAACAACTGAAAAGAAATAATGATGGAGAAGTAAAAGTTAATGAGGTGAGGGAAATTGGACTTTATTGATTAACAAACTAACTAAGCAGGTAACTAACCATGAATCTATTTGGAATGAAGAACCTAAATAGGTTTCCAAGGCGTATTCATCAATAATTGAATTTATTAAAATAAAAGGGAAACTAGCTAGCTACAAAGATTTGGCCTTACCCTAAAAAATTATGCTATGTTTTCCTTGAGTTACATATACCTTTCAAGAAGTAGCTTCATCTCAAATAATGTGCTTAATTGGACATTTTATTTCTTTACATTTCCTAGAAATATTAACCCCTATCCTGGTTTCCACTCTGCAAATTGCCAATCCCACCCCCCTTACCCTGCCTCTATGAAAGGACTCCCCCACTTACCAACCTACTCCCTCCTCACTACCCTAGCATTTCTCTACACTGTTCCTTTCCAGGACCAAGGACCTCCACTTTCATTGATGCCAGATAAGGCACATTCAGTTCTTTCAGTTTTTTTCCCAACTCCTCTGATGGCTGGCTTCCAGTGTTTGCATCTCTTTTGGTCAGGATCTGGCAGAGGCTCTCAGGAGACAGTTGTAGGTTTGGTATTTGCATGTAGGATGGATCCCCAGGTGGGGCAGTCTCTGGATGGCCTTTTCTTCAGTCTCTGTTTAATCCTTTATTTCCTGGAGACATGAGTAATTCTGGGCTAAAATTCTGGAGAAGTGCAGGTAGCTCCATCCCACAGCAAGCCCTGGATACACCTGTATAAATTTTAATGTTCTACTTTTAACTGAATGGATTTCTGTCTTTCCACTAAGAATTTCATTTTATTATATTTTTTCTCTTGAACTTCAATTTGGTTCTCTGAAGTTATCAATTTTATAGTGGTGGGAGTGTGTGTGGGTTTGTGTGTGCGTGTGCACATGCCACAATGCTTATACAGATGTCAGAGAACAGCTTGGAGAAGTCAGTGCTCTCTTTTCACCCTTGTACCACTCGGGGGTTAAACTTGATGTTTTAAAACAAACACCTTCAGTTGCTGAGTTCCCACTAATCTTTATTTGGGTCTTGCTTCTCTCCTAGGAGTCCTTGCTGAAATCATACTGGGTGTGACTACTGGATTATTAGATTTTTTAAAGAAAATCAGTGGAGGGACAATTAAAGGAAAGTAGGAGAGGCTTGGTCTGGACTTTGGTGGGATCATGTTTATTCACAGTGAGAGAGTGTGGGGGTGCTCAAGATGTCTAGAGAAGAGGATAGGATGAGGCTTCCCTCCTTAGGGGCAGGAACCACTTCTTTGGTTTATAAGGAAGTTGGGAATTGTAATCTTTCATCGGAAAACTGTAAGTGGCTGTATTTTTGTTTCAGGGACGTTTGTAGTAAATTACTGGAATTGTTATATGATGTGTTTTGTAACATCTGTGTGAGATAGTGCTTGTAGCTCCCCCAGCTTCATGTGAGCAGCTCATGTGAGTACCTTTTGATTTTACTTGAGATATTCACATTCTGAGTGAAACCAGAATTTTCGTTCATATAATTATTGGATTCCAGGTTGTATTCAAACTTTCATTTAGTTGGGTTCTTCTAACTATTTTTCAGCAGAAGAAAGTGACAGCTTTCTTGTTATGCCTGGTTGAGTGTAAAGATTCACATTCCCAGGCTAGGAAGATGGCTTGGCAGGTATGAACATTTGCCATGGAAGCCAGATCATGCACATCCACTTAAAATCTCCTTGTACAAAGCTCAAGTGTAAGTGGATCAAAGATCTCCACATTAAACCAGATACACTGAAACTATTAGATGAGAAAGTAGGGAAAACTTTAGAACATATAGGCACAGGAGAAAATTTTCTGAACAAAACACCAATGGCTCAAGCTCTAAGGTCAAAGATTAACAAATGGGACTTAATGAGATTGCAAAGTTTCTGTAAGGCGAAGGACATTGTCAAGAAAACAAAACGGCAGCCAACAGAATGGAAAAAGATCTTTACCAACTCCACATCAGATGGAGGCCTAATATCTAAGGTATACAAAGAACTCAAAAAGCTAGACACCAGAGAATTAAATAACCCTATTAAAAAATGGGGTACAGAACTAAACAAAACCTTCTCCGTTGAGGAATATCGAATGGCTGAGAAATATCTGAGGAAGTGCTCCACATCCTTAGCCATCAAGGAAATGCAAATCAAAACAACCCTGAGATTCCACCTCACACCAGTCAGATTGGCCAAGATCCAAAACTCAGATGACAACAGATGCTGGCAAGGTTGCGGAGAAAGAGCAACACTTCTCCACTGTTGGTGGGGTTGCAAACTAATATAACCACTCTGGAAATCAGTCTGGCGATACCTCAGAAAATTGGACATAATACTACCTGAAGACCCAGCTATTCCACTTCTGGGCATATACCCCAGAGACACCTTAGTACACAACAAAGATATATGCACCACAGTGTTCATAGCAGCTCTATTTATAATAGCGAGAAGCTGGAAAGAACCCAGATGCCCTTCAGAAGATGAATGGATACAAAAATTGTGGTACATTTACACAGTGGAATACTACTCAGCCACCAGAAACAATGATTGACCAAATTCTTAAGAAAATGGCTGCATCTAGAGAATATCATTCTGAGTGAGATAACCCAGTCACAAAAGAACAGACATAATATGCAGTCACTGATAGTGTGATGCTAACCCCCAGAGGCTTGCACTGTCCCAGAAACAACTCACAGACTGTAGGAAGTCCAAGAAATAAAGAAAACAAAACAAAACAAAAAAAAATCTTTACACAAGAAAACTTTGACTATTTTCATGTTACATTTTGTTTTGCATGTACTTTGTGCTCATTGTAACTATTGGGTTTTCGATGCATACTGTCAAACCTTTAAAAAGATCAAGTACTGACTATTCATATAGATTTATGTAAAAATTATTTTAAAATCTGAAAAAAAAGTACTGACAAAAATGTATTGTTTAATTTTACACAAAAGATGCTTGAAATCTGTACATTTATCTTTGTTTTGTAAAATAAAGATGTTAAAAAAAAAGTTGGACATGTGCACTTGCATGACCAGAAACCCAGAACTAGCTGAGGCAGAGATAGGTAGATTGCTGTGACATACTTTCCCCCAACATAGATCCAAATACAGACCCTCGGGACAGAAGGAAAGAATGCACTCTTGGAAGCTGTCTGTCTCCCACACAAGTGCTGTGCTGTACATTCTTACCCTTTTCCCACAAATAAATGAATGAGTTTAATAAATAAAAAGTAAAGTATTTTAACTTTGGTGTTTTTGTAAATCTACAAAACATATTGAATTACAATTTAAAATGATTAAAATATTCAGAATTTGTCAATAGAAATAAAACATCTAATTACAGAAATTATATCAAAACCGTAATAATGTCTAGTAGAACACTGATTTATGTGTGCTTAGTTTGTTAATTTTTAGCTCTTTGTAAAGTTTAGAGTAAGTATTTTTTACTTGATAATGGAGACAGGAATAAATAACATTTATTCTTCTTATAAAATAAACTTTCCTGGTGCTTAATCAGCGCAGTGACCATTCAGTGCATGAAGTGGGTCAAGTATTTCTAGATGTAGCATCTATTTTATTTGGTAACATAACTTGGCATTTTATTGATTGTTGCTAATCTTTTTATGTTTATTTTTAATGTTCTAAAGTATGTTATTTATCTGGAGCATAATTGGTCTTAAAGTAAATAAAGTACCCGTGTGCTATAAATAAAAATGTTAAACAAGTGTGGGGCCGGGGGGATGACTTAACTTCACTCCCCAAACACACATTAAAAACTGATGGCAGAAGTAACCCAGGGCTTAACCTACTGCTGAGGAGGTGGAGACTAGAAGAGCCCTCAAGTTTGCTACATAGCAAGACAAGAAAAAATGGTGACTTTCCCATTTGCTGTGAGATTGTATCAAAAAAAAAATACTGTGGAAAGGGATTAAGGAACAAATATGATTTGACTTTCTGGCCTCATCATCTACTGGCACACACATGATCATCACCATCGCCACCACCAACACCACCATCAACAACAACCATAACAAAAACAAGAGCACAGATCACATTGCTACATTGGAAGAAATGAACAAGAGAAACCAACTCTCATGTAGAAAATCTATATAAACCCTTTCTGTACATAATTGACTTGGAATGAGGTAAGCTTGGGTATCTATTTCTTAAATAGAAATCATAATTCCTGAAATACTGTAGCATGGGGCATATATATCTTGGCAGTATACACCTGTTGAGATGACTTCAACCAAGTGGCCAAGAGATCTTTTTCGTATCTAGTGTATATGACCTCCCCAGCTATGCCCTTGGTGCAGGCTTATGGTAGTAGACATAAATTCCTCCTGTAGAGCAGGCCGAACACTGAGTAATAAAGTGGTCTTTTACTCCTGTGGCACTTGTGCCACTATCATACCAGGTGTCTGGCATATTGGAGCACCCAGGGCTCTCAGCTGAGTAGGAGTGTTAATGACTTTTCTCCCACAGAAGCCCACACAGCACCTTCTGTCACTCTGAATGGTCTTCGCTATTTGCCACATTACTTTGTAAAGTGCCATTTTGAAAAGTTCTGGCAGTTTACCAAAACCATATAATTAGCTTTCAAGGACTAAACTACCTCATTTTCCTAGATTCCCAGCACTACCTCCCACAGACCGCTGGTAATGGTTGGCCATAAGAAAGGTTTATGAACCACTTAACTGGTTCTTCTGCTATATTGATATACTCACTGGCTATCCCTAGTAAAGTCAGTCGAGGACCAAAAAGAAAACTGTTCCCATTTCTGACATATAGCTATCACAGATGGATAGTGGGGTCTGACAAAAGTCTGTACTATTTTAAGTCTCTTTCTTTTTTTATGTCTGTTTTCCTTCTCACTGACCTCTTAGAAGACAGCCAATAGTGAGGAAACTTTCAGCTCTGTTCCAGCTTGGCTTCTCTCTGTCCTGAAACCAAAGGGTGTGGTTCCTACAATAGGAAGGTTTTTCCATCTAGTTCCAGAAAGTAACCACGGATAATAGCAACCACATGTACTGTTTTTTAAAACCGTTATAAAATTTAATTTAATGTGAAAAACTCAATGTATGAAAATTAGATACTAAAATTCTAATTTATAAGAGACTGCATCAAAGAAAACTTGAAACCTGCCTAAACACTGTGTTTGTAGCAGAAGGAAATATTTTGATTTTCCACAGAAAAAAACGAGTGAAGGTAGATAAAAGGGATTTATAAGCAACAAATTAACAACTGGAAAGAAATGATGGCAGAGGAGTAAAAGTTGATGAATTAAAAGCTAATATTTACTCAGTCACAAAAAATATCTCATTTAATAATGTTACATTTTAAAAAATAAAGCCATAACAGTTTGGTTTATTTTGTTGGTATTCTTCATCATTCAATAATCTAGCAATAAAATCCTGTTTAACCCACAGCCTTATATACTCACCCGAGCTGAAGAACTGTGTTCATGGGAAACTCTGAGGAACACTTATTTCCCAGGGACAGTTGCTATGAAGAGTGATGACATTGTAGAACTCAGTTTGCTCAAGGATAGAAAAAGAATATAATGCACTTTTTGTTAAACATCATTTGAGATGAGTGAGTGGCCCCATCCATCAACCTAGGGATCATGCTTAAACTCTGGATCTCCAACGTTTTAACCCAGAATTGTCATGCCTAAAAGAATTACAGGAGCAGAGAGTGGAGCAGAGACAGAAGGAAAGTCCATCCAAAGACTGCCCCACCAGGGGATTTATTCCACATGCAGACACCAAACCCAGACACTATTGCTGATGCCAAAGTGTACTTGCTGACAGGAGCTGTCTCCTGAGAGGTTCTGCCAGATCCTGAACAATACAGATGCAGATACTCAAAGCCAATCATCCAACTGATCACAGGGACTTCAATGGAGGAGTTAGGGGAAGGACTAAAGAAGATGAAGGGGCCTTATGTGGCATCAATGGGAGGGGAGGCCCTTGGTTCTATGAAGCACCAGTGTAGAGAAATGTTGGAGCAGCAAGGCAAGAGTAGGTGGGTGGGTGGAGGAGCACTTCTATAGAAGGAAGGTAAGGGGTTAGTATAAGGGGTTTGTAGAGGAGAAACCAGAAAATAGGGTTATATTTGAAATGTAAATAAACAAAATATTCAATTAAAAAAAGAAATGTGTACTCATAGCAATACAAGATTAAACTGTCAAAATAAACAGCAGAAAATATTTTAAAAAAATCAACAAAAATCTAAAAAATTAGTTATATAGGTCATAAGCTCTAAACTTGTGGGTTGAATCCCTTCTGGTGATCAAAAAATCCTTTGATAGAGGCCAAATATTATATATCCTGCATAACAGATATTTATACTATGATTCATGGCAGTAGCAAAACCTCTTTCATGAAGTAACATGTAAATAATTTCATGGTTGGGAGTCATGGCAACATCAGCAACTATATTAAAGCATTACAACATTAGAAAGCAAAAAGAATCAGAAGATTATAAAGAGGAAACAAGAAAAACACTCAAAGAACTCAAAGAAGTAGAGGAAAACAGAACCAAAGAGATGAAGGAATAGAAGAAAGAATTTAAAACAGAAATGGACACAATAAAGAAAACACTAAAAGAGATAACCCTAGAGGTAGAACACCTAAAAAAGAAATCAGGAGTCACAGATGAAACATTTCCAATAGACTACAAGAGATGGAAGAGAGAATCTCGGGGGCCGAAGACAACATTGAAAACATAGACAAAACAGTCAGAGAAGATGCAAAATCCAAAAAGCTCCTAACCCAAAATGTTCAGGAGATCCAGGACACAATGAGAAGACCAATCCTGAGGATAATATGAATAGAAGAGAGAGAAGAATATTAACTAAGGGGCACAGTACGTATCTTCAACAAAATCATAGAAGGAAACTTCCCTACCCTTAAGAATGAGATGACCATGAGCATAAAACAAACCTACCGAACTCCAAATAGATTGGATCAGAAAAGAAACTTCTCCCGACACATAATAGTCAAAACGCCAAGTGCCCAAAGTAAAGAAAGAATACTAAAGGTAGTAAGGAAAAAAGGCCATGTAACTTATAAAGGCAGACCAATCAGAATCACACCCGATTTCTCAACAGAGACTATGAAAGCTAGAAGAACCTGGACTGACATCATGCATACCCTAAGAGAGCACAGGTGCCAGCCAAAGCTGCTATACCCAGCAAAACTCTCAATCTCCATAGATGGAGAGACTAAGATATTCCAAGACAAAACTAAATTTACACAATATCTGACAACAAACCCAACACTACAACGAATTATAGGTCGAAAACCAATTACAACGAGGGGAACTACATCCCAATAAAAACAAGAAAACCTCTAAGCAAGAAAACCAAATTAAGAAAGACATACAGGCACAATTCAACCTCCAAAAGCAAAAATAGCAGGAAACAGCAACCACAATTCTTTGATATCTGTTAACATAAATGGACTCAATTCTCCAATAAAAAGACATAGGCTATCAGACTGGAAACACAAACAAAGCCCAGCAATTTGTAACATACAAGAAACTCATCTCAGAGACAAAGACAGACACTATCTCAGAGTAAAAGGGTGGAAAAAAACCTTTGAAGCAAATGGCCCCAAAAAGCAAGCTGGAGTGGCCCTTCTAATATCGAGTAAAGTAGATTTTCAACCAAAAGTTATCAAAAAAAGATAAGGAAGGACACTTTTTACTCATTACAGGGGAAATTTATCAGGAGGAACTCTCAATCCTTAACATATATGCTCTAAATACAAAAGCAACGATATTCATAAAGGAAACCCTACTAAAGCTCAAAAAAAATACATTAGAAAGTTTAAGATCTACTGATCTAGACCAAAGGTGGAGGAAAACCTGTAATCTACTAGAAGATCAAATTCATCTTCAGCTAAACATACTTCTGTCTAGCCTGGGCTATAATATATTGCTTCAAAAACTTATCCATAGACATTGAAAGAAAGAAAAGAGATAGGAAGGTACGAATGGTGAAAGGAAAAAAGGGAGAAGTAAAAAAGAAGAAAGGAAGAAGGAAGGAAGGAAGGAAGGAAGGAAGGAAGGAAGGAAGGAAGGAAGGAAGAAAGGAAGGAAGGAAGAACCCAATCTATGTAGCTTTGAAAAAACAGAAAACAAACAGAAGACACAATAAACAAAGGCCAGGAGCTCAGAGATGCACAGGATTGTAATAAAATTCCCAGCATTTATTTCTCAGGGCTCTGTAAGGGACAATGAAATGGCAGGGTGAGCATGCTGTGATGATTCCTGAGAAGTGAGTTTGCAAAAGATGTGAATCCCCAGATCCTGTAACCAACAAGCTTCATTGAGTTAACTAAATCGGTCCCTAGGAGGACACCCAATTAAACATATCCAAACTCCAGCAAGCTGGAGAGATGGGCCAGAGGTCAAGAGCACTTCCTGCCTACACAAAAATCCATGTTTATTTCCAGTACAAACATACATGCACACATACACACAGACAGACAGACAGACACACACACACACACACACTCAGAGAGAGAGAGAGAGAGAGAGAGAGAGAGAGAGAGAGAGAGAGAGAGAGAGAGAGAGAGAGAGATGCATATGCTTAGACAATTATAAAAATAAAATAAAGATCTTTGAAAATACCAAGAGCTAAAAACAAATAAAATAACTTTCAATGAACCAGAAAATAAAACTAGCTTTTTTATACAGTCAAACAATTTGAAAGAAGTCACATATTTCTATAGTAGTAAAATAGTAATGATAATAAAATAAAACTCATTGTAGGGATCAGAAAGATTTACAGAAGATATGACAAGTATTGGAGGAAAGGGGCCTTCCTTCCAAAAGCCAGTGTCCTGCATGTAGAAAGAACAAGAAGATATTCTTTGATAAAGAAAAATTGAAAGCTTTGTCACCAGTACATGAATAAGTTAATGACATTTGACTATAGAACTAGGACAGAAAAAATATCAGGGAGGGCAGTAAAGATATAACTTCAGCTGTTGGGGATCCAGTACTCTGACACTCTCTCATTGCCTCTGGAGACACCTCTACATATGCAGACACATAGAGAGATCACAAACACACAAACACACACACAGAAAGAGAGAGAGAGAGAGAGAGAGAGAGAGAGAGAGAGAGAGAGAGAGAGGCAGACAGATAGACAGACAGAAAGACAGAGACAGACACACGGAAAGAAAGAAGGAAAGAAACAAAAAAAGAAAGAAAAAAAGGAAGAAAGAAAGAAAGAAACAAAGAAACAAAGATATATTAAATATTTTATTTTAATAATAGAACCTCAGAACACTAAGAGACCAAGAGAGATAAAGACAGAAACAGACAGAAATAACTGTATGATAAACAAAATGAGCTTTTCATCTTCCCTTGTGTTTTTCAAACTATATCTGTTGGTTGAGGAAGAGCTTATCTTTAATATGTTTTAGACATTTATATAAATGGATATAAAAATGCTTACTGTTAAAAGTCAGGGAGAGGAAAGGGACAAAAGAGAGATAAGGATCTAATTCTTCACCTAAACGTTAAACTGTTAAAAACCATGACACTCATGAAACATGATAATATAACCCCAAGAGCAAGTGCTAAAATAGCTATAAAAAGAAATCTACTCAAAAGAAATATATGTGAATGGGGATTATAATGGTGTTAGAGAAGAAGAAAAAGGAAAGCAGAATTACTAAAGCATGCAAATTGAATTTTTTAAAAAAATGTCAGTGGTATATTCATAATTAAACTAAACAGAAATTACTTAAATGAAACGATCAAAAGACTTATTGGAAAGGTGGATTAATAGCAGCAAACATATTTTGTAACTAAGAATTCACTTCAAGGCTGGAGAGATCACTCTGTAGTTGAGGATTGCTGCTCTTGCAGAGAAGCAAGAGACGGTTCCAGAAGCAGAGTTCGGTTCCAGACCCCACACTAGGCAACTCACATCTGCTGTAACTCCAGCTCCAGGGTATTGAACACCCTATTTTGTGCACACATCCAACCAAGATATCCATAATTTAAATTAAATAATCTTTCAAGAAAGAACCCACTTTAAATATAACAATCTGTATGCACTGAGAAACGCACAGGGACATACCATGAAAATGTTAATGAAAGTGAACATAAACTTTGGAATAAAGAAGATCCGTTCATTATGTCCTGCAGACAGCCAAGCTGCTGATGTGCCTTTGAAACCCTGCTCCAATGGTAGCAGTCCTCCTCTTTGTCAGAGTCCCTTTGTCTTCAAGGCTCTGGATTCCAGAGTTCTGCAACTCAAACGTTTATTTCTGTTTGGTTTTAGTTCATGAAATAATCCCCTATGCAAACAATGCCAAGTCTACATGCTGTGTAATCAAGTTTCAAATGTCCAACAGATAAGACAGTGTCGGTGACCCACCCCTGGTTGTTGGGGAACCTCCTGAAAACTCCGATCATCATAAAACAGAGTATGTTTTTAAGAATTTACTTTTTTAAATGGACATTTCGGTTTTTATGTCTCCCCTTCACACAGGACCTCCTTGCTCCCCTTCTTATCTTAGAAGTGGGTGACACCCCCTTCAATATCAACTACCCTGGCATCTCAAGTCACTGCAGGACTAGGCACACCCTCTCCCCCCGATGCCAGACAAGCAACCCTGTTAGAGGACTAGAATCCACAGGTAGGCAACAGAGCCGAGGGTTTTATTTTTATTGTCACTTATGGATATATATGTGTGTGGCTATGTGTGAATATGTGAATGTATGTACAGGCACTCTCAGAGGTCAGAAGACGGCTTCAGATTTCCTGATGCTGAAGTTAGACAATTGTGAGCCTCTCAACATGCATGCTAGAAACCAGAATCAAGTCCCCAGCCAGGAAAGTATGTGAGCGATTTCTCTAGCGCCTACATTATAATTACTGCTCATTTGACTCTTTGCTCAAATAGATTATGAATTTTTAAGACAGACAAGCCTTTTATGTTTATTTCTCTAGGCACTTTATGTTTGTAGTTACTATAGATTTTAATGTTTAATAAATAGCTGCAAGGTAAATTGAATATATTTAAGTATTTGAAATATGACTTACAGCAACGTTTAATTACATGTGACACCAGAATATTCTGTGTATTAAATTGTTGAAACTTCACCCAGTACTGAGCTTCCCCAATATTATTGTTTGAAAATATCACCGAATAGCCAAAATACTGAAGGTTAAACAAAACCTCCCAGAATTTGGATAAAGTCATTAGCTATAAATGTGAATTAATCAACTCATATGCTCCTTTCTTGATAAAAATCACATATTTCAGAATCAATCTTTTAAAGAAGCGATAACTTAGCAAAGTTCTGTATCTTTCAGCAAGCAGGGCACAGAAAGTCAAAAAAAAAAAAAAAAACATCAAACGTATAAATTAGAATCAATTTATTCTCAAAAAATTGAAAGAGAAGGGTCATGTTTCAGAAATTTAATTACTATTGTATATGATTTAGTGAGTAGTATAGTCTTTAGCTCTTTCTGATGGTCAAGTTTAATCTTTCTGGAAGCTGAAGACCCAAGGGGGAAAAACCTGTACAGCACATATCAGACTTATATTCTGGTCCTTTTATCAATTATTTCTTGTGAACTGTGATTCAAAATTATATGTCCAAGATTCCAGAAACAAATAGATTACACCCTTTAAAGTTCATATCATGTGCAGTAGCATGAAGAAACCCCATTCTGTTGTTGTTCCCCACCCCTAGTATAAGTAGATTATCCCTCTGTAAGTTACAATTTATCATCAAAGGAAGCCAAGGCAAGAACCTGCAGGAGCTGAAGCAGAGGCAAGGGAGGAATGCTGCTTACTGGCTTGCTGTCTAGCCCGCGTTCAGGTACCTTTCCTGTACAGTCCAGGCCCATGTGTGCAGGGATGGCCCCATTTACAGTGGGAATGTACATCAATTAATGATTAATAAAATTCCACAGGGGCAACCTGTTCAGGGAACTCCTTCAGCTGAAGCTTTTCTCTTTCCAGGTAATTACAGATCTGTGGGTAGTGGCCAGCTAAAGCTCACTAGGACAGGGTCCCTTGAAAAGTTCAGATGGACACTTGTCAATGATATGATTTTGAGTAGAGGTTCTGTGTATTCCTGATAGCCTCAAATCTCAACTTGGATGAGAATGCTTCTAAACATTTCATCTTCTTGCATTTAACCCCTCACCCCAAATGCTGTCATTACAAGCATGCACCCACACACCCAGTTTATGAGGTGTTGGGAATGGAACTCTGTGCTAGCAAGGCAAGCATTGTACCAATTCAGCAGCAGCCAAGATTCACACATGATTTCATAAATCATTTCATGACTTAAAAACATTAGTGAAAATCTCTAAGTACATACCAGTAACCCCAGTTGGGGTTACGTCTGGAGGTTGGAGGTAAGGAAACCCAGTATTCTAAAACACTTTTGGCTAAATGATGAGTTCAAAGCCAGCCTGGACTAACCAAGACATTGGATCAAAATAGAAAAAGTCTATAAACCTGGGCATTAGAGACACCTAGAAGACTGAAAGGAGACCAGGGTTCTAGATGACTTGAAAAGTGTGAAAAGCTCTCATTTGTTTTTGCCTTGGTCATATGGCTGAAATAGAATAAAATAACATAGGACAAAGCCACTGAGAAATGTCAGTGTAGAACAAAGTAGACAGTGTTTTACATGCATGATTCATATTGTGAATTCATACCATTAAAGGCCAAGTAAGCACACCTCCAGCTTGCACTTACGTGAGGTTGACACATGGCCTCCATCCAATGGACCAGTCCTATAGGTTGGGCTTATAAGCCACAAGACCTGTAGAAAGATACCCCAATGCGATTAAAAAGTGAAGGTCCTTGAGCACAAACGCTCCTGTTGTCTCTGTGTTTTATTTTTTATTTCATGTGCTTCTGAGGTTCCCCAGGAGATCTAATTAAAATACAAGAAGCATAATAAACTTGAGATATTTCTGCAAAAATGTGTTTGGTTCTTAAGAAACAGGGCAACTAGGGAAAAAAGTTCCATGTAAGGTGTCAATCACTAGATAGAGAAGAGTCGGGGAGTTTTTTTGCACATTAGGCTAGGGAAAAAAGGGTATCTCCCAGTCTGGGAAGTTCTAAGAGTTGTCACAAATCAGGGTCAAAGGCACTTCAGTGATTTATAATTTCACAATTATTTAGTAAGGGAAATAATAAGAAAAATCACTGGTTTGTCTAGAAAGGAATCCAAGCTGAGATTTGACCAAGGAGTATGAATTTGTTAATGATTTTTGAAGATTACCTTTGAAATTAAAATATAATTATATGGTTTTACCTCCTGTTCCTTGCTTCAGCACCTGCCATGCTTTCCCTGCCCCACTTTGCTTTCCTCAAGGTCACACCCTCTATTCTTCTAATTGTTGTTAATGTCTGCATGTATGTGTGAGGACATATATTTCTAACTATGCAAATGCAACTTGTATAGTGTTACGTGTGTGTGTGTGTGTGTGTGTGTGTGTGTTCAGATGTGATCATCTAGTGTTGGATAACCAATTGGGAGCTCTTCCCCTTTTCAGCAGTCCTCAGTAACCTCTAGTGCTTGGTCTAGGGATAAGGCCCCATGATAATTCCTCCACTTTCTTAGTATATGTATTGGTATGCACCTTGCTCAAGTTTTCCTTATTTACCCACCTTGTTGATATTTCATGGATATGGCATCTCTGAAATTTCTAGAAGACAAAAATCTCTCAGCAAATGTGGTTTCTCCTAGCTTTTACAATCTTTCCACCCCTTCTTTCCTTTTGACCCCTGAGTATTTGGTGTAGTAGTTATGTTATAGATGTATTGAGCAAAGCTGAATGGCACAAGGCCATTTGTTCTCTGCATTTTTATTGGCTGTGATAGTCTATACTGGATTCAATATCCTGACAATGAGAAGACATTTTTTTTTTAATTTGAGGTGAGACCTATACTTATCTCTCAGTATATAAGAATAAGTATAATGATGAAGTTAGGAATCATACTGATTTACTAAAATGGTGGTTGTAGTTCTCCTTCAAGATTCATGACATCAAAACCTTGGCTGATTTTCCTTCTGTCTGGGCCTTAATCTCAATTAGAGAGTTGTTGGTTACCACTAAGGTATGTATGCCACTATTTCAGACTTAGGAATGTTATGCCATCTTTGTCATTGGTTTAGATCATTGACATCAGGAACTTTGTAGAACTATTAGATGCTTCATGACTCTGTGTGTGTGTGTGTGTGTGTGTGTGTGTGTGTGTGTGTGTGCACGCGCACTTGTGTGTGTGTACATACTTATGTATGTGAATATGAATGCAGATAGTGTCAGACGTCAGAAGAGAGAATTGGTCCTTATGGAACTGGAGTTACAGCAATTTTGAGGTTCACTATGTGTGTTCTAGGAACTGAACTCAGATCCTTTGCGATAGTAGCATATGCTTTTAACCACTAAGCCATCTCCTCATCCTCAAGAAGTCTAAATTTTGTAGAAATCTTCTAATATTTATTACCAGTCACAGTTCACATAAGACAATAATAGCTGTCATTTCAATGTGGTACTACCCAACTGTTTATATGTGCTGATACAGCAGACACTTTTTCAAAAGCATACTTGAGAAATCACAGCCGAAGGGCACACTGTTCTATACAGGTTACTGTTATAAACCCTGTAAAACAATGTGTATGTCAGTGGCCAGCATGAGGCACCTGTGAAATATCTCAATGATTTTTTCAGGGAATAAGGTAGAACATTCTCCCAGATTTGCATTCATAAAGGAAGGAGATAATTTTTAAATTAATGCACATCTTTTGCTTGTAAAACAAACAAATATAATTTCTGGATGTGTTGCTCTGTTCCCAGCACTTTAGAAATCTTTGGTTTTGATGCTGGGATGATAGCTCATCTGGTAAAGTACTTGATTGGCAAGCATGAAACTCAAGTTTTATCTCCAATTAAAAATATTCACATAGTAATGTGCACTTCAAATCACACCTTATATTTTGTACCTCTCAAAATATATTCCATTTCATTCATTTCTACATATAACATATCTGTAGTGGAGATTTAATTCTTATATGTACATGTATTTCTGAATACCTCCCTATAGCAGTAAATGATAATGTGTTGTGTCTAAATTCTACCTCAAATTGATAAGTTTCTAGAGAATAAAAAATAAATACTTGATATTTTTCTAAAGAACTTTATTACCAATAAAAATATCTTCTATTTTATTAATTAAAATAGACATATCAATTCACTTTTAAAAAGAGATGGCAATATGGTTCAGAGGATAGGGGCACTTGGTTCTAACTCTTATGATGTGAGTTCAATTCTTCAGAAACCACATGTTGGAAAATAAAACTGACTTTTGAAGCTTTACTCTAACCTTACATGAAAGCTGTGGCATGTGCGTACTTGTATACATACACAAACACACACATAAACACATACACACATCACTAAATAAATAAATAGTTAAATAAAATGTAATAAAATATTTAAAACACTTCATAAGCAAGAGAGATGACAGCCCAGTGATTAAGAACAGTGACTGCAGTTACAAAGGAACCAGCTTTGGTCACCAGCCCCATTTTGGCATCTCACAACTGCCTGGTACTCCAGTTTCATGGTTCATAACATCTTCTTCTGGCCATGTTATGCATCAGATAAACATACCATTCAAAGATATACCTACAGGCAAAACAAAATCAAAATCAATAACTATTTAAACACACAAACATATGTGTGTGAATAATTATAAAGAAAATAAACATACATAGCAAATATTTGCTAAACATGAGTTTTTTTTTGAAGTTTCATATTCTTCCTGCATGTTTCTATATCCCTGTTTTTTCCAACATATAAATGTACACACATCCACACATGTACAGATAACTCTATTACTAAGACTGTCTCATGCTAGCTGTGACTAAGTTTTGACTGCCCAAATGTCACTTTAGGCATAATTTTCTGTCACTGTTTCTCTTACACTCTACAGCTCTTTGATTCCTTTATTAAAAAGTATTTGGACAATAAATGAGAAAGAAGAAAGAAAAAGATGAAATTAACATATATTGACTTTTTATTGTTCCTAGCACTTCATTTTTTTTTTAAAGAAGAGGAATACAATTACAGATTTTAAAAGCATTTTGGCATAACATTATACGAATAATTTTGCCAGGACTTAATTCTTTTAGAGGTTTGATAGCATGCATAGAAATCCCACTAGTTACCATAAGCATGAAGTACATAAAGGACAGAACAAAACATGGAAAAAGGTTTCTTGTTGAGTATAGATTAAGAATAATGATCTGTGAGGACGCAGAGTGGAGCCTGGCCCATCTGCCACCCAGAACGGCAGCACATAGAGGCTGAGCAACTGGTGGGTGGGAGACCTGGGCTGCAGGGGAGCAGAGAGATCTCTGCGGAGTGCACACGGAAAGTGCACACCCTAACTTGCCCAGCCCTGCCTTGTCTGATCCAGCGATTGGGAACAGAAAAGTAGAACTTCTGTTTCCACCCAGAGGCGACTTCAGGATGCAGAGCGGAGCCTGGCCCATATGCCACCTGGAACAGCGAGTCATAGAGGCTGAGCAACTGGTGAGTGGGAGACATAGGCTGCAGGGGAGCAGGGAGATCTCTGAGGAGTGCACACGGGAAGTGCACCCCCTGCCTTGCCCAGCCCTGCCTTGCCCAATCCAGCGATTGGGAACAGAAAATTAGAACTTCTGTTTCCACCCAGAGGCGACTTCAGGACGCAGAGCAGAGCCTGGCCCATATGCCACCTGGAACGGCGAGTCATAGAGGCTGAGCAACTGGTGAGTGGGAGACATAGGCTGCAGGGGAGCAGGAAGATCTCTGAGGAGTGCACACGGGAAGTGCACCCCCTGCCTTGCCCTGCCCTGCCTTGCCTGATCCAGCAACCAGAAACAGAATGTTGGAACTTCTGCTCACACCCGACGACTCTGAGGCATAAAACAGGGCTTGGCCCATCTGACACCTGGACCAGTGGAGAACCAGGGTCACAGACCAAAGAGAAGGGAAAGGCAAGAACATATCACTGACAACAAAATGGCAAGAGGAAAGAGAAAGAGTATATCCCAAGGAAACCAAGACAATCTAGCAACACCAGAACCCAACTCTCCCATAACAGCAAACATTGGAATTCCAAACACTCCAGAAAAAGAAGACACAGATCTGAAATCATACCTCAAGATGCTGATAGAGATACTTAAACAAGAAAGGGAGGAAAAGCAAAAAGGTTCAGAAGCTTTTAAAGAAGAGACAAGAAAAACACTCAAAGAATTCAAAGAATTAGAGTAAAACAGAACCAAAGACATAAAGGAATGGAAGAGGGAAGTTAAAATAGAAATTGACACAATAAAGAAAACGCTAAACCCCAGAGGCTTGCACTCCCCCAGAAACAACTCAAGACTGTATGAAGTCCAAGAAATAAAGAAAACAAAAAATATACATATATTCACAGAACAAGAAGACTTTGACTATTTCCATGTTGCGTTTTGTTTTGCATGTACTTTAAGCTTATTGCAACTAGTAGGTTTTAAATGCATACTGTCAAGCCCTTGAAAAAAATCAAGTACTGACTAAAAAATATATTCACATGGTATTATGTAAAATTTACTTTAATGTCTGAAAAAACAGTACTGACAAAAATGTATAATTTTAAGCAAAAAATGTTTAAAATCTGTACATTTATCTTTGTTTTGCAAAATAAAGTCGTTTAAAAAATAAAAAAAAAAGAAAACGCTAAAAGAGATAACCATAGAGTCAGAACACCAAAAAAAGAAATCAGGAGTCACAGAAGCAAGCATTTCCAATAGATTACAAGAGATCGAAGAGAGAATCTCGGGGGCAGCAGACAACATTGCAAACATAGACAAAACAGCCAGAGAAGATGCAAAAAACAAAAAGGTCCTAACCCAAACTGTCCAGGAAATCCAAGACACAATGAGAAGACCGAACCTAAGGATAATAGGAATAGAAGAGGGAGAAGAGTATCAACTAAGAGGCACAGTAAATATCTTCAACAAAATCATAGAAGAAAACTTCCCTACCCTCAAGAATGAGATGACCACGAGCATAAAAGAAGCCTTCAGAACTCCAAATAGGTTGGACCAGAAAAGAAATACCTACCGACACATAATAGTAAAAACATCAAGTGCCCAAAGTAAAGAAAGAATACTAAAAGCAGTAAGGGAAAAAGGTCAGGTAACATATAAAGGCTCACACCAGATTTCTCAACAGAAACTATGAAAGCTAGAAGAGCCTGGACAGACATCATGTACTCCTTAAGAGAGCACAAGTGCCAGCCCAAGCTGCTATACCCAGCAAAACTATCAATCACCATTGATGGAGAGACGGAGATATTGCAAGACAAATCAAAATTCACACAATATCTGACAAGAAACCCAGCACAACAATGAATTATAGGTGGAAAATCCAATACAATGAGGAAAAATACAGCCTAGTAAAAACAAAAAAACTCCTAAACAAGAAAACTATAAGAAGAAAAAAACACAGACACAACTCAACCCAAAAAAGCAATAATGGCAGGAAACACAAACAACTATTCCTTGATATCTATTAACATAAATGGTCTCAACTCCCCAATAAAGAGACATAGACTATCAGACTGGATACATAAACAAAATCCAGCCTTTTGCTGCATACAGGAAACTCAGCTCAGAGACAGAGGCAGACACTATCTCAGAGTAAAAGGGTGGGAAAAAAACTTCCAAGCAAACAGCTCCAAGAAGCAAGATGGTGTGGCTATTCTAATATCGAATAAAGTAAATTTCCAACCAAAAGTTATCAAAAAAGATAAGGAAGGACGCTTTTTACTAATTACCGGGGAAATCTGTCAGGAGGAACTCTCAATCCTTAACATATATGCTCCAAATAAAAAATCAACCACATTCATAAAAGAAACCCTACTAAAGCTCAAAGAATACATTTCACCCCACACAATAATAGTGGGAGACATTAATACCCCACTCTCACCAATGGACAGATCAGGGAAACAGAAACTGAACAAGGACACTGAAAAACTAGCAGAGACTTTGAACCAACTAGAATTAATAGATATATACAGAACATACTATGTTAAAGTAAAAGAATACACCTTTTTCTCACCACCTCATGGCACCTTCTCGAAAATTGACCACATAATTGGACACAGAACGAGCTTCCAATGATATAAGAAGATTGAAATACTCCCATGCATCCTCTCAGATCACCATGGTCTACGGCTGGCCTTTAACAACAACAAATATAACAAAAAGCCCACATACCCATGGAAACTAAACAACGCTCTGTTAAAGGATAGCAGGGTCAAAGAAGAAATAAAGAAAGAAATTAAGGATTTTCTAAAATACAACGAAAACGAAAACACAACATACCCAAACCTATGGGATGCAATGAAAGCAGTATTGAGAGGAAAATTCATAGCCCTAAGTGCTTCCAAAAAGAAACTGGAGAGAGCTCACATCAGCAACCTGACAGCACAGCTAAAAGCCCTAGAACAAAAGGAAGCAGATATACACATAAAGAGTAGACTGCAAGAAATAATCAAAATTAGGGCAGAAATAGACCAAATAGAAACAAAAAGAACCATTGAAAAATTCAACAAAACAAAGAGTTGGTTCTTTGAGAAAATCAACAAGATTGATAAACCCCTAGCCAGACTAACTAGAGGGCAAAGGGAGAGTATCCAAATTAACAAAATCAGAAAGGAAAGTGGTGACATAACAACAGAAACTGAGGAAATACAATAAATCATCAGATCCTACTGCAAAAACTTATACTGCACAAAATTGAAAAATCTGGAGAAAAAGGACAAATTCCTAGAAAGATACAAGGTCCCAAAGTTAAACCAGGACCAAGTAAACCATCTAAATAACACTATAACACTTAAAGAAATAGAAGAAGTCATCAATAGCCTCCCAACCAAAAAAAAGTACAGGTCCAGACAGGTTCAGTGCAGAATTTTATCAGACATTTATTGGGGATATAACACCAATACTCGCCAAACTATTCCAAAAGATAGAATCAGATGGAATATTACCCAACTCATTTTTTGAGGCTACAATAACACTCGTAGCTAAACCACACAAAGACCATACAAGGAAAGAGAACTTCTGACCAATCTCACTTATGAACATTGATGCAAAAATACTCAACAAAATCCTTGCAAACCGAATCCAAGAACACATCAAAACGATCATTCATCATGACCAAGTAGGCTTCATCCCTGGGATGCAGGGATGGTTTAACATAAGGAAATCCATCAACTTAATCCACCATATAAACGAACTCAAAGACCAAAATCATATGGTCATCTCACTAGATGCTGAGAAAGCATTCGACAAAATCCAACACCCCTTCATGTTAAAAGTCCTGGAAAGAAAAGGAATCCAAGGTCCATACTTAAACATAATAAAAGCAATATACAGCAAACCAACAGCCAACATCAAACTTAATGGCGAGAAACTTGAAGCAATTCCACTAAAATCAGGGACTCGACAAGGCTGCCCACTCTCCCCCTACCTATTCAACATAGTACTGGAAGTCCTGGCTGAAGCAATTAGACAGCAAAAGGAGATCAAGGGGTTACAAATTGGAAAGGAAGAGATAAAAACATCGCTCTTTGCCGATGAAAAGATAGTGTACTTGAGTGACCCCAAAAATTCCACCAGAGAACTCCTACAGCTGATAAACAAGTTCAGCAAAGTGGCTGGATACAAAATTAACTCAAACAAATCAGTAGCCTTCCTATACTCAAACATGTGGAGAAAGAAATTAGGGAAAAGGTACCCTTCACAATCGTCACAAAAACTATGAAAAACCTGGGTGTGACTCTAACTAAGCAAGTGAAGGACCTGTATGACAAGAACTTCAAACCTCTAAAGAAAGAAATTGAGGAGGATCTCAGAAAATGGAAAGATCTCCCATGCTCATGGATTGGAAAAATCAACATCTTAAAAATGGCCATCCTACCAAAAGCAATCTAAAGATTCAATGCAATCCCCATCAAAATTCCAACCCAGTTCTTCATGGAATTGGAAAGATCAATGTGCAATTTCATATGGAATAACAAAAGACCTAGAATAGCGAAATCCATCCTCAACAACAAAAAAACATCTGCGGGAATCCCTATCCCTGACCTCAAGCTATATTACAAGGCAATTGTGCTGAAAACTGCATGGTACTGGTACAGAAATAGGCATGTGGATCAATGGAATAGAATAGAAGATTCAGAAATGAGCCCTCATGTATATGGTCACCTTATTTTTGACAAAGGAGCAGTAAACATTCAATGGAAAAAGGACAGCCTATTCAACAAATGGTGCTTGTCCAACTGGCACTCAGCATGCAAAAGAATGAAAATAGACCATTTCATATCTCCTTGTACAAAGCTCAGGTTTAAGTGGATCAAAGATCTCCACATTTAACCAGTTACACTGAAACTATTAGATGAGAAAGTAGGGAAAACCTTAGAACATATAGGCACAGGAGAAAATTTCCTGAACAAAACACCAATGGCTCAAGCTCTAAGGTCAAAGATTAACAAATGGGACTTAATGAGATTGCAACATTTCTGTAAGGCTAAGGATATCGTCAAGAAAACAAAACGGCAACCAACAGAATTGGAAAAGATCTTTACCAACACCACATCAGATAGAGGCCTAATATCCAAGGTGTACAAGGAACTCAAAAAGCTAGACACCAGAGAATCAAATAACCCTATTAAAAAATGGGGTACAGGGCTAAACAAAACGTTTTCAGTTGAGGAACACCAAATGGCCGAGAAACATCTGAGGAAGTGCTCGACATCCTTAGCCATCAGGGAAATGCAAATCAAAACAACCCTGAGATTCCACCTCACACCAGTCAGATTGGCCAAGATCCAAAACTCAGATGACAGCAGATGCTGGGGAGGCTGCAGAGAAATAGGAACACTTCTCCACTGTTGGTGGGGTTGCAAGCTAATACAACCACTCTGGAAACCTGTGTGGTGATACCTCAGAAAATTGGATATAGTACTACCTAAAGACCCAGCTATTCCACTTCTGGGCATATACCCCGGAGACACTTTAATACACAACAAAGATATATGCACCACAATGTTCATAGCTGCTCTATTTATAATATCCAGAAGCTGGAAGGAACCCAGATGTCCCTCAGAAGATGAATGGATACAAAAATTGTGGTACATATACACAATGGAATACTACTCAGCCACCAGAGACAATGACTTAACCAAATTCTTAAGAAAATGGCTGCATCTAGAGAACATCATCCTGAGTGAAATAACCCAGTTACAAAAAAAACAGACATAATAAGCAGTCACTGATAGTGGGATCCTAACCCCAGAGGCTTGCACTCCCCCAGAAACAACTTACAGACTGTATGAAGTCCAAGAAATAAAGAAAACAAAACAAAACAAAGAAATATTTACAAAACAAGTAAACTTTAACTATTTCCATTTTACATTTTGTTTTACATGTACTTTAGCTCATTGTAACTATTAAGTTTTCAAGTCATACAATCAAACCTTGAAAAAAATCAAGTACTGACTAAAAAATATATTCATATAGTTTTATGTAAAAATTATGTTAAAATTTGAAAAATATACTGACAAAAATGTATAATTTTAAGCAAAAAATATTTAAAATCTGTACATTTATCCTTGTTTTGTAAAATAAAGTTGTTTTATAAAAAAAGAATAATTATCTGTGAATACCAAAAATTGCCACAAGGTTATTATCTTAGCTCTTGGATTATTAGATTGAGGTCTAGGTGTACCACATTTTGAGAGGATGCTATACAATTTTTTCCCTAAGATGGACTGAAGCTTTCTTTTTTCTTTTTCTATCCTTTATTTGGCCTTTGTTTTTCTTGAGCTTCATATAGTCTGTGAGTTGTTTCTGGGGTGTTCAGAGCTTTCTTATGTTAGTATCCAAATATCAGTAAATTCATATTATGTCTGTTCTTTTATGACTGGGTTACCTCACTCAGGATGATATTCTCTAGATGCAGCCATTTTCTTAAGAATTTCATAAAGTCACTGTTTCTGATAGCTGAGTAGTACTCCATTGTGTACATATACCACAATTTTTGTATCTATTCATCTACTGAAGGCCATCTGAGTTCTTTCCAGCTTCTGTATATTATAAATAGGTATGCTATGAACATTGTGGTACATGTGTCTTTGTTGTATATTGGAGCATCTCTGGAGTATATGCCCAGAAGTGGAATAACTGGGTCTTCAGGTAATACTATGTCCAATTTTCTGAGGAATTGCCAGACTAATTTTCAGAGTGGTTGTACCAGTTTACCACCCCACCAACAGTGGAGGAGTGTTTCTCTTTCTCAGCATCCTTGCCAGCATCTGCTGTCATCTGAATTTTTGATCTTAGCCATTCTAACTGGTGTGAGGTGGAATCTCAAGGTTGTTTTGATTTGCATTTCCCTGATGGCTAATGATTTCAAGCACTTCCTTAGATGCTTCTTAGCCATTTGTTATTTCTCAATTGAGATTTAGTATATAATGATGTTTCTTATTTCTGGAATGTTTTTTGAGAGTACAATTGTTGGAAATTGAGACTGCTTTATATTTAAGCTGCTGTGATAAAATGTCCTAAATAAAAGCAGCAAGGGGAACAAAGGGATTTACTTCAGTGCAAAGTTCTGGTTTATAATCTATTACTGTGGAAATCTAAGCAGGAACCTAAAACAGCCAGTCACATCATAACTGGTCAGTAGCACAGAGAAATTTATGAACATACACTCATTTGCTTCATCAGTTTTATTGTGTTCAGCTAGAATGTGCTACTCTCACATTTCAAAATGGCCTGCTTAGTAGGCTGGATCATCTCTAAAGTAATTAATTCCCTTAAGTAACTAATTAATTATTCAATCAAACAACCCCCCACACTGATGAGTCCACAGGTCAACTCAGTATACATAATTCCTCATTGTGACTCTGTTTTCATGTGACTCTAGGTTGCAAAAAAGAGACAAAGCTGACCACTATAGAAGTCAAACAATCTACTGGTTCTTAATTTCTATGCATTACAAGCTGAAAGTGTTTATCTTAAGTCATGTATCCACTCCACAGAGAAAAGACTGTGTGTCTTCTGGGCTTGAAAGCCAGACGGACTTGTTCAACATACTTTGAAGATAACAGAGACCACAAGAACTTTTGACTGATAGTCTCTGTTATTTTTTTTAGTTGATCCATGACTGCTAGATTATAATCTGAGTACATTGACAGCTAAGGTAACTGTAGCCTGACAACTAAAGAAACAGACTTCTATTTTCTAGTAGCTAGATCATATCAAAGCTCTCACAGATAATTGGTTATTTCCTTACCTAAAGTCAAGTTCCATTAATGCTTCATGTTTCACCTTCTTGCTAAACTTTCTACTATATGATCCAAATGTATAATCACAAATTCTTGTTCCTTCTGCTGTACAAAAAGCTCATCTTAAAGAATGCTAATATTGTTAATTATTATAAAGAGATAATTATAAAGAGATAATGTTGTTATCTCTTTTTTGAACTTATAAGCAACAGAAAACCCACTCACATCCACCCCTCATAGACCAAATAAGGTTATATCCAGATAAGTATGTCTGCCTAAGGTTCACTTCCGAGCCCAAAGGGTAGGATTTCTCTGGGTTTTATACATGGGTTTCATATATACATCTAAGAAAAAATAATACTTTTCATGGCAATAGATCATGTTACAGGGGTCAATTAGAAAGGCTTTCATCAAACACATGTTTTCAGTTTTCCTAATACCAGATTGCTACAAAAATTCTTGTACAACAACAACAGATTGGTAGGTTTATCACTCAAGTAGGCAAAGAGGACCCCTAATTTCCCAGGGTTTTGTCAAGTCTTTATGGTGTAGGAGGGCTGGTCCTCCACAGCCAGGGTCCAAAATAAGGCTGCAACCATTGGGCAGAAGTTTGCTTCAAAAGCGTTCTTCACTAACCTCTCCCTGGGTTCATTACAGTTTAGTGGAAATCCCAGGTCAGGGTAGGAACACTTTTTGCCAAGTCCAGGACCCATCGTAGCCCCCAAGAGTGTAAGTGATGACTCAGACCTCTAAGCTTAGTCAAATATTTTGCTAATGAATTTACCCACTGGGACGCCAGTACAGGATAACTCAATAGCCCCACTAACTAGAACATACCACCAGGCTCCCCACTGGGATGTCTTCTGGAAATTTCAAATCTCTAAAACTAATGCCTCACCTGAGGACATAAAAACTGATACACCTTTACAATAATATCCAGACTCAATATTCATTAGACATTAATTCAAAAATTTCCAAATAATGGCACAATAGATCATTTTACAGGATCTTTATACATACTGTCAATAGTCTGGCAAGTGGAAAGAGATCCCTCATCCTGACCCCTCCCATCTCATCATTTGACTATTCACTCAAAACCCTACAGATAACCGTCTTTCCAAATAGGGTCAGGAAACTGCTCCATGGCTGGATGTCAGGAACCAATCCAAACTGCAGTCATCACTGAATAGGTTATTCAATTTAAATATTATGATCTCTTTACTCCATTTCTTTTTGACCAGAAAAGATCCATAGAATCCCAGGTGGAAGACTGTAGTTCTTGTTGTGGTCCTTCAGAACTGACAGGGGCTAGATATCCTGACAGCTAAAGAAGGTAGTCTTTATCTGTTCCTCCAAGAAGAATCCTCTTTCTACATCAATGAATCTGAGATAGTGAAAGGTAAAATCTAGGAGCTATAATCAGAGAGACAGAATTACAGGGAATGTGAGACCTCCAATTTCTGGATTTTCTAAAATTCTATATAGAAGTGGATAATCCCTTTTATAAGAACTTTCCTAGTCATCTTTTTTTTTTCTTTTCTTTTTCCCCTAGTCATCTTTATGGTGTTACTTTTCACTCCCTGTCTCATCAATCTTGTTCCTACATTCCTTCAATGACAGACACAAAATATTTCTAACATAACTATTAATCAGTTCCTGATAGAGGATTACCAGCTGCTGTCCACGGAAGAGAACGATGCAAACATTTACCACGTGGATCCCAATGTTGAAAGTCAGCTACACCCCAAAACTGAGGACACCCCAGGACAGCATTAAGTAGCCTAAGAGACTCAGTGCCCCTATTTTCCTTTCACCATGTTTCTCCTATTTCCCCTTACCTTCCTTTAATGATAAAGGGAGAAATGCTAACACTAGGAGCACTCCTAAAATTTTTTCTTCCAAACATACTTAATCTCTACCTATAATGTACATGTGTGTGTATGTGTGTGTGTGTGTGTGTGTGTGTGTGTGTGCGTGTGCATGCATTTCAAGCAACTTGTCAAGCACATGCTCTCATTTTATCTAGAATAGCTCCAGAGAAGCAATCTACAGAATTTTTCAGCCTTCTCTCACAGATACAGTTGCTTCTATTTCACCTGTTCCTTCTGACTTATTCTCAGATGGTTCCACAGACACTGAACTACAAGGAAACAGCCAACTAGACAAACATCCCCATTCCCAGTTTTATATATTCACTAGAAACTTTAACCCCAAAGAGAGCATGAAGTAGTCTGAGATCATGACTCTTCTATTCATATTCCACCCATCATCTTTAATTTTGCTTTTTAATTAAACCAAAATAAGAGAATGCTAGGATTCTGTAAACCCCACTCACAGTTACCTGGTAACATCCAGGTATGCTCCACCCCACAGTTACCTGGAACTATAAAAAAGACAAAGCGGCCCCCTCCTCATTTTCTTGTTCTTCTCTTGTTCCTCCTCTTGCTCTATTTTCTTGCCCTTTCACCCTTGTTCCTCCTCTCCCCATTCCCTTTCCCCCTCCTTTCTCTCCATGAGCTTATGGCTGGCCTCTACTTCTCTACTGCTCTTCTCTTCTCTCTTTTACTTTCTCTATCTCTCTCCCTCTCCTGAATAAACTTTGTTCTATACTATAAAGCCATGTATCTTGTCCCTCAGGGTGAAAAGATACCTCAACATGGGCCTGCCACCATACCTCACCACACCTCCATAGAACATATCTTCTCTACTCTTTTTATCTTTTTCTTAACTCCTTAAAATATTTTTTTCTTTAGCCATGTGTCTTCTTAGTATATAATGCTCTAAATGTGCTATGCTATATACACATAGCTATTGTTTTAATGTTGTACAAAAACAATGTCTCATACAAAAATGTGTTTCTCACTGTCTGGACATCAAGTGAGTTTCATCATTTCCTAAAAGGTAGTAAGGTATCAAATTGAAGGTTTATGTAGATTAAGTAATGCACCAAGTACACTGCTCACTCTCAAATTAGGCATGTATGCACACATTTATCTGAGTTAGAGTGAAATAAAAATCAACACGTCATCCTGGATAACATGTCTCTTTCATAACACTTAATCTTGAATTTTCTTGTACTTTATTTGCTGAAGAAACAGGGTCATTTGTTACTGGAGATTCCAATGATCTCTAATACTCACTCTTCTATATGCTCTCTTTACTGTATACTAATAACTAGAATGGAATGCTTGGCCATGTTCACATTTGATATTTCTTTTTTGACAAATTTCTTGTTAGAATGCTTTAAAAAGGTGAAAATTTACTTTTACATTAAGAAAATAGGACATATATTATTTACTGCATGCTAATAATTTTTATAATCACTGCTTAGATTATGTTGTTACTTTGTAATCTGTGTATGTGTATATTATTCATCATTTGTGTGCACACATGGATAAGCCTATACCTATCCATGAAGGAGGTCACAAGTAACACCATGGTGGGCAGGTGCATGTGGATGTCAGGAAACAGCTTGGGTGTCAGTCCTCACTTCCAGCCTTATTTGAGATGTGATCACCTTATTGTTTCTCCACTACTTTTACCAGTATTTTTATTTTGTAACATTTCATGATTTACTTGTCTTACTTTAGGAACAATTGTACCATAAATATGAGCAACACTACATAAGATTTTACATGGGTACTGGGGACTAGAAATCAAATCCTCACATTCAGTGCTTGGAGCCTTCTTATTAGCCCATAATTATAGATTTTGTTGCAGTGTTTCTCACCAATAAGAATTTCAATAAGTTGTCTCAAGCACAGGTTAATTGTAATGATATAAAAAGTTAGTTAACACCAAGAACAATGCCCATCTGATGACTTCAGTGCTGTAGACCTTGGAATCACTGAAAGAATGTCTGTATTACATCTGTCTCTTCAACTGGCTGGCAGCAGAAGTCTACACACTAGATCCACTTTCTGATATTCGATGTTTTCCTTGTTTCAAATAAAAAAAGCTTACCTCCATTCAAGGTTCCTGGTCTCTGTAGAGACCAGAAAGATTTTACTTATAGACTCATAATATTACTCTAATCACCTTAAGAAGCTACAAGAAATTTAAGAACAATGATGTTTAAAAAAATAAAACTAGAATAGAGGACAGAAAAAATGAAGAGGAAAGAAAGAGTTCATATCACTGTTCCAAGTCAAGAAAGTAAAACAACAACAAAAGCTCTATTTTTATATTTTTGTAAGTTGGACCAAGGGTCATACCATACCTGCTGTTTCTGGTAAATGTTGGATATCTCATTATTTCCTTTATCTTTTTTTTTTTTAATGTATGAGGTGGTGGATGTGTTGGTGGTGGTAGTGATGGTGATGGTGATGGTGATGGTGATGGTGTATGTGTGTGTGTGTGTGTGTGTGTGTGTGTGTGTGTGTGTTAATATGACTTCAGCATGAACATGTCACAGTGTGTATGGAAGTCAAAAATCATCCTGTGATGTCAATCCTTGATTTTCATCTCATTTGAGTCTGTGTCTCTTTGGTGTTGGCTGCTGCTAAGACAAAACTATTTGGCCTATGAATTTCTTTTGGAACTCTCTGTCTCTGTCTCTGTCTCTGTCTCTGTCTGTCTGTCTCTCTCTCTCTCTCTCTCTCTCTCTCTCTCTCACACACACACACACACACACACACACACACACACACATTGGAATTTCAGATGTACACTGCTATTACCTCCATGTCTGGGTTTTCTCTGGATTCTGGTAAATTGAATTCAAGTTCCCATATTTACACAAGAATTATCATTCCACCGTTCATATCTCTTCTTAATGGTATGTTGGCATATTTCCTTTAGAAGAATTCTGCTTCTCAGTTAAGCAATCCAATATATATATATATATATATATATATATATATATATATATATATATATATATATATATTCAGTGATACATGTAGACTATGATTATTCCTGTTTTACTTATGAAGTGCTGATATTTCACACTTGTGCCACATTCCAAGTTAAGGTTGTATTCATGATCAAACCTTCATGTATGCTGGCAAACACTTTACTAACTGAACTATGTCCTCAGTCCTGTTATATTTAAAATTGTGTTCTTGATGAATTGTAAGTGTGGTTCTATGTTATCAGTATCAGTGCCCTCTCTGGGTTCTTGAGAGTATGCACTGTATAGCTAGTGTTGAATTACTCCAGGCATGGTGGTGAAATTTTCTTGGCAACCACTTGCAACCATATAACAATACTTACTGAAATATTAATGAGGACCTTCAGAGAAGCTAAATTCTGTCTACAAAATTATTTCTTTGAGAAATTCTTATTAATCACCAATGGACATTAATGAAATTGTCAGCAAAACTACTTCTCCACATATGCAACTGAATCACTCAAAGTATCCAGCATCATGACCATCAAGGCACTTCTGCGCTACTCCTTCCCATCCTTATACATATGCAACTGAATCATTCAAAGCATTGAGCATATATCTTTATCAGAGAATCCCAGGGCTGCTAATGCCAATCCTCATGCTTTAGCTAATTTCCAATGATTTTTGCAGATGCAAAAAAATAAGTCCAACATAAGAACCATAATACTAAGGGCATATGCTTGAATTTCTCCTGTTCCCTGAAGCCTTCACCAAGTGCTTTGTCTTTATTAGTTTTTCCTGTTCTGTAAACTCCCTTAATACTCATAACTCTCATAATTCTGAAATATCGAATGGCTCACTGTTCAATATTTAATTGTACACAGGCTTGTATTTCTGGCTCATTGCTTCAGACCTAATAGCTAAATCATTCTCTATTTGAATACATGCACCATATGTTTCAACCACAATGAATTCTCCAAGTATCTCTAAGTCTATGCATGGTATGTGCTTTCCTCTGTGCTTTTCAATAAAATATTAGAGAAACGCAAGCACCTTTTTCCTCATGATGACAAATTGTTCCCAGGGTCCGAGGTCTTTTTTTATGTAACTTTTATTCAAAAATTTTTAACTGACATAGACTGGGCATATCAACCACAAACCAGGGCTGACTATGCCCAGGAGTACTTGACTAGCAAAACAACTCATACACATATTTGTGGACTGTATTGATTTTGCTTTCTTTATTTGAATTTTTTTTTTTGTATTTTGTCCTTTTATATTCTTGTTTTGTTTTGGTCTCATTGGTCTATTTGTTCTGCCTTTCCTTTTTGTGCCTTTGAAGAAGTTTATGGTTTAGTTTTGGTTTCATTATGTTTTCCCTTTTATTTCTTCTTTGTTTGAAATTGGTATGTATGTTTGTGTATAAGAAAACATGAAGAACAAAGTTGAGTGAGTAGAGATGCAAAAAATATCTGGTAAGTGTTATGGGTGAAACAAGATCAAATAGATTCTCCAAAAATTAATTAAAAATAAATAAATAAAATGATTATACCTTTTGAGTGACAAAGTATCATGCACAAGCCCATGGAGTGAGCAAAGTGCACTGTCAGATGTCTGAATGTTTGTGTCCAAAAAAGATGAGACCCTGATGGCTGTAACTTAATCAGTAGTTTGATCTAATAATATCTGCATTTGTTTCCTTTCAGTTGCTTTGATAATTCTCTGGCAAAGGCAAATTAGGGGGGAAAGGGGGTTATTTTGGCTCACAGTCCCAGAAAGGTACATTTTTTTCTGTAATACGGCATTAAACTTAACTCAGCAGACTACATGATGAAAGACTATTCAGTCCATAAAACTCAGTATATAGACAGCACCTACCAAAATGTAAACAAACTAATCTACCAAAGTCCATAGTTTCTGGATAGTCCCTAAATGTATTAACATTGCTTTATGCTTTTCATAGTCCTGCCTTTAGCTAACTGTTCTAATTATTTAAACTCATAAAATCATTTTTGTTTGTAAAAGCTCACCATGAGAAAGGCTAGGTGATACTTTGGGACCCCCAATATCCATTGTAATTGCAAACCAGAAAAAGACATTCCATCACAATTCACTGGTATGAGCAGTATGAGATACCTCACATGGGTGCTATAAAACAAGCTCTTAATCATTAAGCCATCTTTCTTGCCCTCCTAGATATTTCATTGAACTATGAATATACACTCAACAGAGTCTTCATACTTCAGGGAATTAAAGCAGGTGCTTTCTTTCCTCACACCAGTCTTAAGATCTACAGACCATATACATTACAGACATTAGTTATAGAAAATAGAGATCAGTATTTGGTCTCTATTCTCAGAAATGCTAGATGTTTCTTCCCCCTGTTGATTTTATTCTAACAGAGCTTCTGATAGTGCTTCTGGATACCCTGTACATTGCCTTTTTTTTTTCCTAATTGGATATTTTCTTTACTTACATTTCAAATGTTATCCTTGTTTCCAGGTTCTCTGTAGTCCCCATAATCCATGCTCCCTGCAGCTACCTCTGTTAGATTGATCCACCACCCACTCACTCTCTCCAACACCCTGCCTTGACCTTCAGCTACAATGGAGTAATGAGCCTTCACAGGGTCAGGGGCCTCTCCTCTGGCTATGTATGCAGCTGGCACCATGGATTCCTCCTTGTGCACTCTCTGGTTGGTAGTTTACTCTCTGTGAGTTCAATGGTGTCTGGTTGTTTGATTTTGTTGTTCTTCCTGTGGGGTTGAAAGCCCCCTCAACTTTTTTAGTTCATTTCTAACTCCTCCATTTGAGACCGCATTCTCAGTCCAATGGTTGATTGAGATAATCTGACTGTGTATTTCTCAGGCTTTAACCAAGCCTCTCAGGAGACAGCTATATCACACACATTATTATATATATATATAATCTCAAGAAGTAAAGTTAGACTCCAGAAAATCAAAGAACCCTATTTAAAAAAAAATGGGCTAAACAAAAGATTCTCAACTGAAGAATATCAAATGGCTGAGAAGCACCCAAGTAAATGTTTGACATCCTTAGTCATCAGAGAAATGCAAATCAAAACAAACCCTGAGATTCCATCTCAAACCAGTCAGAATGGCTAAGATTAAAAACTCAGGTAACAGAAGAAACTGATGGGGATGTGGAGAAAAAGGAAAATTCCTTCACAGTTGGTCGGATTGCAAGCTGGCATGACTACTCTGGAAATCAGTCTTGCATCCTCGGCAAATTGGGCATAGTACTACCTGAGGACTCAGCTATGTCACTCCTGGGCATATATTCAAAAGATTCTCCAATATATAACAGAGACACATGCTCTACTGTGTTCATAGCAGCCTTATTCATAATACCAAGAAGCTGGAAAGATCTCAGATATTCTTCAACAGAAGAATGGGTACTTAAATGTGGTACATTTACACACGGAGTAGTACTCAGCTATTAAAAACAATGACTTTATGAAATTCTTAGGAAAATGGATGGAACTAGATAATATAATTCTGAGTGAGGCAACCCAGTCACAAAAGAATACACATGGTATGGTCTCACAGATAAATGGATATTAGCCCAAAAGCTCAGAATACCCAAGATACAATTCAAAGACCACATGAAGCTCTAGAAGAAGGAAGACCAAAGTATAGATGCTTCAGTCCATCTTAAAAAGGTAAACAACATATTAACAGAAGGAATTACAGGACAACATGTAAAGCAGAGATTGAAGGAAAAGCCATCCAGAGATTGCACCACATGTGGATCTATTTCATATAAAGTCACCAAACCCAGATAATACTGTACCTTATCACATGTCTAATACAGTCACTAATTCAGAGAATTGTCTGCCTTTTAAAATTCTTCCTCATTTTCTCTTTCTTACCTTCTCTAAAATCATTGGAGACACAAAGAAGTGACCTATATATTTATATTTAGTTCTCATTTTGGAGAATCCAGCAAGGTATGCTTACCAGTTAATAGTCAAAAACAGAAAAAATTAAAACTAGCATTTAGATCATTTCTTTCTTGAAACAGTAGCTTATGATAACCATTACAATCTTACAAAAATTTTTATTTTAATGTTACATGCTGAATATAAAAATTTCCCCTGTTCACTCTCTACCCCAAATGCCTAGGAATATAGGTATGATAGATCAACCATGTGTATAGAAGAGCTAAGTGTCAAATATTATATGAACTATGGTTTTATCATGGGATCATACTTTATGTGCAAGTAAATCTTTTGTCCATAAAGAAATAACTTCCATTCATTTATTCACTATTCTCAAGATTCTGAAGTCTATATTTATCCATAATAGGCTATTATTTTCTTCCTCTTTTTGGAGTAAAAATATCTTTATTTGTAAGAAAGAGACAAGAGACACTCGTAATAAAAACAAAAGAACAAGAAGGTACTATCCCACATTTGTGTCAACATTATGTGTAGGAAGCTTATTTGGTTTGAAAAACTCAAGGAGTTTTGCGTCCCAGGACACAGCAGATTTTCAGTTTCACCCGTGTATAAGTTACATAATGTTTATGTCAGACTGTGGTCTTAAGACATCATAACTGATGTTGAAACAAGCTATTTTGGACACTGGGATAGAAAGACTGTAGATTCAATTACTGAAGTACATGATATCGAAATTCTAAGGGCAGAATGCTATCATCTAAGTATCCATGTCTCCATACAGCAGTGATGAGAAAGAATTGTGGACTGAAATTCTAACTACCAAGGTAACGGCATCAGTAGGTAGAACATGGCACAAGTAGCTAGGATACATTAGAGTATAGGTTATAAAAAGGCCACAGAGAACAGAGTCATTCACTCTGCCAAATGAGGATACATTACTTACAACCTGTCAAATGGAACATTAAGTTGGTCTCTGAATTTATCTGGAAATTTTTAGATACCAGAACTACAGAAATGATTCTGTTATGAAAGGTGTGGAGTTCAAGAAAGACCATAAGTTGAAACGTCCTTTCAAGTCAAAGATTTACTGGAAGAGTTATTAATGTCACACAAAATAAGCACAGAATAGGCTTTGCCAAGAATACAGGCCAAAGAGACAAAGTGGTGTCCCTTCTCATAGGACTCAAGGAAGGCAGTCTTTGTGTCCTATGCACCCAGACAGCTGATTCCTGGGTGGTGGTGTGGAGGAAATGAAATTCAAAGGAAGGAATGAAGTACTCTTAAGTCTGGTAACCTGAGGTCTATAATGTTCCTTAATGATGTGAGAAAGCACCCACCATTCTCCTGGAACCTGGATACCTTGGGAGATTTTTTTAAGTGGTTAGAGATTCAAGGACTCATCCTTTTCTTTATAGACAGGTGGGCATGTCCTGAATATCCTACAGATGTAAACCTAACAGTATTTATAAACTTATTCAATTGATGGTACTTTATCAGAGTAGCCTGAATGGACCAAACATTCATTCAATCAATTTTTCAAGTGCCTATTTGAATTATGTTGGGTCTTACGTAAAGTAAAATTAAAGCATTATGAGTTATTCTACATGCAATCACACTCATTTTACATTTTCATCTTCAGATGTTGTGACTGCTCGCAAGACCCAAAAGACCACCATGGAGCTGATTTCAATGAAATTACACAAGCATCTTCTTATTCAACCTTGTGTTTGGGCTCACCATTTACCCTACTGCATCAGGATGGAAAGGTGAAGCCACGGGTCCTCAGCAATATGAGTTTTTGCAGGAAATGTCAAGTGAGTAGTGTAGAGAAAAGGCTTTATTCTGGCATACATATGATCTGGGGACTATTAAAGAATTTTGTTGAACTTTAAAATAATTGCCTGGTGCTGAGATTCAAACCATAATTTCACTTTCTGCTTTCCTCCCTATGGTTGTTAGGAAGAGAAATATGACATAACTTTTAACTTGGAAAATGGTGCTAGATACAGGATGGTTGTAGAGTAACCTGAAAGCTGTTCTAGATAGTTCCACCTTGGGTCAGGTTTTTGAAGATAGAATCTGAGCGTAAGATCTGATATCTCACAGGTAGAGTTCAAAGGGAATGTCTAGCATAGATCTAACATAATGTGAATAATATCAAAACATTTTGACCACAATATATATTATATATTTTTAAAATGAAAAAGATGGCAACCATATTTTCAAGGTTGGATATTGACTTCTCTGCTAATTTATGTATCTACTCTTTGCTTCTTTGATTTATTTATTTAGTTATGTAGTTATTTGATTAGTTATTTAATTACAGTGTCAATAGTAAAGGACAAGGTAAGTAGTGAACTCAGGACCCCCAAGGATAATATTGGTATCCAGGTTAAAAAAGAAATGAAGTGCAGAACAGGCACTCAGGCCATCTGCCACCAGGAACAGGTGAGACCCAGGGACACAGGCCAGGTACAAGGGAGAGATGAGAACCAATCAATGACAACAAGACCACGTAAAATCACAGACAACAAGATAAAAAGAGGAAGGGAAAAGAACTTACCACAGGGAAACCAAGACAACCTGGCAACACAAGAACCCAGCTCTTCCATCACTGCAAACAGCAGAATACCAATCACTCCAGAAAAAGAAGACTCAGACCCAAAATAATACCTAAAGATGATGATAGAGATCCTTAAACTAGACAGGGAGGAAAAGCATAATGAATTAGAAGATTTTAAAGAGGAAACTAGAAAAAAATCTCAAAGAACTCAAAGAACTAGAAGAAAACAGAACAAAAGAGATGAAGGAATGGAAGAAGGAATTTAAAATGGAAATTGACACAATAAGGAAAACACAAAAAGAGACAACCCTAGGGGTAGAAAACCTAAAAAAGAAATCAAGAGTCACAGATGCAAGCATTTCCATCAGACTACAATGATGGAAGAGAGAATCTTGGGGGCCAAAGACAACATTGAAAACATAAAAAATAGTCAGAGAAGATGCAAAGACCAAACAGCTCCTAACCCAAAATGTCAGAGAGATCCAGGACACAATGGGAGGACAAAACCTAAGGATAATAGGAATAGACGAGGGCTAAGAATATAAACTGAGAGGTACAATAAATATCTTCAACAAAATCATAGAAGAAAACTTCCCTACCCTTAAGAATGAGATGACCATGAGCATAAAACAAGCCTACAGAACTCCAAATACAGTGGTCCAGAAAAAAAATTCCTGACACATAATAGTCAAAATACCAAGTGCCCAAATAAAAAAAAAAAAAAAAAAAAAAAAAAAAAAAAAAAAAAAAAAAACTAAAAGCAGTAACGGAAAAAGGTCATGTAACATATAAAGGCAGACCAATCAGAATCACACCCGATTTCTCAACAGAGATTATGAAAGCTAGAAGAGCCTGGCCAGACGTCATGTAGACCCTAAGAGAGCACAGGTGCCAGCCAAAGCTGCTATACCCAGCAAAACTCTCAATCACCATAGGTAGAGAGACCAAGATATTCCAAGACAATATTACATTTACACAATATCTGAACATAAACTCAGCACTACAATGAACTATAGGTGGAAAACCCAGTATAAGGGGATCTACATCCTAATAAAAACAAGAAAACTCCTAAGCAAGAAAACCAAAAGAAGAAAGACATACAGGCACAATTCTACCTCTAAAAGCAATAAAGCATGAAACAGCAACCACTACTCCTGGATATCTGTTAACATAAATGGACTCAACTCCCCAATAGAAAGATATAGGCTATCAGACTGGATACATTAAAAAAAAAAAAAAAAAAAAAAAAAACAGCATTTTGCTGCATACAGGAAACTCATCTCAGATACAAAGACAGCCACTATCTCAGAGAAAAAGGTTGGGAAAAAACCTTCCAAGCAAACGGCCCCAAGAAGCAAGCTGGAGTGACCATTCTAATTTCAAGTAAAGTAGATTTTCAACCAAAAGTTATCAAGAAAGATAAGGAAGGACACTTTTTACTCGTTACAAGGAAAATTTGTCAGGAGGAACTCTCAATCCTTAACATATATGCTCCAAATACAAGAGAAACCATATTCATAAAAAAAAAAAAAACAACTAAAGCTCCAAAAATACATTGCACCCCACACAATAATAGTGTGAGACCTCAACAATCCACTCTCACCAATGGACTGTTCAGGGAAACAGAAACAGTAAAAGTAGCAGAGGTTGTGAACCAATTAGAATTAATAAATATCTACAGAACATATCATCCTAAAACAAAAGAATAACCTTCTTCTCAGCATCTCAAAGCACCTTATTCAAAATTGACCATATTATTGGTCACAAAACAAGCCTCAATCGATATACAAAAATCAAAATACTACCATACATCCTATCAGATCAACAAGGTCTAAGGCTGGTTTTTAATAACAACAAAGACAACAAAATCCCATATACACAAGGAAACTAAACAATGCTCTATTAAACAATAGCAGGGTCAAAGAAGAAATAAAGAAAGAAATTAAGGATTTTCTAGAATTTAATGAAAACGAAAACAAAACATACCCAAACATATGGGATGCAATGAAAGCAGTACTGTGAGGAAAACTCATAGCTCTGGGTGCGTTTAAAAAGACACTGGAGAGAGCATATACTAGGAACTTGACAGCACAGTTGAAAGCTCTAGAACAAAAGGAAGCAGATGCACCAAAGAGGAGTAGACAGCAAGAAATAATCAAAATTAGAGCAGAAATAGTCCAAATAGAAACAAAAATAACCATTCAAAGAATCAAAAAAAAAAAAAAAAAAAAAAAAAAAAAAAAAAACCAAGAGCTGGTGCTTTGAGAAAATTAACAATATTGATAAACCCTTAGTCAGACTAAGTAGCGGACAAAGAGAGAGTATCCAAATCAACAAAATCAGAAATGAATGTTGAGACATAACAACTGAAACTGAAGAAAGTCAAGAAATCATCAGATCCTACTATAAAAGCCTATACTCAACAAAGCTGGAAAATTTGGAGGAAATGGATTAATTCTTAGACAGATACCAGATAATAAAGTTAAACCAGGACCAGGTAAACCATCTAAATAATCCAATAACACCTAAAGAAACAGAAGCAGTCATCAAAAGCCTCCCAAACAAAAAAAGGCCAGGTCCAGATTGGTTCAGTGCAGAATTTTATCAGACATTTATTGACAAACTAATACCAGTACTCTCCAAACAATTAAACAAAATAGAATAAGTGGGAACACTATCTAACTCATTTTTGAGGGTGCAATAACCCTCATTCCTAAACCAAACAAAGACCCTACAAGGAAAGAAAACTTCAGACCAATCTTACTTATGAACATTGATGCAAAAATACTCAACAAAATCTTTGAAAACTTAATCCAAGAACACACCAAAATGATCATTTACATGATCAAGTAGGATTGATTCCTGGGATACAGGGGTGGTTTAATATATGGAAATCCATCAACGTAATCCACTATATAAACAAAGTCAAAGTAAAAAACCACATGGTCATTTCACTAGATGCTGAGAAAGCATTTGAGAAAATCCAACAACCCTTCACGTTAAAAGTCTTAGAAACAACAGGAATCCAAGGTCCATACCTAAATATAATAAAAGCAATATACAGCAAACCAACTGCCAACATCAAACTTAACGGTGGGAAACTTGAAGCAATCCTACTCATAACCGGTACTTGACAAGTTTGCCCACTCACCCCCTACTGGTAGTCCTGGCTGGAACTATTAGACAGCAGAAGGAAATCAAAGGTATACAAATTGAAAAGGTAGAAATAAAAACATCACTGTTTGCAAGTGACATGATAATGTACTTAAGTGACCTCAAAAATTTCCACCAGAGAACTTCTACAGCTGATAATCAAGTTCAGCAAAGGAAGTCTCAACATCATTAGTCATCAGGGAAATGCAAATCAAAACAACCCTGAGATTCTACCTCACACCAACCGGAATGGCTTACATCAAAAATTCAGATGTCAGCAGATACTGGAGAGGATGTGGAGAAAGAGGAACACGTCTCCACTGTTGGTGGGGTTGTAAACTGATACAACCACTCTGGAAATCAGTCTGGTGATTCTTCACATAAGTTGACATAATACTACCTGAAGACCCAGTTATTCCATTTCTGGTCATATACCCCAGAGATGCCCCAACTTACAGCAAAGACACATACATGCACCACAATGTTCATACCACCCCTATTTTTAATAGCCAAAAGGTTGAAAGAACCCAGATGTCCTTCAGTAGATGAATGGATACAAAAGTTGTGGTATATTTACATAATGGAGTACTACTCAGCTATCAGTAACAATCACTTTATGAAACTCTTTAAAAAATTGCTGCATCTAGAGAATGTCATTCTGAGTGAGATAACTCAGTCACAAAATAACAGGCATAATATGCAGTCACTGATAATTGGATACTAACTCTAGAAAACTCTGAACACCCCAGAAACAACTCATAGACTACATGAAGTACAAGAAAAGATAAAAAAAAAACATTATGCTTAATCCTTACACACCAAGAAAACTTTGACTAATTCCAGGTTACATCTTGTTTTACACATATTTTATGCTCATTGTAATTAGTAACCAAGCTGGGGCAGGTGGGGGCACACTTTAGGTGCACTCGGCAGAGATCTCTGTGTACCCCAGCTAGTTGGAACACCTTTTCACCAGGCCTGTGTCCCTGGATCTCCACTGTTCAACTAGTAAGATCTTAATGCACACTATCAAACCTTTAAAAGAACCAAGCACTGACAAAAATGTATTTGTATACTTTTATGCAAAAATGCTTAAAATCTGTACATTTATCTTTGCTTTTTAAAATAAAGTAGTTCAAATAAAAAAATAAAATAGAATAACAAAAAAAGATGAAGAGGAGACAAGAGCAGCCCTGAAACCTGACTCAAAATAGCAAATTAGTTCCATATCATACTGCTCATACATTAGTCATATTAGATACCTCTGCATAAGTTATCAACTGACAGTGTAAATGAAAAGCTATCATAGTTACTCTGCTACAACCATAGTACACTATGATGAAAGAGAATGCCTGTTGCAGGTAAAGCGAATGTTGTTTACAGCTTATCAGATTCTTCCTCTCCTTTTTTTTCTCCCCAAAATTGTTTTATTGGATAGTCTCTGCATTTGCATTTCAGATGTTATCCCTTTTCCACAATCCCATTGCTTCAGGAAGGTGCGCTCTCTCCCAACCACCCACTGCCTCTTCAGCACAGTCAGAAAATGCTGTCCTCTGCTTCTTAAGCACCTGTGGCTATGGGTCTCTCCGTACAAACTCATTGGTTGGTGCTTTAGTCCCTGCGAGCTCTGGAGGGTTTCATTAGTTAACATTTTTTCTTCCAATGGGAAGCAAGATGCTTTCAACTCCTTCAGTCTTTCTCTAGGTCCTTCATTGTGGTCCACAGGTTCATTCTGATGGTTATCTGCAAACATCCTCCTATGTATCAGTATGGCTCTGGCAGAAACTCTGAGAAGGCATCTTTATCCAGTAAGCACTACTTGGCAGCAGCAATGGTGCTTGGTTTTATTGGGTGCATATGGAGGATATCTCCATGTGAGGGAGTCTCTGGATGATCTGTTCTGCAATACCTGCTTCTTGGTTTGAAACTATTTTCTCTCATGAACGTTTTGTTCTTCCTTCTAAGAAAGACTGAGGCATCCACTTTCTGGCCTTCCTTCTCCTTGAGCTTCATAAGTTCTCTGGATGGTTTCTTGGGTATTCTGAGTTTTGAGATAGAATCCACTTATAGGTGAGTACATGCCATGAGTTATGTTGTGACTGGGTAATCTCACTCAGGATAATACCTTCAAGTTCCATCCATTTGTCTGGGAATTTCATGAAGCCATTGTTTTTAATATCTGAGTAGTACTCCATTATATATATACCACTATTTTTGTATCCATTTCTCTGTTGAAAAACATCTGAATTCATTCCAGCTCTGGCTATTATAAATAAGGCTGCTATGAACATACTTGTGTCCATGTTAGATATTGTAGCTTTTTGGGGTATATGCCCAGGAGTAGTATAGCTGAGTCCTCAGGTAGTACTATGTCCAATTTTCTGAGGAACCACCAGACTAATTTCCAGAGTGGTTGTATCAGCTTACAATCCCACCAACAGTGGAAGAATGTTCCTCTTTCTCCACATTCTTGCCAGTATCTTTTGTCACCTGAGTTTTTATCTTAGCCATTCTGACTGGTGTGAGGTGGACAATTAGGGTTTCATTTTGATTTGCATTTCACTGATGACTAAGAATATTGAGCATTTCTTTAAGTGTTTCTCAGCCATTTGATAGTCCTCAGTTGAGAAGTTTTTGTTTAGCTCTGAACCACATTTTTAATAGGGTTATATTTTTCTCTAGAATCCACTTCTTAAGGTCTTTGTATATATTGGGTGCTAGCCCTCTATCAGATGGAGGATTGGTACTTTTGACAGTGTCCCTTTGCCTTACAGAAGCTTCACAATTTTATGATGTGTCATTTGTTGATTCTTTTTTTTTTTTAGAGAATAAGTCATTTTTTGTTCAGGAAGTTTCCCCCTGTCACTACGTGTTCTAAGCTCTTCCCCACATTCTGTTCTATTAGTTTCAGTGGACCTGTTTTTATGTTGAGGTATTTGATCCACTTGGAGTTGAGCTTTGTATGAGGAGATAAAAAAGGATGGATTTGCATTTTTCTGCATGCTGTGCTGGTTCAACTGGCAGTCAGTATAAATAAAAATACTCTTATCTGTACATTTATCTTTGTTTTTAAAAATAAAGTTATTCAATTTATTTTTAAAAAGAAAAAAAATACTCTGTGATTCTTCATCCTTCGTTGTACAAACATCTTAGCTCCATTTCTCAATGTCATTTATATAGGGAATCATAGGTTCCAGTATTAAGGCAAGGTCACTCTTTTCATATCGTAGTTCCCATAAGTGTTTTTTTTTCATTTCATCAGAAAATGTAAGTTAGCAGGATCTCATGAAAGTGGTCCAAAAAATTTCAAGGGAAAACTAGTCATTATATTTATAAAGAAGGATTTATGGACATACCTCCTCCCGCATGCATAAACAACACTTATGATTCTGTTTGATTTTGCTGAGATTTTTGGATTTGGAGACCTGAATTTATCTTTGTTGTATAATCCAATCCTAACACTGATAAAGAAAACCATTAGCTCACCTCATCTCTGCTTAAAAACACAATTTATATGCAACAAAAACACCATTCAGAAGTGTGTTTAGGGCTGATTGTATCTAAAACCACGTGAGGTAGTTCTGAAAATTAAATCACATCCATGCAGAACTTTTTTCATTTGCATTTGATTTGTATTGCTTCCAAATTTCCATATTTTTAAAATCCTCTCTCATCTAGCAATTAGGAAGAATGTATGCTGCCCTGGTGTGAGAGGAGTTTTTACCTAACTATACATAGGAAATACGGTGCAACTACTGCCACACAGGGTTAAAAGGGGATTGACATTCACTCATAAAGCAACAACTCCATATTACCTCGACAAATCTCAGATAAATGAGATGAGGAGAAAGATAGCAAAACCTATAAAGCAAACCACTTTGGATAAAAATATGCATCCTAACTCAAAGTTATAGGCTATGATTAGATTTCTGTATTTCTTGTTGTCCTCACCTTTACCCTCCTGTGCTGTAGCATTGCTAATTCTTATTTCCTCCCTGAACAAGGCAATCTTTGGGATCCTTAACTGTGATCAAGTCTCTTTCTACATCTCCAGGTTTTGAGAAACTTTCTTAAAGTAAAATTAAACAGAATTTTGGCATTGAAGTGTTAAAGTCAGGGGCAAGGTGAGAAGCTCCTCCTCCTCCTCCTTCTTCTTCCTCCTCCTCCCCCTCTTCTTCTCCTTCTCCTTCTCCTTCTCCTCCTCCTCCTCCTCCTCCTCCTTCTTCTCTCTCTCTCTCTCTCTATCTCTGTGTGTGTATGTATGTATGCATGTTTGCACATGCTTATGTACATATGCACAGGTGCATTGGGTATGCATTTGTGTAGAGGACAAAGATCAACATTGGATATCATTCTTCAAGTATCATTCTATATCTCACTAAGTAGGACATACTGCTCCCACTGACACTGGGGTTACAACCACATGCCACCATACTTGGTCTTTCTGATACTTGGTCTTTCTGATTTTGTTTGATTATTTTTAACACAGCTTTTGGGAATTAAATAAAGACCTTTTAACTTGCTACTGAACTACCATGCCAGTATTTCTGTCTGTTTCCATATTACAGTCTGTTTGTTTAATCACTTTTGCCACACATTGTGTATTGGTGAAGTTAACATATTTCTTCAGACACTTGCAAAAACATTTTTGTCTTAAAAGTTGGAGGTGGCCTTTTAGATTACAGCAACTTAAAATATGCACTGCATCTTTACATCATCCTCAGAATTGATAGTTTTTAGACTGTGATGAGCATAATATTTGAGGATTTAGAATCTATGACAGCAATTCCAATTTGAATAGTGAAAACATATGGGCCTTCTACTTTCATGTATTTCCTAGAAATTGTGTTTTCAAACAATTTACTAACTTTATAAAAACACTGATTAATGAGAGAGTTAAAATAAAAACTGAGCTTTGCAGAACATGCCTATAATCCCAAAATTTTGAAAGTAGAGGCAGGTGGATCAGTAACTAAAAATCACCTGAGTTCATTAGTGAGTTGGAGGCCATTGTGTCCTATGTAAAACTATATTAGAAAACTTAAGTAAAAAATAAAATTGAAATTATAACATTCAAAGAATTACAAGCACTTTTTCAAACTCTCATATTATTTTCATTGGAAAACTGCTTTTTGTTAAATACTGGTTAGTAGATTATACTTTTGAAAGTAACACTTGTTTTTAATTTAAGAAATAATATGGGTTACAGATATACCTCACTCAGTGAAGTTATTGCCTTGGAAACATACAGCCTCGCATTGAATCCTTCATATATATAAAGTATTAACAGCATGTTGCTTATAATACCAGATCTGGAGAGGCAGAAACAGTAAGAAATAGGCACTAGTGAAATTGAACTAGTGGTCAATCTGCAATTTAATCAATGAATTCTAGTTTTAAGGGGAGACACTGATGGTCAGTCTTGGTTGTTGACTAGTATGCATCTAAAATTGACCAAAACATAAGATGCTGGGCATGCCTGTGATTTTCCTGATTAGACAATTTAAAGAATAAAGACCAACTCAAAATCTTGGTACAACCTTTTTGAAGGAGCCCAATGAAGAGACAAAGAAAGAAGCTTTGTTTGTTGTTTGTTTGCCCTCACTCATTAGTAACACTATTTATTTGATTACTATATCATTCCTTCCACAGTACTAGGGTTTATTTCTTTTGTAATTCAAAGGTAGACTGTCTACCAGCACATCTCCTGAAATCCTCCATGTCTCTAGGTTCTCGGCCTCCCATGCAATAAGGCAGCCATTGTTAGATTTTTATCCTACAAGTCAATCTAATAAATTACAAACACACACACACACACACACACACACACACACACACACACTGAGGGGAGAGAGAGAGAATATAGAGAATAGATAATAGATGATAAATTGGCATAACAGAATAGGATAGGATGGGATGGGATGGGATGGGAAGGGATGGGATGGGATGGGATGGGAAAGGAAGGGAAAGAAAAGAAGGGAAGGAAAAGAAGGGAATGAAAAGAAGGGAAGGAAAATAAGGGAAGAGATGGGATGGAATAAAATGGAAGAAATGAGAATGGAGAATAGAATGATTATGTGAAAAAAAGGACCACTCTCTAAAGCCAGTTTCAGAGTCAGTTGCTCTGAGCTGATACCACTTGATTATTAGGTGTCATGCCAAATCCATTATAGTGAAGACTAGGTCTCAAGAAGGGCTTCATTAGAAAGGAGTAAAAACCTTAAGGGATGGGATATTGTGGGATGTTTTTAGGTCATTGATTGTGTGCCTTAACATGAGATTATTTTGATCCTAATCTCTTTCACTTTCCAATAATGTGGTTTGTGGTTTTATTCTGCCATAATTTTCCATCATGCAATAGGGCCAGTGGACTCTAGATTGGGAACTTTAATCTTTGAGACAGAAGATTCATTTCCCATTCTAACTTGAATAGCTCAGGGTCTTGTTGTGTTTTTAGAAAAATGAAGCAGGGTAGCATATCAAGCCCATGCTTCTAGATATGCCCATCTTTGCTTATTTTAAAAAATAGAAGATATAAGAATTACAAGAGAAATAAAAGTCATTTACTGATTTTTATTTGATTTTAAAATACAAGACTTTCATTTTTCTTCTGTGGGACATATTTATGACCTTTTACTGTGTAATTCAATCATATTTCTTTTGTTTTGTCATACTAAACACACTGTGAAGGAATATTGAGACTAATGTGCATATAGAAAGGAAGCTAATGAGAATGTCTCTGTGCACATGACAACATAATTTGTAAGAATGAATTGGAAATTTTTCACAAAAAAATGCATACTATTTGAAAACAATAGATCAGTTTCATAGACAATCGATGCAGCCTTTACATCTATAATCCAGTACTACTGAATTAACCAACAGAACCTGTGGTGTTGTGATCCAGTATTACTAAGTCAACCCATTCAGCCTGTAGCACTGTGTTCCAGCATTACTGAGTTGTACTTTGGGCCTACTTGGAACCATAAAACTGTGTATAAGAATTGAACAGTCTATTTAATCAGATCAAGTCTCTTAAAGTATGTAGTTTTTTCTTGGAAAACTGCCCTTTAGTATCTATATCAGAAGCATTAAACATTAGCTGGACCAGGCTAGGAGATGGGAACTTTGGGGAGGTGAGAGGCTCTTAAGTTTGCTCCAGACAAGCAAACTCCAGGGCTGCTGGGACAGAAACCTTGAAGAGCAAGTCTCATGTCTGTGTTCTCTTATGCTGTGGAGCAAATCTCCCCGAAGCTTAACAGCTTAAATAAAAGCATGAGTTTATTATCTCCAAGTTTCTGAGTTAGAACCCAAGCTATGTTTGGCTGGAGTCTCTAGTTTATCATTTCTTAGAAGACTGCAAGCAAGTCCTTGGCAGGGAGTCTGTCCTCTTCTCTCAAGGCCTGCCTAGGGAAGTGTTCCCTTCCAAGCTCACCATGTAGTTGGCAAGGTTTTAATTCCATGTCAGTGACAGGATTTAGAGCTTTAATTCTTCACTGGCAATTGGCCAAGAACCATCTCCAGCTCCCTGACATCTGGGATCCTCTACTGTAGCAGCTGGTTTCAGCTAAGTTTACAGTCTGTTGGCAGAAGGAAAACCATGGTCTTTTCTGAGCTAATCTTCAAAGTAATGCCCCTTCAGAATTGTACAATCCTCTTGGTTATAAGCCACATACTCAAGGGTAAGGGACTCTACAAGGACATTGAGGCCAGTTAGAAGGGATCATTATGGTCCATCCTTGAAATCTGTCTTTCTTGTTACAAGGGGCTATAAACAATGTGGTGATTAGAAGAGGAAGCATTTCATCTTCTGCTTAAAAGATAATTGAGTTTGCAGGATATATCATGTTCAAATATTAGAGTAAGTATGACTTATATTTATATGATTAGATGCCTAAACTTTTATATAGCTTTTGGGTAATGGAGTGGAGGATGGTAATGAAAATTGGTAGGAAGGTCTGTCAAAATAACACCAAAACTGGTCATATGACATGATTCCACAGGTGTATGCATACCTAAAGTACTCTGCAGAGTTTTCTCCATATCTCTGTTTACTGTAGCCACTGTTTACAATATCAGAAATATGAAGCCAGCCTAGTTTTCCATCATCAATACACAGGAAGATAAAGAAAATGTGGTATAAACATTCAATATAATTTTATTCACTTGCAAAGAAAAAATAAAAGTGATAGTTTTGCAGGAAACAGAACTATAAGTCATCATGTGAAAGAAAATGACCTTGCCTTAAAAAAATAAATATCCTATGTTTTCTCACATATAGAATCTGGAGTTATATTTATAAACATTGAGAGACTTCCTTACTTTGAGTTACTAATATTATAATGAAATGCCATGACCAAAGGTAACTCAGGGTGAAAGGATTTATTTCATTCATGGCACTATTTATCAGTCCATCATCTAAAGCAGCAGGTCAGGAACTTGAGAAGGGCAACAACCTACTTTGAGTCAAGAACTGATATAGTGGGCATGAAGGAGTACTGCTTTATGCTTGTTTTTTATGGTTTCTTCAGCAGTAGAGGAATTTTAATCCAGCAATATGGCTGTTCTGACCATATTCAAAGACCATCTAATTCTCTGTGATCTGGCTGGAATGTGGAAATGCCATACAAAACACTGTTATTCCCAAACAATGATGTATAATTGAGGAGCAGACAAAATGATGAATCAGAAAAATATTTGACAAAATGATTTGAAGATAGGATATTCTGTACAGGACAGAGAGGTTATTTAAGAGCAATTCAGGGAGAAAAATCAATCATTTGGGAGTCAGTGAAGTAAGTGCAGTAGAGTAGAATTTAGTTCATTTGTAAGTCATACAGTTCTGAGCAGGACAGCAGAGGTAGGCAAGGCCAGAGAATAAGGAGAAAGACAATAGGACATTTTGCCAGAATTAGTTTGAGGTCAAAAAGAGCAATTCAGTACAAGGATGAGAGAAGACAGATTGAAGCAGTCTGCTTGAAGAGGAATGTAAGTCAGAGAGCTTAGTTCAACCAGCCAGCCTGAGTTTAGGAAGAACTAGAAATGATGAGCTTACTCAGCAGTAAGTTTCAAGACAATAATTACCTCTGGTTAATAAAAATTACATTTACATTTAGCCTGCTTCCTTATAGAACCCAAGAATACCAGCCCAGAGGTAGCACCATCCACAATGGGATAGGCCGCCCCTAAAAGCAATATAAGCAAATCAGTAGCCAACATCAAACTAAATGGTGAGAAAATTGAAGCAATCCCACTAAAATCAGAGACTATAAAAGGCTACCCACTCTTCCCCTACTTAGTCAGTATAGTACTGAAAATACTAGGCTGAATAACTAGATAGCAAAAAGAGGTGAAAAGATACACGTTGGAAAGGAAGAAGTCAGAATATTACTATTTGAAGATGACATGATAGTATACTTAAGTGTCTCCAAAAATTCCACCAGAGAATTTTTGCAGCTGGTAAACGACTTCAACAACATATCTGGATATAAAATTAGCTCAAACAAACCAGAAGCCTTCTTCTACTCTAAGAAAAAACAGGCTGAGAAAAAAATTAAAGAATCAACACCCTTCACAATAGTCACAAACAATATGAAATACTTTGGTGTGACTTTAACTAAGCAAGTAAAGAATTTGTATGTCAAGAACTTCAAGTCACTGAAGAAGGAAATTGAAGATCTTGGAAGATAAAAAGATCTCTCCTGCTCATGGATTGGAAGGATCAACATTGAGAAAATTGTTATCTTGCCTAAGGCAATCTACAAATTCAATGTAATTCCCATCAAAATTCCAACTCAATTCTTCATAAAATTATAAATAGCAATTTGAAAATTCTTTTGAAATAATAAAATTCCAAGATAGCAAATCTATTATCAAAAAAAAAAAAAAATCCATGGGATTCATCATTCTCAACCTCAAGCTGTATTACAGATCAAAAAAAAAAATTCCATTGTGTTTGTACAGCTACAGGCAGGTAAATCAATGGAATAGAATAAAAGACACAGAAATGAACCCACAAACTTATGGTCACTTGACCTTGACAAAGGAGATACAAATATTCAATGATAAAAGGACAGCCTCTTCAACAAATGATGTGGGTTGAACTGTCAGTCAGTATTCAGAAAAATGTAATTCAAACATTTTTGATCTCTTTGAACAAAGCTCAAGTCCAAGTGAATCAAAGACCTCCACATATAACCAGGTACATTGAAAGTAACAGATCAAAAAATGGGGAAGAACTTAGAACACAAACTTAGAACATAAGCAGAGGGAACATTTCCTGAACAGAACACCATTGGCTCATGGTGTAAGCTCAAGAAAGGTCAAATGGGACCTCATGAAAGTGAAACGCTGTCAAAAGTATAAAATGGCAACCAACAGATTGGAAAAGGATCTTTACCAATTCTACATCTGATAGAGTGCTAGTACTCAATATATTCAAAGAACTCAAGACATTAGACCCTGGATAATCAAATATTTTAAAGAAATGGGGTACAGAGCTAAACAAAGACTTCTCAACTGAGGAATATCAAATGGCTGAGAAGCACCTAAAGAAATTCTCAACATCCCTAGTTATCAGGTAAATGCAAATCAAAACAACCCTAACTGTCTACACCACACCAGTCAGAATGGGTAAGAATAAAACTCAGGTAACAGCAGATGCTGGTGAGAATGTGGAGAAAGAACACTCCTCCACAGTTTGTGGGATTGTAAACTGATACTCTAATTATGGAAATCAATCTAGCAGTTCCTCAGAATATTGGCCATGGTACTACCTGAAAACCCAGCTATTCCAATCCTGAGTATATACCCAAAACATGCTCCGATATCTAACAAGGACGGGTACAACCATATTCATAGGATCTTTATATGTAATATCCAGAAACTGAAAAGAACCCAGATTTCTTTCAACAAAAAAATAGATAAAGAAATTGTAATACATATACACAATGAAGAACTCCTCAGCTACTAGAAACAATGACCTTACAAAATTTCTAGGTAAATGGATGGAACTTGAACATCCTGAGTGAGGTTACCCAGTCACAACAGAACATTCATTTTCACATATAAGTGGATACTAGCCTATAAACTTCAGAATACCCAAGAGAACATCTATAGAATTTATGAAGCTCAAAAAGACAGAAGGACAGAAAGTGGATGACTTAGTTTTTCTTAGAAGGAAGAACTAAACTTTCTTGGGTGTAAATAAAGGGAGAAATAAAGAATCATAAGTTGCAGAAAAGATCATCCAGAGACTGCCTCACCTGGGGATATACTTCATATGCACCCAATAAACCCAAGCACCATTGCTGATGCCAAGTAGTGCTTATTAAAAAGAACCTGATATGGATGCTTTCTCTGAGGCTCTGCCAGAGCCATACTGATACAGAGGAGAATGCTTGTAGCTAACCCTAGAACTGAACACAAGGATCTCAATTAAGGAGTTAAAGAAAGGACTTAAGGAGCTGAAAAATTTTTTCCCCCATGGGAAGAACAAAATTATAAACTAACCAAACCCACCACAGCTCTCAAGGACTAAAACTCCAAGTAAAGAGTTCACATAAAAGACCAATGGCCCCAGGTGCATATGCAGTAGAGGATAGCATTTTTGACATCAATTCGAGAAGAGACATTTGGTCTTCTGAAGGGAAATGCCAATGTTCTGAGGTTGGAGTGAGTGGTTGGAATAGGGTACACCTTCACAGAGGCAATGGAAAAAGAAAGGGGAAAGAGATTGTGGGAAAGGGATAACATCTGAAATATAAATGCATAAAATACCCAATTTTAAAAAAAGAAAGCCCTACAACCATATTTTATGGAGGAATTTTCTCATTTGAGGCTCTCTCTTCTTTGAGAGAGGGACTTATATCAGCTGGTATATGCTACCTAGTTGATGGCTCATATACTGTCTGGGACATCTCAGGGTTCTAGATTGATTTAGACTGTTGGTTTTCCTATGAGGTACCCTTGTCCTCCTCTTATTCCAGCTTTTTTTTAATTAACCACAGGGGTCACCAAATTATGTCTATTGACTGGGTGTAAATATCTGGATCTGAACCTTCCTGTTGCCTGTTGGACCTCTCTGAAAGTAGACACCCCAGGCTCCTGTCAGTAAACATACAATAGCAGCAGTAATAATGTCAGGCATTAGAGCATCACCTTGAGCTGGATCCCAATTTGGGACAATCCTTGACCCTCCTCTCTATAAGTCTCTTCTTCACTCAGTTCTTTCAGACAGAAAAAAGAAAAACATTCAAGGAAATCAAATGAATAAATATTGGAAAGGAAGAAGTAAAACATCACTCTTTGCAGATGACATGATAGTGCACTTAAGTGACCCCACAAATTCCACCAGAGAACTCCTACTGATAAACAAGTTCAGCAAAGTGGCTGGATATAAAATTAACTCAAACAAATCAGCAGCCATCCTATATTCAAAGGACAAACATGTGGAGAGAGGAATTAGGGAAAAGATACCCTTCACAATAGTCACAAAAACTATGAAATATATTGGTGTGACTCTAACTAAGCAAGTGAAGGACCTGAAAGACAAGAACTTCAAACCTCTAAAGAAGGAAATAGAGGAAGATCTGTGAAAATGGAAAGATTTCCCATGCTCATGGATTGGAAGAATCAACATTTTAAAAATGGCCATCTTACCAAAAGCAATCTACAGATTCAATGCAATCCCCATCAATATTTTAACCCAGTTCTTTATTGAGTTAGAAAGACCAATGTACAATTTCATCTGGAATAACAAAAGACTTAGAATAGTGAAATTCATCATCAGCAACAAGAAAACATCTGTGGGAATCACTATCCCTGACCTCAAGGTATATATTACAAGGTAATTGTGCTAAAAAAAAAAAAAAAACTGCATGGTACAGAAATAGGCATGTGGATCAATGGAATCGAATAGAAGATCCAAAATTGAGCCCTTACATATATGGTCACCTGATTTTTGACGAAGGATATGTAAACATTCAATGGAAAAAGGACAGCCTATTCAACAAATGGTGTTGGTCCAACTGGCACTCAGCATGCAGAAGAATGAATATAGTCACTTTCTTAACTCCTTGTACAAAGCTCAAGTGTAAGTGGATCATAAATCTCCACATCAAACCAGGTACACTGGTACTATTAGGTGAGAAAGTAGGGAAAATCTTAAAACTCATAGGCATATGAGAAAATTTCTTGAACAGAAAAACAATGGCTCGAGCTCTAAGGTCAAAGATTGACAAATTGGACTTAATGAGATTGCAAAGTTTTTGTAAGGCTAAAGACACTGTCAAGAAAACAAAATGGCAGCCAACAGAGTGGGGAAAGGTTTTTATCAACCCCATATCAGATAGAGGCCTAATATCCAAGGTATACAAAGAGCACAAAAAGTTAGACACCAGATAATCAAACAACCCTATTAAAAAATGGGGTACAGACTTAAACAAAAATTCTCAGTCAAGGAATATCGAATGGCTGAGAAACATCTAAGGAAGTGCTCAACATCTTTAGCCATCAGGTAAATGCAAATCAAAACAACCCTTAGATTCCACCTCACACCAGTCAGATTGGCCAAGATCCAAAACTCAGATGACAACAGATGCTGGCAAGGATGTGAAAAAAGAGGAACACTTCTCCATTGTTGATGGCATTGTAAACTGATACAATCGCTCGGGAAATCTGTCTGGTGGTTCCTCAGAAAAATGGACATAGTACTACCTGAAGACCCAGTTATTCCACTTCTGGGCATTTACCCCAGAGACGCTCCAACATACAACAAAGATACATGCACCACAATATTCATAGAAGCTCTATTTATAATAGCCAGAAGCTGGAAAGAACCCAGATGTCCTTCAGTAGAATAATAGATACAAAAATTGTGGTATATTTACACAATGGAGTACTACTGAGCTATCAGAAACAATGACTTAATGGAATGCTTAAGAAAATGAATGCATCTAGAGAATGTCATTCTGAGTGAGATAACCCAGTCACAAAAGAACAAACATAATATGCAGTCACTGATAATGAGATACTAACCCCAGAAAGCTCTGAGCACCCCAAAAACCACTCACAGACTGTGTGAAATTCAAGAAAAAAAAGAATATATTTTAATTAAAATAGAACTGTATCACATCCCCCTTTCCTCCCTACAACCACTCCCAGTTTCTCTCCTATCCCATCAAATTAATAGCCTCTTTTCCTATATTATTATTACATATATACATATGTGTATGTATATGTTCCAACAAATACTTAGTTACAATATTAAAATGTATTCATATATTTTTATGTAAAAATGCTGAAAATTTGTACATTTATCCTTGTTTTTTAAAATAAAGTTGTTAAAAAGGAAGACATTTTCACTCACAGGAAAAAAAAATTGGAATTGCCCCAGAGAACTATTTTTACACAGGTCCACTTCCCCCATATTCCAATAACTTTTCTTTTCCACTATCTCTGGAGGGTGGTAGGCTAGATGGAGGATAGATTCTTATTAAAGCAGGTTGAGGAAAATATATGCCAATAAATACACACACACACACACACACTCACACACCCACACACATACACTCACACACACACACACACACTCTCTCTCTCTCTCTCTCTCACACACACACACACTCTCTCTCTCTCTCTCTCACACACACACACACACACAGAGAGAGAGAGAGAGAGAGAGAGAGAGAGAGAGAGAGAGAGAGAGAGAGAGAGAGAGAGAGAGAGAGAGTCATCCTAGAAAGGGAGCTTAACTTAGACCAAAAAAAATCACGTGATGATTTAAATCCAAGGTTTATATATTTGAAGACTTATTCACCAGAGAGTGAGCCTATTTAAAAGTATTAGAATGTGTGTTATTGTTAGAGAAAGTATGTTACTGGGGGTGGACTTTGAGGTCCCAAAAGCCCGTCCCAAGCTGAGAGTCTCCCTTTTCCTCTCTCTCCATACTGATCAGGTTGTAGCTCCTGTTTACTTCTTCAGGAAAATGTTTGTTATACATGCTCCCATACTTTTAATCATGATTATAATAGACTAAAACTCAACAACTATAAGCAATCCTCCAATTAGTTTTCTTGTGTAAGAGTTACCTTAGTTATTGTATCTTTTCACATCAATAGAACAGTGAGTAAGATAGTACTAAAGTCCAACTTAATGAGCTAATGTATTTGTACTAACAGGATCATGGGTGAGGAATAATGTACACAAAGCAGGAATGATAGAGGCAGCTGCACTATGATGAAAAAGCCCACTGCAACAGGGGTGATTCAGGATAGCTGCACCTTTGGTCTCTGTACCTGAAGGTCTGGTTATCTCTGAAATGTTGTCGACTTGATGTTGGTTTATTTTAAGATTCTCATAAGCTTCCTTCATTCTCCTAAAAGAATGATTTCTGTTTGGACAAAACTGCTGCACAAGGAAGTACTTTGGGATACATTTGAAAGCCAGAGGAAAACTTTAAATGTTTTAAGTCTTCCACCTTATTTGAGAAAGTTATTGTTTCTATCTGTTAAAGATGCCAGACTTCCCAGATGCAGGTTTTGGGGAACTATCATGTCTTGGCATCTCATCTGGTCATAGAAACTCTGGGGTTTTAGATGTGCTATTACACTTATCTTTGTATTTTGTGGAACAACACTCTGATCATAATGCTTGTGAGGCAAGTGCTTTACCTACTGAATCATCTTCCTGTTGAGGAGACTCTTATAAGTGTTACCTGTTAGTAATAATAATATAAAAAATCTAATGGCCAATGAGCTGAGGCAAGAAATAGGAGGTGGGACACAGGTGAGAAGAAAAAGGATTCTGGGAAATAGTGCAATAATATAAGGAGACATGGAGACAAAAGAGAGATGGACGGAGCAGGTAGATGAATGCAGGGAGACACACAGAGAGAAGACTATCAGGACTGAAGAGAGGTAACTAACTACATAATAGACATAGAAAAGTTTGAATGGCTTTAATAAATTACAGGCAAGTCATGGAATGAGCCAAAGTTTGTAACCTAGGCACTAAATAAATAAATAATTAGCCTAAGAGAACATCCAGAAACAAGACTCTGAAGGCAACACAGAATTTAATATTGTGAACACATTCCTATGCCTCATTTTGTTTCTTTAAGTATGTCATCTTACCATATTTTTTGGTAAGATATTTTTGGTAGCAAGATAAGGAAGGCACTTTTATGATTCTGGTTCCTGAGTGCATAGCAAATTCACTTCTCAGAGCATTGCGTATGTCCTCTTCTCCTAGCTCTGTACTCATCCTTGCATGTCACCCTGACTTGATCTGACTTCAAATGACTCATATGTCGGTTGCCATTTATGTCCTCCCTTCACCTTCTCTTCCCTCTCCTAACAAGTCCTGCAGACTTCTGGGGCAACCCCTGTTCTAATTCTGCTGGGAATTCTAAAAACTCCATCTGGATAATTAGTCTCATTCCTCAGTGACACTTCACGAAAGCATAGCCCTGCCCTAAACTGCAGCAGGGCACCTCAAATTGTGTGGTGACTTACCTTACGCATACAACAGATATGTGCTGAGTTAACACATGGCCTGAGTTTGGATTCCATCATCTTTACATTCAACTCTTCTAATAAGATAAAAGGAATAGAATTTCAGGAGGCACCTGCTCCATGAAGTCTTAAACAGCATTTACCACAATTTTAGATGGCAGTCTACATTTATCCTAATGTCCCAGGAACCATATACTGTATAATTTGGCCAGAATCTCCCTATGCAGCTGTTTTTGCTATTCTTTCAGTGGCAAGTTCATCCATCTTTGGATGATTTGGATGAACTATAATAGCTTTGTGGTACTGGGTAACTGATTACTACATAACATTAAAGACACCCTAGGGTTATAAGTCAAAGCACGGGAACAATTCCAGTATGTCATTATAATTAAAGAAAGCACTCTCTGAGGGTAGAATTTATAATTCCAAGGAACTAGCTGGTGTCATTGGAAGCTACAATAAGGTTCATGGACAAAGGAAAACTAAAAGCCAATATAAATCATCTCCTTATGAGAAAATGAATAGTAGCTTCAAATAAACAAAAGCAGCCTTTTGAATATGATTGCAAATGCCAAATAATTTGTAAGTTTCCAAAACCTTTGTAATTACTGGAGACTCTGATATTTAGCAAATACTAGCTCATTTTTGAATTGTGAATTCACAAAAATAACTGTATTTGGGGGTCCCATTGCTGCTGTACATTCTGTGTTAATACACAAAGCTTATATATTATGAGGATATTTTAAAGTATTAGAAAGAAAAGATAGCAGTGAAAAGCAAGAGACCTTACCTCAAAAAGGTCTGTACCTGAGACCTATACCTGAGACCTATACCTGAGAATGCCATTTCTGATATTTGCACATATTCATACACCCAAATGCTTGTAGACATACATCACAGACAATTTCATGTGGACACACACACACACACACACACACACACACACACATCTTAAACTCTACTAATAGACATTATATGCATGCAGTCTCTGAGGATAAAGTAAAGTACATTTAGGTGTCTATGCTCAGATTACTTACTATTAATACTGTGCTTAGTTACTATTCTATTACTGTAATAAACATCATCACCAAAAGAAGAGGAAAGACATTTATTTCATATCACAACTCTCAAATCACACACCAGCACTTAGGGTAGTCAGGACATGAGCTCAACTTGGGAACCTGGAGGTATGAATTTATATAAACGCTATGGAATATGTTGCTTTCTAGATTGTTCATCCTGCTTAATTCACTCTTCTATCCACACCTCAGCACATTTGCTCCAGCGATGACACTGCCCACAGTGGGAGGGTCTTCACACATCCATCAATCAAGAAAATATTCTACAGCAATTGGATGAAGGCATTTTCTCAATTAATATTGCATATCCTCTGGTTTGTCTAAGATTGCATCAGCTTGGCAAAACAAAACAAAAGGAATAAACAAAACAAAGAAAAACAAAACAAGGCAAATAGCAAACATCGACTCATCTGTTGTTGGAAACAACTTTAAATTCTATTTTGGAGGAGAATTGACTGTCCCCCTCATGAAAACAATCATAGCTATAAAAAAAAAAAGTCAATTAGTAAGAAGAATACAGTGAAACTCAAATATCTCAAGAGCTTAATGAGGACACTTTCAGTTCCAGTTCCAGAAATCAAGAGAACTCAGTATTAGATAATGACTGATAACAGAAAAATAGACACCTTCTATGTCTGCAGCTGGACCACATTAGCAACACCCAAATCAACCAGTCACCTGAGCCGCAGTTGCTATCATTTTTTTTTTTAAATTTGGAACACCACTCTCCCTCTCTGATATCTAAAATCTTTTTACCTAGCTGCTTTTTGTGTTTTTTTCTTCTTTCTGTTTATTCTTTTCTCATCTCCCCTCTCTCTCCAGCAATCTCCTTTCCTCCCTTCTGCTTCCTTATACCCCTCCCTCCTCTCCTCTACTTTCTTCCCTCAATTTTCCTTTCTCTTTCCCTTCCTTCCCCATTCCCTTCCCTCTCTGTTTCTGTCTTCACTCTCTGTCATTTCTTCCTCTGCCCCTCTCATCATCTTTTTTTCACCTTCACTTCTTTTGGTCTCCTCGTCCCTCCACCCAGTCCATCCTCTTCTACCTATCTCTCTGCCCCTTTCATTACTTACTCTCTTCTTTCTCTCTATCTCTCATAGAAAACCCTATGTTCCCAACATTCGAATTTCTCTACTCTTGATTCTCCCCATCTCCACCCATTACCTTTTCCTCTTTCAAAGTTTTCCATAATTTCTAAAAGACAAGTCCACATGCTTTTATATGATCTGATAAAATTAGAATTAGTAGAAATTATTATCATAAATTAACATCAACATCAGGAACACAAACCATTTGTTTTTGGTCAAAATATACTAATTGCTTACATTTTGTCCACAATTTAGTTGAGAACATGTAATTTTGGATTGTTTTTTTAATTCTGCATTATATTAATAGCAAAGTGTGAAAAGTAGATTCATGTTAACTGATAACTTATACATCTAACACTTATATTAATAATATTATATGCATTAATATATTGTATGTACTAGTATACTGCTATATTAACATATATACATCCAATTATACACCTCTGATACTATTATATTCATACCAGTATATACCTGATAAAGAGAATAAGAATGCTTGCTTTGTGCTTTAAGTCCAAAGCAAATATATCTACAATGTACAGTCAGAAAAACCCAGTCAACCAACAACAAAAGATACAAAGCAGTATGAGAAATCTGTTACTAAAACCATAGCATCACATAGGTGGATAGAGGCTAAGTTGCAGGCAAGAGATTGTTTGGAGGCCTGATGGATATGTGCCTAAAAAAAATCTACAACTTATATTGGAAAAAAATGCAGACTACATTAATGCATTCAAGTAATAAAACTGAGATTAAGACCATTTGGGCTTTTATCCTTTGGTATGGTTGGTTGATTGGTGGGTTGGTGGGTCAGTTGGTTGGTGGGTTAGTTGGTTGGTTGGTTGGGTGGGTGGGTAGTTGGTTTGTTTTTGACATTCTCTAACAGTATTATACAAAGATATGTATTATTTAATAGTGGGTAGAGTAAACAGATGACACCAAGAATTATAATTCTGCCATCCACTTTAAACATGTTCTGAATTATAGTGCAAAGAAATTGGCTTTTATATCCCAGGTCCTAGTTTAGGAAATTCAGCCATATCTAATAGGTGTGTATAAAATGAGTGTGTTTTATAGAATAAAAATACTAACATTTTATTTAATATTTTATATGAAAATACATTACTGAATTCCTTCAAGTGTACTGAGCATTTCTGTTTCATGATTTAAAAGCTTCACCCATTTACTAATTAGCTGTCATTTCTGCCAAGCACTTTCCTGAGTTTTTCAGAATTGACCATATAGTGGTACTTTAACAGATTCAAGAACATTGGAATACCTCACTGCATTTTATCAGACCACCATGAATTAAATATGGGCTTCAATAAAAACAGAACCACCAAAAAATCTACACACTTATGCAAACTGAAAAACTCCTGACTCAATGACCTCTGGGTTAGGAAAGAAATACAGAAATTGATGACTTGCCAGAATTTAATGAAAATGAATGAAGAGCATGAGCAAAATTATTGGACACAATGAAAGCAATGTTAAAGATATTAAATACCTTCAAAAAGAAATTGGACATATCTTATACTAGCAACATAACTGAACACATGAAAGCTCTAGGGGAAAAGAAGACGTAAAACTTACCCAAGATGAGTAGGCTTTGGGAAATACTCAAAATTGGGACTGAAATTAAGAAAATATAAAGGATCAGGAAAAAAATAAAAAGTCAGTGAAACAAAGAATAAGTTCTTTGCAAATTTCCACATGATAGACAAACCCTTTCAAAACAAACTAAAAAAGAATAATGAAATTAGAAATGAACGGGGGAACATAACAACAGACAGTGTGGAATCCTAAGTCATTATTGTCATACTTCAAAAACCTGTACTCCACAAAATTGAAAAATCTAAAAGAAATGAATATTTTTGATAGATTCTACTTATTATAGTTATATTAAGATCAGAAACACATTGAAATAGGTCTATAATCCCTTAGGAAATAGCAACAATCATTAAAATTCTCCCAACGAAAAAAAGAATAAAATAAAGCCCAGTGTAGGAAATTTTACCTGAGAATTCTATCAAACTCTCAAAACAGAGCTAAGCCCAATACTCCTCCAATTATTCTACAAAATGGAAAAGGAATGAACATTGCCAAACACATTCTATAAGGCTACTATCACCCTGATATCTCAACCAAACAAAGACTCAGAAAAGAAAAAAAAATTCTTACTAGTTTTCCTTGTAAACATTGACACAAATATACTCAATAAAATGCTTGCAAACTGAATCCAAGAACACATCAAAACATCATCCACCATGATCAAAGACTTTTCACCAAAGAATGCAGGGATGGTTCAATGTATAAAAATTCCATCAAATTAAATCACCATATAAGCAAGCAAACTTAAGAAGAAGGAATAAAACACATAATCATCTCATTAGATGATGAAAAGGCCCTTGACAAAGCCAATATCCCTTCTTGAAAAAGAAGTCTTAGAGAGGTCAGGGATGGAAGGCACATACCTAAAATAATAAAGGCTATATACAGTCAGCCAATAGCCAACCTCTAATTAAATGGAGAGAAACTTAAGGAAATTCCACTAAATTCAGAAACAAGACAAAGCTGTTCACTCTTTCCATATTAATTCAATATAGTACTTGCAGTTTATGGTACAACAAAAAGACAACTAAAGGATATCAAGGAGATAAAAAATGGAAAGAATGAGATATTGCTATTTGTAGATGACCTTTTAATATACATAAGTGACCCCCAAATTTGTACCAGTGAAATCCCACAATAGACATACATCATCATTTAAATGGGTAGATCTAAGATTAAATAAAAATAAATAACCTCTTTTACAAATTACAAACTATCTGAGATATAAATCAGGAAAACACACCACTCACAACACCCACAAATAAAATAAAATATTTTATGTAACCAAGAAAATCATATATCAGTATCATAAAAACCTGAAATCTTCAATAAGAAAATTGAAGAAGATATCAGCAAATGTAAAGATCTCCCATGCTCATGGATTCATAGTATTAGCCTAGTAAAAATGGTTATCCTACCAAAACCAATCTAAAGGTTCTATGCATTCACCATCCAAGTTCCAACACAATAATTTACAGATCTTTAAAAAAAATCCTCAACTCCATATGGAGAAACAAAAATCACAGGATTGCTAAAATAATCCTGTACAATAAATGAACTTCAGGTGGTACCACAATTACTGATTTTAAGACATTAAGCTATCCAAGCAATAGCAGTAAAAACACACATATTACTGGCACAAAACAGATAGTAAGATTAAAGGAATCAAATCTAAGAATCAGAAGTAAATGCACACAACTATGGACACCTGAATTTTGATTTAACAACAACAACAAAAGGCCAAAATAATACATGAGCTGGTAACAGCATTGTCTACAAATGCTGCTGGTTTTTCTAGATATTTCCATGTAGAAGGATGCAATTGGATTTATATCTATCATTCTGCACAACACTACAAGTAAAACAAAGACCTCAACATAAAATCAAATGCACTAAATTTTATAGAAGAAAATATTGGAATAGGCTTGACCACATTGGAACAGCATCTTGAACAAAACACCAGCAACTCAGGCACTAAGATATCAACTAATAAATGGGACCTTATGAATCTCAAAAGCATCTGTAAAGCAAAGGACACTATCAAAAGTCAAAATTGCAATCTACAGTATGGGAAGAGATTTTTACCAACTCCACCTCTGACAGGGGTTGATATAAAAATATATAAAGAACTTAAAATCTAGATTTCAACAAGTTAAATAACCCAATTAAAATGGCATACTAGTAAAAATAAAAAGTCTTTGACAGAAGAATCTCTAATGGCTAAGAACTACTTAAAGATATGTTCAACATCTTTAATTATCAGGAAAATGTAAATTAAAATGACTATGAGGTCCCATCTCACACCCAATCAGGATCATTGAAATAAACAACCTCAAAGTACAGCTCTTGCTCTGAAGGATGCAAAGCAAGGGGAACATTTCTCTATTTCTTGTAGGGGTACAAACTTGTAGAAGCACTCAGAAATTTAATTTGGCAGTTTCTCAGAAAAGTGGAAATAGATCTACCTAAAGATAAATACTATACCATTACTGGCCATAAACCTCCTATACCATGCCACAAGGGCACTTCTTAAACCATGTTCATTCCAGATTTATTTATATTAGTCAGAAATCAGAAAAAACCTAGAAGTTCCTCAACTGAGTAATAAAGTATATATTGTTCATTTACATAATTGCATATTACTCAGCCATTTAAAGTCATTTTATATCATGAATCTGCAGGCAAATGGGTAGAACTAGAAAAAATCATCCTGCGTGAGGTAACCCAGACTCAGAAAGACAAACATGTTGTGTACTCACTTATCAGTGAATATAGGTCATAAAGTGGATATCCATACCACAGACACAAAAAGCCAAGCAACAAGAAACCCCAATAGTGGATGTTTGAACCTCACTGAGAAATGAAAATACAATTAACATTGTGGGTGGGTGGAGGAAGGGAACTTCCTGGGGTAGGGGGAAATAAAAGCAGGAGTAATGAGGTAGGATCAGGATGGAGGGTAAGATCACTAAGACAATTGGATTGTGCTATGGTATCTCTTGGATAAACTAGAAACCTTATGACAATAAAAACTCTCCCAAATCTACAGGGGTTTCCCTAGATAAGACTCCTAGTGAAAGGAAATATAAAGCCTGAACTGATCATTCTGAGTGAGATAACCCAGTCACAAAAGAACAGACATAATATGCAGTCACTGATAGTGGGATGCTAACCCCCAGAGGCTCGCACTGCCCCACAAACAACTCACAGACTGTAGGAAGTCCAAGAAATAAAGAAAACGAAACAAAACAAAAAAAATCTTTACACAACAAAAAAACTTTGACTATTTTCATGTTACATTTTGTTTTGCATGTACTTTGTGCTCATTGTAACTATTGGGTTTTCGATGCATACTGTCAAACCTTTAAAAAGATCAAGTACTGACTATTCATATAGATTTATGTAAAAATTATTTTAAAATCTGAAAAAAAAAGTACTGACAAAAATGTATTGTATAATTTTACGCAAAAAAAAATGCTTGAAATCTGTACATTTATCTTTGTTTTGTAAAATAAAGATGCTTAAAAAAAAGAGAATCACATGTAACCTAGTATAGTCAGCAAAATAAGCATGATAGGAACCAAATAATTACAAATTGACTCATTTTTTCTCCAAAATTTCCTTCTGCCCAAGGTTCATAGACATGGAGCTATTTCTTGTTTTCAACTTTCAACTTGACCTTCTCACCTATGGAGCTAGTCAATGACATAGCTTCTAGGAAACCAGAGCTGGGAAGCTTGGGATGAGGTAAAGCATCAATCAGATGCTGAAATGTGACTGGATGAACTCAAAACAGCTAAGTCGGGGGAAGATTTAAGTCGGAAGATTCTGCGAGGTACGGATTTCAGTGAAGGGCTCAAATATTTATAATGGTGAGAATGTTTATTCCATTTTCCTTCCACTGTCCAGACTGTAAACTTTAGTCTGTGGGGTCTCAGGACCACTTAGTCTTTTTGGTGATAGGGTTCTACTCTCTTTGCCAGAAAGATTCCAAAGCAGCTCATGGGGTTCATGAGCCAGAGAGGACAACTAGAGGCCAGCCTAGTGAGAGGCATGCATCTCTGTGTGTTTGTACTGTTAACTGAAACATCCACAGGACCAAGTCTACCTGCAAAAGAGGTTAGAAAATGCAACCTAGCAGTTATATCAAAGACAAAGAGGAGGACTGAGTTTGGTTAATGATTGACAGCTTTGTCAAATTAGAGGTTGTCCAGTCTCGTCCAATTCCTTATGTGATTGTTGTGAAATGTTTATACGGGTGGAATGTACATTTTGAATCTTTCTCTTCTTTTCTTTTGAAGTGTTAAATAAAATAATTTTTTACTTAGGACATGGAATACTTTTAAACTCCCTGCTAGTCAAACAAGACCTTTTGACTAGGAATTGAAAAAAAAAAAAAAAAAATCTCGTCAAAAAAAAAAAAAAAAAAAAAAAAAAAAAAAAAAAAAAGCCTGAACTGACCATTTCCTTTAACCAATCAAGGCATCCAATACAGGATTGGAACACCAACCCAAACACAAAGCCTTAAAGTCACAATTTGTCTTGCCTACAAAATCTGTAGGGGTAATATACAGAGCAGAATTTGACAGAAGGGCTTCTATTGCTATAAATCTGTAATACAGTTTGAGATACAGAGTGGTGATTCTTCCAGCAGGTTATTATTTTACAAGACTATTTTAGCCATCCTTGGAGTTTTCTGTTTCTTTGGGAAGCTGAAAATTCATGCTTTTAATTTCTATGACCTTTTGTTAGTATTGTGCATTGAATCAGTAGATTTCAATGGTATGGTGAATATTTTTACTATATTAATCCTACAGTTTCATGAGCATAGGAGATATTTCTATAATCCTTAATTTATTTCTTCAATGGCTTAAAGATTTTTAGTATTATTAATTTATTATTTATAATCAAATCATCATTTTCTTGATTGGAGTTGTTTTCCTGGTTTCTTTCATAGTTTATTTGTTACTGGTTTGTAAGCTATTGATTTATTTTGTGAATTTATGTTTTATCCTGCTACTTATCTAAAGGTGTTATCATCTGTAGCTGTTACCTAGTGGATATTTTAAGGGCATTTATATATAAAATGAAATTAGCTGCAAATAAAAATACTTTGAATTCATTCCCTATTTGTATCTACTTGTTATCCTTCAATTTTCTTACTTCTTTAACTACAACCATAACTACTATATGAATTAGGTATAGAGAATAAACAACTCCTAGTAATTTTAATGGAAATGAATTAGGTTTCTCTTCATTTGGATACATGCAGCCTGTGAGTTTACTATGAATTCCCTGTATTATATTGAGGGATTTTCTTTATATGCCTTGTATCTCCTTAAGACTTTTATTATAAAATCTATTGGATTTTACCAAATCCTTTTCTGCATAGAATGAGATCATCATGTGGCATTATTTATCTTTTGTCTGTTTATCTGAAAGGTTACATTTGTCCATTTACATAAAATGAGCTACCCCAGCATCACTGGGTTAACCCAAGTACACTGTGGCAGATTATATTTTTGATGTGTTTATAAATTCAGTGTGCAAGTATTTTATTAAGAAGTTTTTACCTTGATGTTTATAAGGGAAGTTGGTATGTAATTCTTTTTCCTGTTTTAAATCTATTTTGTTTGTTTTCTGAGACAGGGTTTGACTGTCCTGGAACTTGCTCGGTAAATCAGGCACATGCCTCTCTCTTTGCTTAGTATTTATGCAATTTAGTTATCAATGTCATTGTGGCCTTATGGAAAGATGTAAATAATAATTGTTCTATTTTAAGAAATTATTTGAGGATTATTGGCATAAATTCTTCTCTACAGTCTGGTAGAATTCTACACAGAATCCCTGTGGTCCTGGGTGGCAATATTGGTTTGTTTGCGGAGATCCTTTTGTTTTATTTTAGTCAGATTTTACTATTGCTTATTTCTTACTAGGGATTATCAATCCATTTAAACTTAGCTGTCTGATCTTGATTTAAGTAGTATATATCAAGAAAATTATCCAGCTATTTTACATTTTCCTATTTAGTTAAGTGCATCTTTTAAAACCTGTCCTTATGATTATCTGGAGTCCCTGTTATCTGTTGTGACCACTACTTCTCATCTCCAATTTGTTGAATCTGGGTCTTTGGTCTGTGTCTTTTAGGTAATTTGACGAAGGGTTCATTTATTTTTCTTTTTATTTTATCATGGAACCAACTCTTGGTTTCATTGATTATTTGTATAGTTTTTGTTTGTTTATGTTTCATTGGTTTGAGCAATTATTTGGTTATTTCTTGATATCAATGCCTTTTGGTTGGATCGCTTCTTTTTGTTCTAAAGCATTGAGTTCTGCCACTGAGTTACTAATATGAGGCCTCTCATTTTTTTAATTATTTTACTTATTTACATTTCAAATACTGCTCCCTTGCTGGTCCACCCTCCTCCCAAGTTTTTCACAATGGCACCCACCTTTGCTTCTGACAGTGTGCTTCCCCCACCTGTAAAACAATGTCTGCCTCAACCCTGCCAACCTTCACTTCCTTGGGGCATCATGTTTATATAAGATTAAGTGCATTCATCCTCCATTGAGGCAAGACAAGGTAATCCTCTGCTACATATGTGCTGGGAGCCATGGACCGACCCATATATGCCCTTTAGTTGGTGGCTTAGTCTTTGAAACTTCTGAGAGGTTCAGGTAGGTTGATACTGTTGCTCTTTTGTGGTTGCAATATCCTCTAGCTACTTAAGTTCTTCCCCTAAATCTTCCAAGGAAGTCTAAAACTCAGTCTAATGGTTGACTACCATTATTTGCATCTATCTCAATCAGGTGCTAGTAGACCCTTTCACAGGACAAATACTAGACTCAGATTTGCAAGCACAACCTGGCATCAATAATGGTGCCAGGGTTTGGTGTCCAAATATGGGATGGATCCCAAGTAGGCTGATCACTTATTAGTGCTATAAATTTGCCTCGTAGAACTGCTTTTATTGTAGATCATAGATTTTGATATGTTATTTATTCATTTTCATTCAATTTTACAAATTTGCAGTTTCTTTCTTAGTTTCAGTATTTATCCATTTTTGTTTAGAATAAAGTTGTTCAGATTGTAAGTTTTCTATTATAAGCTTTAATGCATGGTACTCAGATGGGATATAGGATATTATTTCATGTTTTCTTGTATGTGTTGATCATTTCTTTGTGTCCGTGTATGTCGTCAGTTTTGGGAAAAGATCTGAGAAGCTGTCTTTGTGTTTGAGTGGAATATTCTGTAAATATGTTAGGTTTATTTAGTTTATACATAAGTTAGATCCTGCATCTCTCTGTTTAGTTTTATATGGATGATATGTCAATTAGCAAAAGTGGAATAATGAAGTCTCCCATTATCACTGTGTGAGGGTCAGTAAGTGACTCAATCTGTAGTAACATTTCCTAAAGTAACTTCAGAGTCCATGTATGTGGTATTGAAACAAAGTTAAACAATAGGAAAATGTTTATACTATGTTGCATAGAAAACTACTCAATGAAATAACATGAACTGCAAGGATGTTTTCTGACAGAAAAAAATCATTGAAATTAAAGAACTGAGGTTCTTAAAAAGAAAATTAAATAAATAAACATGTATAAGTTATGTAAGAATAAAATAAAATGGATACAGAACAAAGATATCAAGCTTAGACAACACTAAAAGAAGTATGGAAAAGAATAACCCTTAGGAAGAAATGTAGACACAGTTCAATACAGATAAAAACATTATGTTTAGAAATTGCTCACAGTTAAAACAAATACACATAGGGGGAGATGGTCTCCAAGGAGAGGGTGGGAGAAAGAGAGAGAGAGAGAGAGAGAGAGAGAGAGAGAGAGAGAGAGAGAGAGAGAGCAAGAGAGAGAGAGGGAGATGAAAAACAGAGACAACCCATAGGAAAAAAAAAGATGTTAAAAGCTCATTATAAAAATAAAGAATATACTAATATAATGGAGATATAGTAAGAGGTAAAAGAAGAAAAATAAAGACAATCCTTATAAGAAAAAACAATTAGAAAAAATAAGGATAAAATTATGGAAGACGTTAAAATAAAGATTGAGGAAATAAGACCAGAACCTACTCCACAAGCATATAATAATAATCAAGAAAGTCATTCAAAAGGCTTTTAGAAAACCATCCTTAATCCCTCTAGTCAATTTACAACAGAGGGCAGAAAATGCTGGAAAAACCCAGGGATTTGAAGAATCTGGGTAGCACCCAATTAAGATAGAGGATTTTAAAACAAATTAAAGAAAATGTTACGAATAATGGCACACACTTGCCTTTCATGAAGGATATTTCAAATATTGGGGCAATTCAAAGTAAAATAACTGGGAGACCTAGAGGTAAAGGCCTGGTGAGAAGGGGTTCTGACTACCCAGGGGACAGAGAGATCTCTGCTGAGCATGCACAGAAAACATGCCCCTGTCCTGTCTGATCCAGAGACCAGGAATCCAGCATTGGGCACTCTGTTCCCAGCCAGCGGCTTTGGGGTGCAGAACAGGGCTCGGACCATCCACCACCCGGAGCAGCAGAGACCCAGAGGCGCAAGCTTGGTGAGAAGGGATTCCGACTAGCCAGAAGGCAGAGAGATCTCTAACAAGCGCATGCGGAAAGTGCACCCCTGCCCTGCCTGATCCAGGGGCCGGCAACCCAGCATTGGTCCCTCTGTTCTCAGCCAGTAGATTCTGGGTACAAAACAGGGCTCAGACCTTCCACCACCAGGAACAGCAGAGTTCCAGGGACACAGGCCAGGTACAACAGAAAGGCAAGAACAAAACACTGAAAACAAGATGGCAAGAGGAAAGCCAAAGAGCATGCCCAAGGAAAACCAAGATAACGTGGCAACACTAGAACTCAGCTCTCCCATCACAGCAAACAGCAGAATGCCAAACACTCCAGAAAAAGAAGACTCAGACCCGAAATCCTACCTCAAAATGATGATAGAGATTCTTAAACCAGAATGGGAGGAAAAGCATAAAGAATTAGAAGCTTTTAAAGAAGAAACAAGAAAAACACTCAAAGAACTCAAATAAGTGGAAGAAAACAGAAACAAAGAGATAAATGAATGGAAGAAGGAATTTAAAACAGAAATGGACACAATAAATAAAACACTAAAAGAGACAATACTAGATGTAGAAATCCTAAAAAAGAAATCAGGAGTCACAGATGCAAGCATTTCCAACAGACTACAAGAGATGAAAGAGAGAATCTCAGGGGCCAAAGATAACATTGAAAACATAGACAAAACAGTCAGAGAAGATGCAAAAACCAAAAAGCTCCAAACCCAAAATGTCCAGGAGATCCAGGATACAATGAGAAGACCAAACCTAAGGATAATACGAATAGAAGAGGGAGAAGAATATCAACTAAGAGACACAGTAAATATCTTCAACAAAATTGTAGATGAAAACTTCTCTACCCTTAAGAATGAAATGACCACGAGCATAAAAGAAGCCGACAAAACTCCAAATAGGTTGGACCACAAAAGAAATTCCTCCTGACACATAATAGAGGAAATTCAATAAATAATCAGATCCTACTACAAATGCCTATACTCAACATAGCTGGAAAATCTGGAGGAAATGGATGAATTCCTAGACTGATACAAGATACTAAAGTTAAACCAGGACCAGGTTAACCATGTAATAATTCCATAACACATAAAGAAATAGAAGCAGTCATCAAAAGCCTCCCAACCAAAAAGAGCCCAGGTCCAGATGGGTTCAGTGCAGAATTTTATCAGACATTTATTGACGACATAATACCAATAATCTCCAAACTACTCCACAAGATAGAATCAGATGGAATACTACCTAACTCGTTTTTTGAGGCTACAATAAACCTCTTACCTAAACCACACAAAGACACTACAAGGAAAGAGAACTTCAGACTAATCTCACTTATGAACATTGATGCAAATATAGTCAACAAATCCTTACAAACCGAATCCAAGAACACATCAAAATGATCATTCACCATGATCAAGTAGGCTTCATCTCTGAGATTCAGAGATGGTTTAATATAAGGAAATCCATCAATGTAATCCACCATATAAACAAACTCAAAGAACAAAATCACATGGTCATCACACTAGATGCTGAGAAAGCATTTGACAAAATTCAACACCCCTTCATGTTAAAATTCTTGGAAAGAACAGGAATCCAAGGCCCATACCTAAACATAATTAAAGCAATATACAGCAAACCAACAGCCAACATCAAACTTAACAGTGGGAAACTTGAAGCAATCCCACTAAATTCAGAGACTCAACAAGGCTGCCCACCCTCCCCCTACCTATTCATCATAGTACTGGAAGTCCTGGCTTGAGCAATTAGACATCAAAAGGAAATCAAAGGGATACAAATTGGAAAGGAAGAAGTAAAAATATCACATTTTGCAGATGACATGATATGGAGTTCCTGTTCCCTCTTTGTCACCAGTCCTTCCTCTAAGTCATCCACAAGACTCCCCAAGCTCTATCTAATGTTGGGCTGTGGGTCTCTGCATCTTCTTCAGTCAGGTCTTATATGGAGACTTTCAGAGTACAGTTAAACTAGGTTACTGTCTGGTAAACATAGAAAACATACTACTATCATTAGTAGTACCAGAGATAAATTTCTGTCTCATGGGATGTATCTCAAGTTTTGTTTGTCTTTGATTGGCCATAATATTGAAATGGAAGATTTGGTAGAAACTAGAAAAAATTAATAACAATCTCCACAAACACTTGTCCTCCAAATTGCCCTCTCTGGTGAGAATATTTTTTAATCATTCCATTATCTACATTTTAAATGATATCCCACTTCCTGGATACATCTCCCTAAATCTGCATCCTACATCCTCTCTCCCTTCCCTCCCCTGTGGTTCTATGATGGTGCTCCCCAAACCATCCTTTCCCTCCCAACAACTCCAGCATCCCCCTGTTCTGGGGCATCACAGCATGGAACCAAGGGCCTCCCCTCCCATAGATGTAAGACAAGGCCAGGGATCCATTCTGTACAATGCTTGATTGGCAGTCTAATCCCTGGAAGCTCTGGGTGGTCCAGACAGCTGATGTTATTCTTCAATTGGGGTTGAAATCCCCCTTAGCTCCTCCACTCCTTCCAATGACTCCCAACTGAGGTCCATAGTTTCAGTCTGATGGTTGGCTACAAACATCCATATCTGGATTGTTCATTTGCTGGCCAAACCTCCCAGGAAACAGCCATACAAAGTTTCTGTCAGCAAGCTCCTCTTAGCAAATGCAATGAAGTTGGGTTTGGTGTCTGCAGACAGTGATGATCCAAGGTAGGACAGTCACTGATGGTTCTTCCTTTAGTCTGTCCTCCATTTTTTTGTTCCTGTTCTTCCTTTGGACAGGAGACTTTCTGGGTTAAAAACTGAGTTGTGTAGGTAGCCCTAGAAGTGTGGCTGTACCTATATATGCCAGGTGTTCTTTACAGGTTCTTTCTGTTCTCTGCACATTTCAGCTAAAGTCATCCCAGTTGAATACTGGAAACCTATTATTTACCTTGTATCTGGGGCCCTCCCCAGTTAGGCATCTTTCACTGCTATATTTTTAAATCAAATTCCTGACCCTCTGTGCCACTCTCCTGTCACCTCCAGTATCTGATACTGCCCCCTTTTCTCCCTCTTTGTTTCCTCCCCTCTTTTCTCCCTCTGAAGTACCCTCTCCATCCACCTCCTAAGATCATCTTGTTTCCACCTCAATGTAGGACTGAAACATTCACTCCCTAGTTTTCATACTCCTAAGCTTAGATCCTGTTCCCTGGATCAGGCAGGCAGGGGCGTGCTTTCCATGTGCACTCGGCAAAGATCTCTCTGCCCCCTGGCTACTCGGATCCCCTTCTCACCAGGCCTTTACCTTTAGGAACTGCTGATCCAGGTGGCTGATGGGCCAAGCCCTGTTCCTACTTCTACTTTCTTAAGAGTCTAACTTGATAGACATGAAAGAACACATATGGTATGTACTCAGTGATAAATGGATTTTAACCCAAAAGCTCACATTGCCAAAAGAAGAAAGAGACACAGACACAACTCAACCTACAAAAGCAATAATAGCAGGAAACAACCACTATTCCTTGATATCTATTAACATAAATGGACTCAACTCTCCAATAAAAGACATAGGCTATCAGACTGGATACATAAATAAATTCGGCATTTTGCTGCATACAGTAAACTCATCTCAGAGACAAAGACAGACACTATCTCAGAGTAAAAGGTTGGGAAAAAAGCTTTCAAGCAAACAGCCCCAAAAAGCAAGCTGGAGTGACTATTCTAATATCGAATAAAGTAAATTCCAACCAAAAGTTAGCCAAAAAGATAAGGAAGGACACTTTTTACTCATTACAGGGGAAATCTGTCAAGAGGAACTCTCAATTCTTAACATATATGTTCCAATTACAAAATCAGCCACATTCAGAAAAGAAACCCTACTAAAGCTCAAAAAATACATTTCACGCCACACAATAGTAGCGGGAGACTTTAATACTCCACTCTCACCAATGGACAGATCATGGAAACAGAAACTGAACAAGGACACTGTAAAACTAGCAGAGACTATGAACCAATTGGAATTAATAGATATCTACAGAACATGTCATCCTAAAGTAAAAAAATACACCTTCTTCTCAGCACCTCATGGCACCTTCTTGAAAATTGACCACATAATTGGACACAGAATGAGTCTCAATCTAAATAAGAAGATTGAAATACTCCCATGCACCCTCTCAGATCACCATTGTCTAAGGTTGGTCTTTAACAACAACAAAGACAACAAAAAGCCCACATAAACATGGAAACTAAACAACGCTCTGTTAAACAATAGCAGAGTCAAAGAAGAAATAAAAAAAGAAATTAAGGATTGTCTAGAATTTAATGAAAATGAAAACACAACATACCCAAACCTATGGGATACAATGAAAGCAGTACTAAGAGGAAAACTCATAGCCCTGAGCGCTTCCAAAAAGAAACTGGAGAGAGCATACATCAGCAACTTGACAGCAAACCTAAAAGCTCTAGAACAAAAGGAAACAGTAACACTTAAGAGGAGTGGAAAGCAAGAAATAATCAAACTGAGGGCAGAAATAGACCAAATACAAACAAAAAGTATTATCAAAAGAATCAACAAAACCAAAAGATGGTTCTCTGAGAAAATCAACAAGATTGATAAACCCTTAGCCAGACAAACTAGAGGGAAAAGAGAGAGTATACAAATTAACAAAATCAGAAAGGATAGTGAAGACAAAACAACTGAAAATGAGGAAATTCAAGAAATCAGCAGATCCTAATACAAAAGCATATACTCCACAAAGTTGGAAAATCTGGAGAAAATGGATGAATTCCTAGAGAGATACAAGACCCTAAAGTTAAAAGCAGGACCAGGTAAACCATCTAAATAATCCCATAACACCCAAAGAAATAGAAGAAGTCATCAAAAGCCTCCCAATCAAAAAAAGCCCAAGTTCAGACTGGTTCAGTGCAGAATTTTATCAGACATTTATTGCAGACATAACACCAATACTCTCCAAACAATTCCACAAGATAGATCAGATGGAATACTACCTAACTCATTTTTTAAGGCTACAATAACCCTCGTTACTAAACCACACAAAGACCCTAAAAAAAAAGAGAACTTCAGACCAATCTCACTTATGAAAATTGATGCAAAAATACTCAACTAAATCCTTTCAAACCGAATCCAAGAACACATCAAAATGATCATTTACCATGACCAAGTATGGATGCAGGGATGGTTTAATATAAGGAAATCCGTCAATGTAATCCACCATATAAACAAACTCAAAGAACAAAATCACATGGTCATCACACTAGATGCTGAGAAAGCATTTGACAAAATTCAACACCCCTTCATGTTAAAAGTCCTGGAAAGAACAGGAATCTAAGGCCCATACCTAAACATAATTAAAGCAATATACAGAAAACCAACGACCAACATCAAACTTAACAGTGCGAAACTTGAAGTAATCCCACTAAAATCAGGGACTAAACAAGGATGCCCACTCTCCCCCTACCTATTCATCATAGTACTGGAAGTCCTGGCTTAAGCAATTAGACAGCAAAAGGAAATCAAAGGAATACAAATCAGAAAGCAGGAAGAAAAAACATCGCTCTTAGCAGATGACATGATAGTGTACTTAAGTGACCCCACATATTCCACCAGAGAACTCCTACAGCTGATAAACAAGTTCAGCAAAGTGGCTGGATATAAAATTAACTCAAACAAATCAGTAGCCTTCCTATACTCAAAGGAGAAACATGTGGAGAAAGAAATTAGGGAAAAGGTACCCTTCACAATCGTCACAAAAACTATGAAATACCTTGGTGTGACTCTAACTAAGCAAGTGAAGGACCTGTATGACAAGAACTTCAAACCTCCAAAAAAGGAAATTGAGGTAGATCTCAGAAAATGGAAAGATCTCCCATGCTCATTGATTGGAAAGATCAACATTTTAAAAATGGCCATCCTACCAAAAGCAATCTACAGATTCAATGCAATCCCCATCAAAATTTCAACCCAGTTCTTCAAGGAATTGGAAAGATCAATGTGAAATTTCCTATGGAATAACAAAAGACCTAGAATAGCGAAATCCATCCTCAACAACAAGAGAACATCTTCGGAAATCACTATCCCTGACCTCAAGCTATATTACAAGGCAATTGTGCTGAAAACTGCATGGTACTGGTACAGAAATAGGCACGTAGATCAATGGAATAGAATAGATTCAGAAATGAGCCCTAATGTATACGTAGTTTGACTCCCCAGATACTCTGACACATCCAGGATCACAGGTGAGACCCCATCCCTATCCCAGTACTCAGTTCAACTGGGACTCAGATACCCCACCAACCCAGAGATTCACACTTCTTCTGGTTTGCAACTGTACCTGGAGCAGAACCTAAGTTTTGGATCCCAACACACTCAGTTCACACCCCAGTATCAGCTAAACTCACCAGGGGTTCTGTTATGTTCAGAATCACAGAATCAGAGGCATACAGGAGGAACAGGCAACAATCAGAGACAGGGAGGCCAGGGAGATAACCAGATGGGAAGAACCTAAAGTACAGAACTGAATACTAATCAGCAATATCAGAACCAAGTTCTCCAACCACAAAAAGTTCTGGATACCCAAACACACCTATAATACAAGACTCAGATCTAAATTCTCATTTCATGAATCTGATAGAGGACTTTAAGAAGAACAAAAATAACACCCTTAAAGAAATACAGGAGATCACAGGTAAACAAGTAGAAGCCCTTAAAAAGAAAACACATAAATTTCTTAAAGAAAAAAATTCTAAAAATAAAAATAATAAAATAAAATAAAATGGAGTTTTATATCTCTTCATGTATGAAAAGTTTGTCTACATAATTAAAATTTCCTTTTGAGTAGTTTATTTTAAAAAAAGAAATTTAGAGAAACACAATTAAACAGATTAAGAAATTGAACAAAACAGTTCATGATTAAAAAATGGAAACATAAACATTAAAGAAAACACAAAAAGAGACAACCCTGGATATTAAAAACCTAGGAAATAGAGCAGGAGGCAGAAAATGAAAAAAAAAAATAGAAGACAGAAACTTAGGTGTACAAAATACAATAGAAGAAATTAACAAAACAGTAAAGGAAAATACAAAAATAAAAAAGCTCCTAGCTCAAAATATTCAAAAAATTCCAAATCACAAGGAAAAGACCAAACACAAAATAATAGGTATAGAATGCAAAGGGCCAGCAGACATCTTCAAAATTATAAAAGGAAACGTCCCTAATATAAAGAAAGAGGTGCCCATAATCATACAAGAAGCCTACAGAACACTAAGCAGATGGGACCAGAAAAGAAATTTCTCCCACCACATAATAATTAAAACACCAAATGCACAGAATAAAGAATAAATATTGAAAGCAGTAAGGAAAGGGGGTCAAGTAACACATAAAGGCATACCTATCAGAATTGCATGAGACTTCTCAACAGAGACTTTAAAAGCCATATCTTGGACAGATGTCATACATATCCTAAGAGAACAAAAATTCCATCCCAGGCTATTATACCCAACAAAGTTCTCAATTACCATTGATTGAGAAACCAAGATATAGCAAGAATAAAACAAATTTAAACAATATCTTTCCAGTAATCTAACTCTACAAAGAATAATAGAAGAAAAAGTCCAACATAAGGAGGGAAACTACACCCAAGAAAAATGAAGAAATTAATCTTTTCACCACAAACCTAAAAGAATATAAACATGTAAAAATAATTCCACCTCTAACAAGAAAAATAACAGGAGACAGCAATTATTGGTCCCTAATATATCTCAACATCAATGGGCTCAATTCACCCACCCCACCCCCCAAAATGACATAGGCTAACAGACTAAAAACATAAACAGGACTCAGAATTTTGTTGCATACAGGAAACATGCATCACTAAAAAAGACCAAAATTCACCATGATCAAGTAGACTTAATTCCAGAAATGCAGGGATGCTTCAGTATATGGAAATCTGTCAATGTATTTCACAAAGAAAAAAGAAACATAATCATGTTAGGGCCCTTCCTGCATATTAGCCACAACATGATCATCTCATTAGAAGATTATAAAGTCTTTGACAAAATGAAATAGCCTTTCAAGTTAGATCATGGAGAGACCAGGAATTCAAGGTCCATACCTAAAAAGAATAAAAGCAATATACAGCAAACAAATAACCAATATCAAACTAAATGAAGAGAAACTCAAAGTAATCCCATTAAAATCAGGAAAAAGATAAGGTTCTGTTCTCCCCCTATTTAATCAATATACTAAAGTTCTAGCCAGAGAAAATAGACAACAAAAAGAAATGAATGGGAAATAAATCAGGAAGAAGGAAGTCAAGATATCAGTATCTGCATATAATATGATGGTATACACAAGCGACTCCAAAAATTCTACCAGAGAGCTCCTACAGCTGATAAACAACTTCAGCAAAGTGGATGGATATAAAATTAACTCTAACTAATGAGTAGCCTTCCCCTATTCAAAGGATAAATGAGATTAAAAAGAAATTAGGGAAACAACATGCTTCACAGTAGTCACAAATAATGTAAAATATCTCCATGTGACTGTAACCAAGCAAGTGTAAGATCTGTATTACAACAACGTAAAGTCCCTGAAGAAAAAAAGTCAAAAAAGACCTCAAAAAAATATCTCCCATGCTCATAGACTGGCAAGATTAATATAGTATAAATGTCCACTTTACCAAAAGCAATCTATAGGTTCAAAGTAATCACCATCAAAATTCCAACACAATTCTTTATAGAGATAGAAAGAGCAATTCTCAAGTTCATTTGGAATAACATAAAATCCAAGGTATTGAAAACTATTCTCTACAATAAAAGAATTTCTGAAGGAATCACCATCACTAACCTCAAGCTGTGCCGTAGCCAATAGTGCATTGTATTGGTACAGAGATGGGCAGGTAGACCAATGAAATAAAAGTAAAGATCCAGAAATGAACTGACATAATTATGGACATTAGATCCTTGACAAAGTAGCTAAAACCACTCAATGGAAAAAGACAGTATTTTCAACAAATGGTACTTGGTTAGCTGGTGGTCTTCAGTTAGATGAATCCAAGTTGATCCATTCTTATCTCCTTGTACAAATCTCAAGTCCAAGTAGATCAAGAACTTCTACATGAAACCAGAAATGTTGAACCTTCTAGAAGAGAAAGTGAAGGAAAGCCTAAAATACTTGTGCACAAGGGAAAATTTCTTAAACAGAACACTAATGCTGTATGCTCTAAGATCAACAGTAGACAATGTAACCTCATAAAATTGAATGTCTCAGTCAGGCAAAGGACACTGTCAATAAGACAAAATGACAATACATTGATTGGGAAAACTTTTTTAGCAACGCTATATCCAACAGAGTTTTAATATCCAAAATATACTAAGAATATAAGAAGTTGGATGACAGAGAACTAAATAACCCCATTAAAAATGGAGAACAGAGTGAAATAAAAAATTATCATCTGAAGAATCTTACATGGCAGAGAAGCACTGAAAGAAATGTTCAATATCTTTACTCATTAGGGAAATGAAAATCAAAAAAACCCTGAGATTCTACCTCACATCAGTCAGGATGGCTAAGATCAAAAACCCTTGTGACAGATAATGTTGCTGAGAATGTGGAGAAAGAGAAACATTCCTCTATTGCTGGTGGAATTGTATGCTGGTACAATCCCTCAGGGAATCAGACTGGCAGTTCCTTAGAAAATTGGAAACAGTTCTACCTGAAGACCCAGATATACAACTACTGGATGTATACCCAAAAGATGTTTCAAAATATAACAAGAACACATGCTCCACAATGTTTATAGCAGCCTTACTTAAAGTATATAGAAGCTAGAAAAAAAAAAAAAAAAAAAAAAAAAAAAAAACAGATTACCCTCAATTGAATAATAGATACAAAAAATGTTCACATATACACAACACTGTACTACACAGTAAGTACAAACAATGACTGCATGAAATTCACAGGCAAATTAATGGAACTAGAAAGTATCATCCCTTGTGAGGTAACACAGACAAAAGAGACTACAAATGGTTCGTACTCACTAATACAAGGATATTATCTTTAAAAATCTTCAAAAGCTTACAATGCTTATTATACAACCAACAGATCATATGAAACTTAGGAGGAAAGAAGACTGGGGTCTGGATGCTTCAGTCCTGAAATGAGAGTGAAACAGGATGATTATGGGAAGTGAAGCTGGGGAACCTGGGAGTGAGAGAGGAGGGGAAGAAATAAAAGGGATACTATCAGGTACTGGAGAAGACAGGAGAGAGGTATGGAGGGTTAGGAAATCCAATAAAAATATGTAGTGGGGGGTGAGGAACTGAGAATAGCCACTAACAGTTCCCAGAGACCTGTGAAATGAGGATAATTTTAGCAGAGACGGGGAGAGAGAACCTGCAGAGACTACCTCCAGTAGATATCCATGGCTCCCAGTTGACTGATGAGGCTACTCATCCATCTAAAAGTTTTAAAACCTGAAATGTTCTTCTTCAAAGACAAAACAGAGACAAAATTATTGAGTGAAGACTGAAGGAAGGGCATCAGGGGATTGCCCCACCTGGGATTCTGTCATGTCTGCAGACACAAACCCTGACACTATTTTTATTGCCAAGAAGCACTTACTGACTTAAACCTGGTATAGCTACTCTTTAGGAGGTTCAGCCATCAATTGACCAATGTAGATATGAATGCGTGGAGAAAACCATAAGACTGAGATTAGGCCTCTGGTGGAGGAGCTGGTGGAAAGACTAAAGAGCTGAAAGGCACTGAAACCCCAAAAGACAAATAACATCAGCTGTCCAGACCATCCAGTGCTGCCAGAAACTAGACCACCAACCAAGGAGTGCACAGGGAGGGATCCCTTGATCCAGATACATATGTAGCAGAGGATGGCCTTATCTGATATCAATAGGGGGAGCCCCTTAGTCTTGTGGAGGTTTGATGCTGCAGAGTAGGGGTATGCTGGGAGGGTTGAGCTGGAGAGGGTGTGTGGATAGGAAAGAACCTTCATAGAGATAAAAGGAATGGAAAAGAGATAGGTTGTCAGATGGGTGGCTTCTTGTTGGGTACTCAAGAAGTAGGATATCATTTGAGATGTAAGTGAATGAGATGATTAAGAAAAATGGCCTATTATAGTGACCAATTTCAAAACTTTTTTTCTCATCTCTTTACAAGAACTAGAGAGAGAAAAGTTTGCTTTCTCAGTACCTACATTAAATAACCATTGTCTGAAAATGATGTATCATTAGAAAATATTTCGACAAGGAATGTTACATTTTCCTACCTCTTGTCAGTATTCTGTACAAAGGTCACTAGAAATAATTTGTAAACGGTTTTCTCAGTCCATAATTTACCATTATATGGATGATATCTTGATAGTTTATTCAAATTGAGATACCTTAGAAAACAATTTTGATGAAACAAAGAGAAGCTTACCTTGTTCTGGATTACAAATTGCTCCTGAAAATATACAAAACATGAAGACAATAAATTATCTAGAATATAAGATTAGTCTGCAGAAAATTTGACCACAAATGGTATAAATTAGAAGAGACAAATTAAGATCTCTTAATGATTTTCAAAACTTATTGGGAGATACTGATATCTAAGGCCCATAATTTGTTTAACTACTCAAATTATCCAATTTATATTTAAACTTATAGGCTGATAAGAGTTTAGATAGTCCAAGAAAATTATCAGCTGACACTAAAAATGAACTCTCTCTATTAAAAAATGAGGTACAGACTTAAAGAAAAAGTTCTCAATCGAGGGATATCGAATGGCTGAGAAACATCTAAGGAAGTGCTCAACATCGTTAGCCATCAGGGAAATGCAAATCAAAACAACCCTGAGATTCCACCTCACACCAGTCAGATTGGCCAAGATGCAAAACTCAGATGACAACAGATGCTGGCAAGAATGTGGAGAAAGAGGAACACTTGTCCACTGTTGGTGGGGTTGTAAACTGATACAAATACTCTGGAAATCAGTCTGGTGGTTCCTCAGAAAAATGAACACAGTACTTCCTGAAGACCAAGTTATTTCACTTCTGGGCATTTACCCCAGAGACGCTCCAAAACACAACAAAGATACATGCACCACAGTGTTCATTGCAGCTCTATTTATAATAGCCAGAAGCTGGAAAGAATCCAGATGTCCTTCAGTAGATGAATGAATACAAAAATTGTGGTACATTTACACAATGGAGTATTACTCAGCTATCAGAAACAATGACTTAACGAAAATCTTAAGAAAGTGGATGTATCCAGAGAATATCATCCTCAGTGAGATAACCCAGTCACAAAAGAACAGACATAATACGCACTCACTGATAATGGGATACTTACCCCAAAAAATCTCTGAACACTCCAGAAACAACTCACAGACTGTGTGAAGCTCAGAAAAATAGAATATATTTTAATTAAAATAGAACTGTATCACGTCCCCCTTTCCTCCCTACAGCCCTTCCTAGACTCTCTCCTATCCCCTCAAATAAATAGCCTCTTTTCCAATATTATTGTTACATATATATGTGTGTGTGTGTTTGTGTGTGTGTGTGTGTGTGTATGTATATGTACCCACAAATACTTAATTACAACCTTAAAAAATGTATCCACAATAAATAAAAAAATACAAAAAAGACAAAAACTCTAAAAAAAAAAATGTAAAATCCTGTACCTCTGGTGGTAACTGTTGTAAATAATTGTGATCTGCAGCAAATGTTCTTATGCTTGTGAGCTGTCCAATTGATGAAGGCAAAGCTTAAATTTCATTGAAAATGCAATCCAGTTCTTCTACCGACCTTAACCTTTAAACAGTACATGGTTTTTAAAATCTGTACTATACTTAAAATTTAAGAACATATTAACACAAACTTTAGCAAACAAAAATCATAAAATTTAATAAAGTGCTCAATGTTATCAATAATCAATAATTCTATTTTTATTAAAAAATGAACTGTCTCTAGTAGAAAAGAAATAAGAAGCACACAAATGTATTGATTCAAAGATAACTATATTTTAATTATTTCACCTGGTCCTCATTCTCTCACAAAAAATTCATGCAGAAAAATATTATATTATAAAATATATACTTTTAGCAAAGAAACAAAATAAAAATTTTAATAGTTTATGAATTCATCCTGAATGAAAAGAAGGAAACTTCATCAATTAGCAGAAATAGACCCAGCCAAAATTGTAGTAACTTTTATTAATGGAGAAATTACCTCATGTGCAGAAAACGAACCTTTGCAAAGGGCTACAGTAATGTTTTTGAAGAAATGTAGAGGAAGGTATTGTTTCCCTAACTGTTTCTTGATTGTGTCAATTAAAAAAAGTGGAAGCTAATTGCTGGGTGAAAGGAAAATAGTGGGTGTTCTAGGTCCAAGTAGAAGGAGGAGAAGATTTTCTACTAGGCTTTGGAACAAGTAGGAAGCTGCAATCATTTAGTTTTGGGGACTCCGGGGATTGCAGCCTACACCAAGGTTGGGAGCCAAAAACGTTGGAGGGAGCTAGTTGATAGGATTACGGCAGAAAATTCTTCACCCATTGAGTTATTTGGCTAGTTTCAAAATAATAAAACTGTCTAGAGTTTTCCATTTTTTGAAACTAAGTTGAGCAGGAGGAGAAAGAGTGAGGTAGGGTGGTTGTAGGCAACTTAGCAAAGCTAGCTGGAAGGGGCTGAGGGAGCTACAGCAGCTGGGGGAGTGGGTGAGTAGCTGACCATTGGAGGAACTAAGTGAGATTTGCAGCAGCCAGTCACAGAGCTAAAACAGTAGAGAGATCAGAGAGAGTGCCACAGCACCAGGCAAGAACATAGTGTGTATTTTAAAAATTACATGCAACAGAGAAATTAAGAACAAATAGTCAAAAAGCAGGTGACTTCAGTTTACAAAGAGAATTTATTGTATTCTTCCTCAATCATGAAAGGTAACCATGGATGTTTTGGAAACCTACATTCTATTTTGATACAAATAAATTAGTAAATGCTAGTTATAAATTTGAAAATATAAATAAAATATTTCAAAGTCCATAAGAATAAGTCCAAAATCAGAGTTGTATACAACTCTTATGGTATTAAATGATTTTCCTGAATTTCTTAATATACTTTCTGACTCTCTATATACAAAAAAAGTTATTTAGCATATATAAATGCTGAACTTATTCAGGATAATTCAGAATTAACTTCACTGTTTATTCAACTTAAACAACTGATCAGAAATAGAAGCCATCAATTGTATATAACACATATCAGATCCTATATGGGTCTATCAGATCCATTAGCACAAGGTAATAATGAAATTGATGAGTTATTTATAGGAAATGTTTTAGAAGCTTCAGAATCTCATAAGTAATGTTGTGTTAACAAGAACAACAGCAAAAAGTTTTAAAGCCAAGAAAATTATAAGATCATTTCCTACTTGTTCTTTATATAACTAAACTACATTACAGGCAGGAAGTAACTCAAAAGTTATCCAAAGTATTTAAATTTGGCAAAAAAAAATTTTACAAAACTTAGAAAATTAAAAAATATGCATCATACCATAGACACATATTCAGAATTTCAATGGTTAACTAGTTTATGTTCTGAAAAGGATGAGTTTCATATTTCTTAGAATTTATGAAAACTATAGAAACATTTGTATAGGTTAAAACTGACAATCCTCCAGCATGTATCTGTAATAAAATGGAGCATATTATAATAGAAAGCATATTACAGGTGTACCACACAATCCTAAAAGAAAAGCAGGTGTAGAATGCTCTAATTCTATTTTAAAGGAGATGATTAACAAGTATAATGGGTAACAAAAACCACAATACATAGATAATAATACTTTGCTAAATTTAAATTTATAAATGCAAACGAACAATACCTAACAACTACTGAGAGACAGTGAATTATAAAAAAAAATGCTGTATTAAATCAGGCTCCTTATATTAAGGATATGCAAACTTCAAAATGGAGGGAAGAAAATATGCCAGGGGATAGGTTTTGTCTTTGTTTTAACAGGAGAATCAAAACTATATATCCATCCAAATTCATAAAATCATATATTTGACAGGGGGAGATCTCCTAAAGATCCTGACTGCAGATATGAAAGAAATCAAGAAGGCCCACAAAACAAGTAACATGAAAACAGCTATAATACTGACTAAGAAATAAAAATATCTCCAGCTAGAACTTGAGCTATGCATAGCCAATAAAACTTTCAGCTATAAAATCCTCAGGATTTATCATGCCATCTTTTCAATTGATATATTTTTAAAAGGTATAGTAACTTCTTTATACAGTAAAAATTAATTTATATTTATAAAGGGCAGATGCCTTACCTACTCAGAAAGCAGATAATCAAACTTTTTTTTCCCAGTATTTTTTATTGGATATTATTTTATTTACATTTCAAATTTTATCCCCTTTCCCAGGTTTTTCTCCATGAACTTGTATCCAGTCCCTCCTCCACCTAATTTAATGGAGGTATTCCCCACATACATCCACTCCTTCTCACTTCCCTTGTCCAGCACGGTCATCCTCTATTACATATGCAGCACGAACCATGGGTCTATCAATGTGTACTCTTTGGATGGTAGTTTAGTCCCTGGGAGCTCTGGTTTATTGGTATTGTTGTTCTTATGGGGTTGCAAACTCATTTAGCTCCTCCAATCTTTTCTCTAACTGTTCAAATGAGGGCCCCATTCTCAGTTCAACGGTTGGCTTCAAGCATAAGATTCCGTATTTGTCATGCTCTATCACAGCATCTCAGTAGACAACTATATCAGGCTCCTGTCAACATGCACTTTTTGGTATCAGCAATATTGTCTGGGTTTGGCTGTATTTAGGCTGGATCCCCAGGTAAGACAGTCTCTGAATGGCCCTTGTTTTGGCTTATGCTCTAAACATTTGATTTTCTCCTATGAATATTTTTATTCCCCCTTCTAAGAAGGACTGAAGCATATGTGCTTTGGTTGTCCTTCTTTAGCTTCACGTGGTCTGTAGCTTATATCTTGGATAATCTGAGCTTTTGGGCTAATATCCATGTATCAGTGAGTGCATACCATGTATATTGCTTTTGGTATGGTTTTGGTTTTGGCTTGATCTGGTTTAGTGATTTGTTACTGGGTTACCTTGCTCAGGATGATGCCTTCAAGTTCAATCCATTTGCATAGGAATTTCATAAAGTCATTGTTTTTAATAGCTGGTTAGTACACTATTTCTTAAATGTACCACATTTTCTGTATCCATTCCTCTATTGCAGGATATCTGGTCTCTTTCCAGCTTCTGGCTATTATAAATAAGACTATGAATGTAGTGAAATATGTGTCTTTGTTATACATTGGAGTGTCCTTTGGTTATAAGTGCAGGAGTGGTATAGCTGAGTCCTCAGGTAGTACTAAGTCAAATTTTCTGAGGAACAGCCAGACTTATTTCCAAAGTGGTTGTACCAGCTTACAATCCACCAACAGTGGAGGAGTGTTTCTCTTTCTCCACTTCCTTAGCAGAATCAGTTGTCACCTGAGTTTTTTATCTTAGTCATTCTAACTGGTGTGAGGTGGAATCTCAGGGTTGTTTTGATTTGCATTCATTTGATGACTAAGAATGTTGAACATTTCTTTAGGTGCATTTCAGAGAATCATCTTTAACTGAGCTATGCACACTGTAATTCCATATACATATTAAAGCAAAACGATGTTTTAATGTTAAAAGTTTATAGACTACCATGAAGAATAAAAAACACTGTGAAGATTTATCCTTGTGCCAGGGTCCAGGCTAAGCCTCAGTGAAGGTCCTGAGGAAGGACGAATAGTAATAGTAAAGGAATAGCTAATCTGCTAGAAATAGCTCTCTCATGCAGACAAAATTCCAGTTTTTTATTTGCAAAAATTACCTCCTCTGAAATTGCATAAGAATTTAACCATTTACTCTAGGTTTCTTTTTAATCATTGTGAATCTGCACTTTATGACCTTAGCCCCTTGACTATTAGAAATAGATACTGAAACACAGGGCACATTCAAGGCAAATGAACCAGACAGCAAGTACATTTTTTGCTTGTCATGTCTAGACTTAGAGACTATGTTTATATAAGAAAGTTAACTTTTAATATTTTTTGCCAATATAGAGAGCTCTTGTTTATGCTGATGCAAACAGCATTGAAGCTCATTTTTATAGTTCTTAGCTACCTCAATATATTCTTCTAATCTTTGGATGTTCTCTTTCTTATTTCAGCAACTTGAAGGATTATTATTGGAAAGCATTAGGAGATCCCAGAAAATAAAATAGCATTAAGCCATAATTTTTAATTTTTTTTATGTGAGTACACTGTCAAAGTGTTTGGTCATACCAGAAGATGGCATCAGATCCAATGAACAGATTATTGTGAGCCACCTTGTTGCTGCTAGGAATTAACTAAGAAACTGTGGAAGAGCAATTATTTTAACTGCTGAGACATCTCTCCAACCCAAAGCCAACTTTTTTTTCCAGACTACTTTTATGTCCCCATCTTCTAAATAGATTGTACATACAACTACCTCTTTTAAGGAGTGGAATATTTAGATCAAGTTTAGTTGTTGAAGGCTTCTAGGGAAATCATTTTACCACCAATATTATATAACCATCTATCTGAAATTTGTTTTTAAACTATTTCTTCTCTTTAATGGTCCATGTTTTTCCTCTATTATTCAAATCATGTCTCCTTTGTATTTATTTTTTTGACTAAGCTGACTTATTGGTGAACCTGCCTCTGTTCTTTTAGGTCTATAAAGCTTCTCATACAATTTGTATTGCATCCTTATATTTTGAGTTATTTTATTAAGAAATTCTGTAAAAATCAGTGCTCACACTGAGTAATTTATTCTTGAATTCATCTTAAACTCATGTTTTCAGAGATCTTGCCTACAGCTTTAAGGGCTTCCTGGAAGGTCACAGTGTCACCATATTGCTGAGGATTACCAGACACATTTTACTCCCAGAATTGTTCTGTTTCTGATTATCATGGAGTCATTAACATTAGCTTGGAGAACATTCCTGGAAGAAAAAAAATCAAGTAAATTATGCACATTATTATGCAAACAAACTTTACACCTATATCATCCATCAACACTTGAGGAGACCCACAAACTTCTGGCTCTGCTCTAGGGATGTGAACTGTGTCCCTCCATCGCTTCTGTGACCATTCTGGACCAGGCAGCCTTGGGCATGCTGAGCAGGATGCTGAGAGATTGAGACACATTTATTCAGACATCTTGTTTAATATAACCTTATAACTATAACCTAATAGGTGTTCCATCAAAATATGACTCAAGAACAGCTTTTATAAAAGTTCTTGATCCTAGGTGATGCCTATTTTTCCAGCCTGTCAAACTATTCTAGTAAGAAAATAATTTAAGCCTTCATTTTCTCTGCTCATGGAGACTATATAGAAATAGTTTTCTTAAGATTGGCCACAATCCTAAGTTTCTTGTTCACACCCAAAAGAAAAATAATTTCCACAAAATGTAGGAGTTAATTTTAAGAGAATGACACCCCATTTCCCAAAATTAGAATAGATGGGTTTTGGTCATTTATGGGGTGATTATTTTAGTTAAAAGTGGTTTCATTGCAAGTTGTTAAATGGACTTCTTCAGGGAAGAAACAAAGTATAGGATATTAGACCCAATATTTCTTCCTCTACTTTTGTTACCTCTCTTGTTTTTTCCTCATCTAATGTTAAAGGGAATGGGCAGGGCTAGAGGAAAAGGGATGAAAAAGAAAAGGAGTGGTAACAAGCCACAATGCACATGAAGAATAAAGTAATTGCATAGGTAAGTAATTAGCTCTTGGGGAATGAGAAAAACAACAAAAAAACATCTGCGGGAATCAACATCTCTGACCTCAAGCTATAGTACAAGGAAATTGTGTTACAAAATGCATAGTACTGTTACAGAGATAGGCAGGCACATCAATCGAGCAAAATAGAACATGCAGAAATGAACCCTCACACATATGGTCACTAGATTTTTGACAAAAATCCTGAAAACATTCAATGGAAAAAGGGCAGACTCTTCAACAAATGGTGTTGGCTCAACTGGCAGTCAGCATGCAGAAGAATGAAAATAGACACTTTCTTATCTCCTAGTACAAAGCTCAAGAGCAAGTAGATCAAAGATCTCCACATTAAACCAGGTACACTGAAATTACTAGAAGAGAAAGTGGGAAAAACCTTAGAACACAGAGGCAGAGGGGAAATTTTCCTGAACAGAACACCAGTGGCTTGTGCTCTAAGACCAAGGATCAAGAAATGAGACTTAATGAGATTGCAAAGTTTCTGTAAGGCTAAGGAACTGTCAAGAAAATAAAACAGCAGCCAACAGATTGGGAAAAGATCTTTACTAACCCCACATCTGATAAAGGTCTAATATGCAATACATACAAAGAACTCAAGAAGTTACACTCCAGAGAATCAAATAATCCTATTAAAAATGTGGTACAGAGCTAAACAAATAATTCTCAATTGAGGAATATCAAATGGCTTAGAAGCATTGAAGGGAGTGTTCAAATTTTTTAGTCATCAGGGAAATGCAAGTCAAAACAACCCTGAGATTCCACCTCACACCAGTCAGAATGGCTAAGAACAAAATCTCAGATGACAGCATGTGCTGGCAAGAATGCTGACAAAGAGGAATACTCCTCCACTGTTGGTGGGGTTGTAAGCTGGAACAACCACTCTGGAAATCACTCTGGCATTTCCTCAGAAAATTGGACATAATCTTAACAGAAGACCCAGTTATTCCACTTCTGGGCATATTCCTCAAAGATGCTCCAACATACAATAAGAACACATGCTTCACCATGTTTGTAGCAGCCATATTTATAATAGCAAGAAGCTGGTAAAAAAAAAACCCAGATGTCCTTCAGTAGATGAATGGATATGGAAATTATGGCATATCTACACAATGGAGTTACTACTCAGGTATTAGAAACAATGACTTTATGAAATTCCTAGGAAAATGGATGTATCTAGAGAATATCATCCTGAGTGAGGTAACCCAGTCACAAAATTGCAGACATAATATGCAGTCAGTGATAATTGAATACTACCCCCAGAAAGCTCTGAATACCCAAGAAATAAGTCACAGATCATATTTTGCTCAAAAAAAGGAAGTCTAAAAATTAGAATCCTCAGTCTGTAGACCAAAAAAAAAAAAAAAAAAAAAAAAAAAAAAAAAAAAAACAATAACAAGTGTATAGCACCCCCTTAGAGTGGGATACACCTAGACCTTAAATCATTAATAACTCAAGAGTTAAAAATATAGCCTTGTGGCAATTTTTGTTATTTAAAATCATTATGTCTAATCTATGCCCACCAAGAAAACTTTGACTATTTCCATGTTTTATTTTGTTTTACAAGTACTTCATGCTTATGATAAATAGTAAGATTTCAATGCATACTATCAAACCTTTAAAACAATCAAGTACTGACAAAGTTATGTTCATATAATTTTATGACAAAATGCTTTTAAAAAACCTGTACATATATCTCTCTTTTAAATAAAGTTGTAAAAATTTATGACCTAAATATTTATTCATTAAGTCTCAGAGTTGTTAATTTAGACAGTGAGAGTATTGGTAAAGCCTGAAGCATCATGTAACTATTTTTTGTATATGTATCATTCAAATAATAATGTGTTTTTCCAAAAGTTTTCAGCACCCACACAATATCAATTATTTGGTCATGCTTTCAAAACTAAAACCCATTTTAGAGGCTGGTGAAGTGTTTCAGTTGTTAAAAGAGCTTGCCCCATGATCATGAGGACTGGAGTTCTTATCTCAGCATCCATCTCACAAGTTTGGCATCCCACACATATTATAACTGCAACTCCGAGTGAGAAGAGACAGAAAGGACACTTTGAGTTTGTGGCTATTAGCCTAGCCCAGAAACTTAAGCTCCAATTTCAGAAAGAACCTGCCTCAAAGAAGCAGGTGAAGAATATTAGGGGGTAACTTACATCATCAGTCAGTCCTTGTAAGTGCACACAACACAAACATACATGTAGGGATACATTTTCACACATAGACACATCAACCTGCATATGAATAAATCTTCTTTTAAGTCAAACTCATTTCTAATTCTAAAACTTTGTTTTAGTGTTTTGTGGTAATTTGTATAAAATGTCCTATAGAATTATATATTTGAATATCTGGTCTTTAGTAGACTTTGATTGGGAGAGATTAGCAGCTGTGGCCTTGTTAGAAACGTATAATCATTAAGGGCAGTCTCAGCATCAGAAAACTGCTGCCATCCCCAGTGTGCTCTGTCTCTTGCTTGTAAATCAGAATATAAGACAGTACCTGCTCTGCTAGCTTTCTTTGGTATGTGTGAGTGTTCTTTGGTATCATAGTCTAATGCTTTGGAACCATAATTTTTATTAAACTCTACTTTTAAAAGTTGCCTTGGTCACAGTGCTTTGTCACAACAATAGGAACTTAAGTTAGATTCCCATTATTGCAATAAGGAGTCTGTCATGTGTTACAAAATTATTGTTTCTTAGTATATCAACACCTATAGCAAATGAATGATGTTTTACTTTTAAATCTTTGCAGCTTAGAAGTGTGTGACTTGTGCATAGGCTGGTCCTTTGAAAATAATAAAAACTGGGAACTGCATTGACATGCTCAAACCCATGATACTAGGGAGTCAACAAGATCTGAGTGGAGAAAAGTAGTTTAGCAACGAAAGAAAGCAAAATATTGTCTTAGGGCCTTATTCCCTTTTGGAAAGCAGATATTCTTCAGGTCACAGATGTTTCTTATTTGTCCAAAAAATGGTCATATCCAGTAGAGAAAAAAAAATAAATGTTTAAATGTTATGAAGAGGAACAACTGTTTGTAGTAGCCTTATTTTTCTCTGCTGTGGGAAATTTAAGATGTATTATTTATTAAGCTAGTACTAATGCTCATCTGTGAACACACAGAAACAAACCATGCCTGGGGCCCAGGGGCCCTGGGGCCCTGGGGTGCTCTTGGGTTGTTTACAGGGAGCAGAAAGATCTCCTTCCCATGAGATAAAAGAACTTCAGGTATTGATTCCACTCCGGAAGTAATTGAGATAATATTGTGATGTTTCTTGGGAGAAATAAAAGCAGATGTGTGAGCCCAGCAATGCTGGGTCACTCTCCTACTTCCTGTCAAATGTTAATATACATTCAGGAACCTTCCTAAGCATCACCCCACACTCCACAGTAATAAGGACAGCTTCAATGATTTTGAGAAATTTAAAATGGCTGCCAGAGCCATCTCCTTTGGACTGCCTTTCCAAGGCATGCTTCTTTGCATCTCTCCACTGGCACCTGCCTTCCCTCCTGTACCAAACAAGTCTTAAAATAGGTCCTGTTATTTCATCCCACACAGAAGAAGCATTTAAGTCCCGAGGAAGCACACTTGATTAATATAAAAAGTGATTGCTCATATGAGAGCTCTATTGAGGGTAGAATTAAGTCCTCAAGGGAAGTCATTCCTTGTTGCTGCTGGGGCCAGGGCATCTCAGTATGTCTAGCTACTTCCTTACAGCAAAGTGTTCTTAGGAAGAACAATAAAGACAGTAAGTTTGAAAACTATACTTCCATCTCTAAAACCTACATTAAAAACTACTGGTGGCACATGCTTGTGGTCCTAGCATTGGGGAGGCTAATAATAATAAACAAATAATAAATAATAAATAAGTCATCTTAGTTGAATTTGTAATTACTATTCCAGGCTGTAGTGCACTGTGAATATATTGGCATACATACAAACACACATGCATAAAAGAGAAATACTATTAACAAAGTGACCAATGTGTAGATCACTCCATAAAAGCAACTCCACAGAGGATGATACATGTTTTCATATACTGTGTCTGTACTTTGGCATCTCTAGCAGTATTTGCCTCCAATTCCAAGCACATCAAAGGGTTAGAGTATTCATTACATGGTTGACTTCTCCCTGGGAAGGAATTTATCAGATTTCAATCAGATTCCAAGATTAGAAAATTTGAAAGAGATATGAACTAGAATACTGCCAGATTCATATTTCTGTTACAGGTTGTTTGATGCCAGCAGTCCCATGATGCCACAATGAGACCTGGGCATCTTATGCTTGACTGCTCTTAGACTTTGGCTTTCTGCTTTCTGCTGGCCAGGTAGCAGAATGTCATCTAGATACTAATTTCATGTTCCAGGCAAGAGAAAAGAAAAAGGAACAGAGGAAGGGAGATTAAGATGTGGGATGAATGAATCTGTGTGGAGTGTATCAGCATTCACAAAGTCCTTCCTAACTTCTAGCACATGAACACTTGGCTCACCTTCATCAATGCCATCACTCAGTCTACCCTGCTGAGGCAAGATGGGGAAATCAAGATGTTATTCACCTCCTAATCTACCACCACGTGCACATACATCAGAACTGAATACAATGAAGAACTTGGTAGACATAGGATGGAAAATTGCCAGTGGCTGCTCTAGATAGGTTGTGTGTGTGTGTGTGTGTGTGTGTGTGTGTGTGTGTGAGAGAGAGAGAGAGAGAGAGAGAGAGAGAGAGAGAGAGAGAATGAATGTGTGCATGTGAATATGACTGTGTGTACCAATGTGAGTATGACTGTGCATGACAAATTGATGGTGGAATAGTTATTTTCTCATTGCTGTGACAAACACCTAAACAACTAGGAAACAGTCAGGTTTAATACAACTCAAAACTTAAGGTCTGATATGGTGGGCTCATACTGCATCACACTCGGGAGGCAGAGAGAGAAGACTGCTGGTGCAGAGCCGGCTCCTTCCTTATTATTAAATCACAAACTCCAGTCCATGGTTGGTGTTGCCCTCATTCGGGGTAAGCCTTTCTTTCTCTGTTAAATCTTTCTAATAACACCTTCATAAATGAATTCAGATATGTGTTTCCATAGTGATTATAAATCCTATCAAGTAAACACTGAAGATTAAGCATTACATCTGTTTAGATGCTTGCACCTCACTGATAGTGTGTGTTGGTTTGTTAACATGGCATGTGCTTTTTTGTTCCTAAATTCTGTATCTCTACTATTTATTAATTACATTATTTTCCATGAAAACTCAGGCCAACTATTATCAGTACATTTATACAAGACCCATCTTCTGTTCTACCTGACTCTGTTGAGGCTCAGAAACAATGCCTCAAACTCTGATGTGCTTTGACATACTGAGTACTTTAAAAGTCCTTTGCATATCCAAGAAGCTTTTTCTTGAATTGTTCATTCACCAATGTAAGCCATACAAGTTGTATTCTACACATCCCCCACAAACCAGCCAAAAAATGTAGAAACCCTCTAACTCATGTTTTCTATAAAAAGAAATTTTTCCTCTCTATCTGACTTCAAATTGTAAGACCACATTCCTGAAAGGTTTCTTCCCTATACCCAGTGGGAAAGAAGGCCATGAAAAATCCAAACAAGAATGTCTTTCCTGACCAATGCATCTAATGTCAGAATATTCCCTAATGACTTCCTCATTAACCATGCTTGTTAGTAGGTAGATTTACTAATTTTCTTTCCTCTATTTCAGTTAATGAAATTTGTGTGCGTGTGTGTGTGTGTGTGTGTGTGTGTGTGTGTGTGTGTGTATGTATGTGTGTGTCTGTGTGTGTGTGGTGTGTTGCAGTTCCTCAGGCACAGTCTGTCCTAATTTTTGTTGGGTTTGGTTTTAATTTCCCTTACATTTTGTACCATAATGTTTGAGTTAAGGTAAGAGTTCTTGTCAGGACCTCTTCTCTCCTTCCACCATATAGAAGATTGAATGTAAATTACTATTAATTTGGTGGCAAGTGCCTTTCTCTATGTGTTATCTCAGAGAGCCCTCACCTTGGTATTAAGAGACAAAAACTCTCAAAAAATCAACACTCAAGTTTGGCTACGCTAGCTGGTCAACTGCTTCATAGATCCTTTTGTCTAAGTTCATAAACACTAGGATTATCACTCATTGCCACAACCATCTTTTAAAAGTATGTTTTTTGGGGCATCAAATTTTGTACAGCAAACAGTTTACGTACTGTTCCATCACCCTAGCTGATCTATCTTTCTAGCCCGGTTTCTCTTCATTCAGAACTTTAACAGGTCCTATACGAAACATGTTAGTTTGAATGACTCACATAGAATCATATTTTTCACTACTTGGTCCTCAGTTATAAAACTGTTTGTGAAGGAATAGGAGGTGTGGCTTTGCTGGAGAAAGTGTGTCAATTGGGGTAGTAATTATGGTTTCAAAAGACTCATGTCATCTCCAGTGTACCTCTTTGTCTTCCAGCTGTGAATCAAGATATAATCTCACAGTTCTTCCTGCCACAGTGTCTATTCTCCACAGCCATGAACTCTAAACACTCTGAAAATGTAATCCAATTAAATGTTTGCTATTATATACTTCTTTAGTCATAGTAGGTGTTTTATATATAGAAAAGTAATACAAAAGTAAAGAAACTTCAGATAAATTTATGTGATTAAACTGTTACAATTTTAAGTGTTGCTCCATTCTTTTCTCTCTCCTTTCATCCATAAACCTGAGATGCCCTTTCTAAAGGTGGCTATGTTCCCCTGACATTGAGTTTTGCACTTACACTATTTGTTTGTTGGTAAGTGCCAGAAAAGCTGAAGTAATGATAGGCTAAAAATTATTGTACCTTAATATGTTCACATGTTATCATTGTCTATATGATATATAGAAAAAAGAAAATAGAAAACTAGAGATACTTCAGAGTTTAAGGAAAGTACTTATTTTCTAATTTTAATGAAACTAGCCACATTTTAATAATTACATAAATCATAAAGCTGGAGACTTATTATAAGAGTTGATAATATTTTAATAACTTTTAATTCATATTTAAATATTTTTGGAGACCTGGTACATGTACTTATATGATAAGCAATATATTGTGAAAAATACTTTTAAAGACTATCTGAAAAATTAATGAGTTAAATTCATTCCATTTGTTTTATCCTAAAAATACGAACATTCTTTAAATATTTCTCTTCACCTCTCTCACATCAGAATTTTCTCATGGACCATTTTGATTCAGAAATAATTTATAATGGATTTGAATAAGAATACTGTGAATAATGTAGCATAATGTATTTCTCATAGTTATTTTATTAGGTTCTTACACATTAATGATTGTTGAGGATCAAGTTACATTACCTCAAATATGAGTATGAAAGACTAAGACATTCCACTGCAAAATACACTTCTCTCATATGTTTTGAATTATTCTGAGAAATTATAAATATAGAGGTAGCTTTTAAAAAAATTTAAAACTACTTAAAAAAACCTGAAGAGTAAAAGCATCTATGACAGAAATGGGGCTGCTCAAGATAGTGGGTTTTTTTTTAACAATATAATTACATTTTCTCCCAATCGTCTTTTCGCAGTCTTATTCATGTTTGTTCTCTCTTAAATCAAATTCTTTCATTATTGTAACATATACTTCACATATTTATATTTTATTTTATTGTATTTAAATTTAATATAAATATTATATTTAATATACAACATATTAACATTATAAAATAATACATCATAGTCTTGTAATTATTATATATTTAATATAATAATAAATGTATGTGATATTACATACATTTGTACACATACACATATATAAATACAACTATACACATATGAATACATACATACAATGCACAGACATACAAAGGCATGTATAAGTATGCACGCGGACATTTCAGTAATAATACCATACAGCTCCTATCTACATCTAGCTTTACACCACAGCATATCAGTGACTGTGAATACAACAGTGCATATCACTTTAATCTGCCCCTTTCCAAGCCTGCAGGCCACCTGCCTGAGTTTATGAGAATTCTTGGTAGAATAAAAATTATGAAAAGAACTGCTTCATGAAGAATTGATTCAGAAACCTGCCACAGGAACAACTAAGCTGTACTTCTGGAGGAGATGATCTCACTTACACATGGATACTTGGAATACAGACTTTTGCTCCTTATTTGTATATGAGCCTTCCAGCAGCAAACTGGACTATAGTTCAGCATGCCACAGTAATCCTGGAACATAGCAATACTAATTATTTACCAGTTAGTGCCTTGGTGGTAATAGCTACAGGAGAGGTCATGTGAGTGATCCAATGAAAGAAACAGGGAAACAGCTTCTGCAAATCCATTGGCTGGTTCTCAGAACTTAGGGGCAATCCTTTTGAGGTTCTAAAATCTTTATAAAGAACACTGGAAAAATTGTTTAGTTAATAGAATACTGGTGTTTTGGGTATGAATACCTGGCCTTGACCCCCAAAAAGTTCATAAAAATTCAATCATGATGACCAAAACTTGTGCTCTCAGAAACAGCAAGATAAGAAGTCAAGACAGAGGTCCTAGAAACTTGCTGACCAGACAGCCTAGCTAGCTTGATGAATTCTACATCAATGAGAAACCTTGTCTCAAACAAAAAGTATAAAGTCACTGATGAACCACATGCATGGTTAATTTTACACCTTCATATGCACACATGCATGTATGTATGACTGCACACATATATGAATGCAGACATACACAAACATTTTGGGAAAAATTTAAGGAAACAAAAGTTGTTGTGTGTTTTATTTCAGGTTTACATTGTTGTGAAGAGTCACCATGACCATGACAACTCTAACAAGGGACAACATTTAATTGGGGATGGCTTACAGGTTCAGAGGTTCAGTCAATTATCATCATGGTGGGAAGCATGGCATCATCCAGACAGGCCTGGAACTGGAGGAGCTAAAAGTTCTACATCTGGTTTTGAAGGCAACCAGGAAAATACTGAATCTCTCAGGCAGCTAGGAGGAGGATCACAATGACTCCTTTCCTCTATCAAAGCTACACCCCCAATAGTGCCACTCCCTGGGCCCAGCATATTCAAACCATCACACTGTCCAAGTTAGTACAATGCATGTGAAATATATGCAATGTATCACATCTTTAGAAATACACTTAGAAAAATCACTGAACTACAAAGAAATGAAAACAATAGGTGTAGCCACTTAAAATAATGATGATAAACGTTGTTTACTAAGGACTTGTCCTAATAATTTGTTTCAAATTAATATGCTAATTGTGCAAAATCTCTCTTATTTAAATGTAAATTTTATAGGTTTCTGTGTGCATACTTCTAGCATTCTACTGATACTACTCTTCAATTTTGCCCATGCTTGGTTTGTACTGGTCTGATATAGAACAAAGGACATTTGTCTATCCCAGGCAAGGTGCAGGGCTTGCAATCCCACATGCTGCAGCTGGTAAGAGGCAGGAACATCTCTCATGTCCTTTGAGACAGCTCTCACCACAAATGGAAATGGGTGAATGGATGAGGAGGGCATCTCTTCCTTGCCATGTGGCTGCCTAGGATATGAGAGGCAGGGGCATCTCAATTATGTCCCCTCTGTCAGGATCATAGCTACTATTCTGCACAAGCAAAGAGTTGTGGGACAAGCTCACCACAGTGCCTCAGTTAGAATTTCAAACAAGGGGCATATGAAAGATCCTGGATGGTAACATGGGCCTAAGATATTAACACAAACCCAGGCTTCCATAGAGCTCTAAACTGAGACAGGGTCCCAGGAAACTGCCTGGGCCAAGATGTCCAGTGGCCTCAGATAACAACACGGGCCACTCAGATAGCATGTGCCCCCTCAACCCTCAGATACCCAGACTATAGATATAAGCTTGGCCTTTGGTAGAAACTAAAGCCAGAGACATCAACACAGAGTCCAGATGCAGCAGGATCACCAGAAACTCAGATATAGCCCTTAGCAAAAGTCCTGTCCAGTATTTCACCTTGATCTTCTCATATTTGTCTGTTCAACATTCCTGCTGAGTCTCCAGTTATACATTTCTCAAAAGTGTACAAAGCTCTCAATTCTACTACCTCTTCCATCTCCCCACCACCTAATCCATCTTTTCTATCTCCCAATAACACATTTCCCCAATGTACTGACACCTGGTGCAGGTGCTTCAGTGCCTTTCTTTGAACTGCCATGAATCTTGCTTTGTTTTAATTTGTGTGTACATGGGGGTGGTGGTGGAGAGTGAATCAATGAATGAATAAAAGTGCAGATACCCATGGAGGACAGAAGGAGGTATCAAATCTTCCAGAACTGCAATTACGAGTAGTTGTGAGCTACTGGATATGGGAGTCGAATTTGTGTCCTATGTAATAATGGTGTCCACTTGTGGTAAAAACAACTGAGTGACTACTACTGGTCCCAAAGCGTTCTCACTCTGTGGAGAGCCACACAGTCCTCGGGCCTCGCAACTGGCTGCTTCTTTGCCATACTTCTTTCTCACACTGGCCCTTTGGCAGTTTGTTACCACACCTAGCACATGCATCACATTCTGCGGGCCACTCTGTAATGGCTCCATACCACACTAACCCCTCTATTCTCTAGCAACCCTCTCCCAGCTCTATCAGACAGAAACTCTGCTCCCATAACCTGTAGCCTGGTAAAATCAAAGCTCCGGAAACTTGTAATTTATCCATCAGACTTATATGATAAATTCTCAATCCATAATACATCCACAAAATAAATTGACAACTAGTTGATATAAAGATATAAGCCACTCACCTAGATAAGACAAATTGACCTATGAAACCCTTAAAAATAATCATAATTTCCTAAGGCCAGTTAAAATATCTGGATCTAGATCATCCTTCTCTGGCTCCATCTTGATTCTCCCTCCTTCCTCTTCTCTCCTGCTTTACATAAATATTGCCCCCACCCACTCTCTACTGTGTAATCCTCATTGACCTAACTAGTGCCAGCCCTCACCTGCATATAGATATCAACCTACACACACTCTTTATAGCCAAGACAACTCTTTAGCCCCTAAAACAAAGGTTTTTAAGTTGACTAAAATTACAGTAAAGTAGAATAATTTTATTCTGTCTTTTGTCACAATATTTTAGAATTTAATATCATTATTTCTTGTTAGGGTGTCATTGCTGTGAAGGGTGAACATGAAAAAAGCAATTCTTATAAAGGCAAACAATGAAGTAGGAATAACTTAAAGTTTCATAGATTCAGTCAATTAATATTGCAGGAAGCATGACAGTGTATAAGCAGACTTGGTAATGGAAGAATTAAGAGTTCTACATCTTGATTCAAAGACAACCAGAAGGGGATACTCTTTCACATTAGACATAGCTTGAGCATGTGTGTGCATGTGTTTGTGTGTGGGCATGTGTGTGAGTATGTATGTATGTATGCATATATGTATTGAGTGTGTGTCTGTGCATATATATATAAAGCATATATCTATATTACATTTTATATATATATATATATATGTATATATATATATATATATATATATATATATGATCTCAATATCTTACCTCTATAGCAACACATTTGCTATAACAAAGCCAAACATCTTCTCATAAGACCACACACTAATAAGTGCCACCTCCCATGGCCCAAGCATATTCAAGTCAGCACATTCCACTCCCTGGACTACATAGCTTATTCAAACACATGAGTCTATGTAGGCCATATGTAGCCATAGCATAATGAAAAATCCACTTAGTTCGGCTTCAAAAATCTCATAATCGATAACAGTCATCACAATGTTACAAGTTTAATTCCAAAGTCTCTTCTAAAATTCATGTAATATTTTAATTGTAATCCTATGTAAAATTAAAATAAAAAAAGCAAATTTTATACTTCTAAAATCACAGGATAAGTATGACCATTGCAAAGCTTCATAGTCAGGAAATGTTGGACCAAAGCAAGACCAAAACCCAGCTGAGCAAACCCTTCAAACTCTGCATCTCCATGTATGATATCCAACTTCTTTCAGCTTTGTTTAGTGCAACACAGCCTAGTCCAAGCAGGGTAACAAAAGGCACAGGTTATCAGGAATGAAGATATGGGTCATGCCTCCAAAGAAGGAACAAAGACCTACTGAGTGTAGTTAGAAATACCATCTAAGGCCACAACACCAGTTAGTTGCAGAGATGACAATCACACATGTATGAATGCTTTTAATTTATTTTGTTAAGAACACATTTGTATAGATATATGTGTTTTCTTCCAGGTTTTTAACATCAACTAAGAAAATACCAATCAGTATTTAAGTTGAAATACTAAATGTTCCCAAGGGACATTGACCTATTCTAAATTCACAATCCATTTGCAATTGTACAAGGGATAGTATATCATTTTATGTGTATTTATGAGCTGGTAATTTTTCATTTAGACATGGGATACGATGTGTAAGTTGTCATAGTGTCTCCTAGCTGTCACCTTGACTACATTTGGAATGTTTTGAGACCTTCTTGATCAATGCAACTAATTTAACTATTTTCACCTGAGCCTCAGACAGGTTGTGCTCTGACAAGGAAAAAATGCAGCAATATTCTTCACCAAAATATCACAAAAGTCTCCTAGCCACATACTAACATTCTTCTCTAAAACCTAGCTTCCACAGTTCAAATCACCATCAACAATATAGTCTCTCATCATCCTACTAGAATCACCATTAACACCCACTTAAATCAGTTCACTGTTTTCCAAATCCAAATTCCACAAATCCATATTCTTCTAAACAAAAGTATGGTGAGACCTATCACAGCAAACCCCTCAATTCCTGGTACAAACTTTTGTCTTGACTGATGACCTTTTCTGGCCTTTCACAGTGTCCAGAACAGCTTCTTTTCATGAAACCTTTATGTCTTCAAAGCCAATACATCCTGGGTAATTTTTGAACATTACCAAGTTCAGCTGCCAGCATGATTCCTATCTCTGGAATACAGCTTTTTAGTGCTTTCAGAAAATAATTGCTAGAAGGCTTCACCTCAGTAATGTGGTCTCTTCTTAGTCACTGATAATTTCTTAGCACTATCTAACTAGCATCAGTTGTTGGAGTAAAAATTTTTATTCTTGACTCTAAAGCCAGAGACACATGGCTAAACCTGCCAAATTCTGATACTTGCTGGGGCTGAAACATGGCCTCTTTTTTCTACTACATATTAACTGGCTTTCTGTTGTTAATGGGTTTCTTCATTATTTAAGCTTAGATGTCCTGGAATGTGTTCTTGAACTCAGGGATCTGCATGTCCCAGTCTCCTTAGTGCCGGGATTAAAGCATCATACCACCAAGCATTTCTTCCTTTTCACAAGATTGTTATAAGTTCAGGATTTTAGTTTATTCCAGATATTTCATTAATTTTATTTAAGATGACACTGAGAAAAGCCTTAACAATAAATTCCTTGTCATTTTGACACACAAACCTATCTCCTTATTTTCAAATGAAAATAATACCCAGGTCAAAGTACTGTATTATATGATAAAACTATATCTTGCTCAAACTTAAATGCATAACAATAAGGTTTGTTACATGGTATCTTGCCCCAAGGCCAACAGCCCCTTAATTTAGTTTAATATCCTTCAAGACAACATTTAGCCTAACACCATTTAATCTTTGAACTATCCATTTTGAATTTTTCCTTTCTTGGATTGCTGTATTTGATCAAAACACTCTTCAAAAGAGTGAACCACTAGGCTGGTTTGAGATTTCTTTTGACAATGCAATTAATCTAAATATCCTCACTTTAGCCTCAGGCAGACAATTCAGATAAGCAAAAAGAAGTTATGTTCTTCATCAACATAACATAAGAACATTCTCTAGAACATAATAAAATTCTTCTCTTCTGAAACCTCTTGAGGCAGACTACCACAGTTCAAACTACTCTGTCTTCCATGATTCTACTAGCATGGCCCATTAAACTTCACTTAAAGAATTCTACTGCTGTTCTAATCCAAACTCCCAAAATCCACATTTCTCCAAACAAAAGCATGCATCTGGCCTATCACAGTATTATCCCTGTTCCTTGGTATCAACTTCTGTCTTGGTTAGGGATTCATTGCTGTGAAGCAATAACAGGACCAAGGCCTTATAAATGCCAACATTTTAATAAGGATAGCTTAGAGTTTCAGAGGTTTAATCCTTGGTAGGTAGCATGGAATTGTGAAGGCAGACTTGTTGCTGGAAGAGTCAACAACTCTATATATTGATCTAAAAGCAGTCAAAAGAAGACTGTGTCCTGAAGGCAGCCAGGATGGAATATTGATCCATACTAGGCACAGCATAAATATCTATCTATCTATCTATCTATCTATCTGTCTGTCTGTCTGTCTGTCTGTCTGTCTGTCTGTCTGTCTGTCTGTCTGCCTGCCTGCCTGTCTGTCTGTCTGTCTGTCTATATCTACACACACACTTACACATTCATATATGTATGTATATTCTTGGGCCTCAAAGCCAGCCCTCTACAATGCCATATTTCTTTTAACAGGGCCACACCTTCTACAAATGCCAATTATCAGGAGCCAAGCATGTTCAAAACACCACAGATCAATATTTATTGTTTTATGCTTTAAAATCAGTTTAAGAGTATTGGGTTTTCATTCAAAATTTTTGTATATTTACAAAGTGCTGAATCAACTGAAATGCAACTTATTTTTTCTTTACAATTATTTTACCTTTCTTACTAGACTCTTTTTATAAAGAGAACTATCAAGAGAAAAGAGAAATTGCTTCTCAGAAGTTACTTTGTTTCAAGACTGGGATGCAGGCCCTTGCATCCTCAAATAAACTGACACTTACTGAGCTAATTCGGTTATAGGTGCTCATAGAAAAAATTAAAACACCAGTCCTTCATTGTGATTTACTCTCACATCTCTAAATATTCATGTTAAAATACATATTTTCATTTAACTTTTAAGCACATCGGGAAAATCTTTGTAATATAGAATGTGCAGAGTGATATGTTCCTTGAGAAATAAAAATGGAGTCAAACTCATCCCTGCCAAAGAAAACAAGCATCTGGAACATCACTAAATATTAAATTTAGTTTTCAAGATACTGCATGGCAAACTGCTTGAATAATATGCAATATCCACACACAATAAAAGTTATATAGTTATTCTGTAATGCCAATATCAGTTACTTCCCCCAGGTAACTAGAAAATAAAAACCGCAGGACAGTGCATAGGGGTGAAATTTCAAAGAGATAAAGTGGAAAATGGTATAGCTATTTAGTTCTGACATTGCTGACCTGAAATTAGAGAAAGATCTTATATTATCCATTAGGTTATGCATAGAATTCTCACCAGGCCTACATTGCCAATCTATCCCAAGCCTTCTGGCTAATTTGGAAAGTATAAAGGAGATTCACTCTTAAGAGTGCTAAGTAGATAAAAGTTCTGACTCAGCCTACTCATAACATTTAACTTAGTATGAAAATACTTGCTGTCCCAGGCACAGTACTCATAATTTACCTGTACATGATTTTATAAAAACTGATTAAAAATGTTAATTTTTTAAAGTAACATTGGGACTTGAAGGCTCAGAATTAAAAGCCAAGTTCCAATCCCAGGCCTCACATGAGGCATCTCCTGCTGCAGAATCATCCTCTTCTGGCTTCCTCATCCACTTATCTCACATGCTTATACCACATACAACACACATATACAATTAAAAGTAAAGTAAGTCTTAAAGTTTTAACGTAACTAGTTTTATTTCATCATTCTTTAAGATCACAGTTTTCTCCTCTGACAAAAGCAAGACAACCTTTTAAAAATGCTGTGTCTGTGGAGTATGTGTGTGCTTGTGTGTGTGTGTGCCCACATGCATGTTCATATGTGTCATTACTACTTAGAGTGTGTATCACAGTCAGATAAGCCACCCACTAAAAACACTGAGAATGAAACATGGCTCCTCTGGCATTCTGTAATTCATGTTAAGTAATGCTTTTGGACACTCCTGGGATACATATCAAAGGGAATGGATCTAGAGTTTCACATATCTATAGCACCTCTCTCACCTTTGATACTATCCCTGCTCTACTGATAATATCCTAATACTAGATCATGACATGCTGACCACTAGTTATTACAAGTCAATAAATAATATTACATGAAGTATTAAGGCTTTCCCAATAGGGTACATTTTCAACCCAAAATCTAATTAATATACTCATAGAAATTCAGTGTAGACATATCATGCTCTGTCCTCCTAATCTAAATTCCTAGATTCAGCTGATACCCTTTTCCTAGGTTTACATCAATGTAAAATTGGAAAATCATATGCATTTGTTCTGGAGTATAAGTGCTAATTTCATTGTCAGATTTCAAACGGTTTCTCGTGATATATTCCACTACAGGGAGTCTGGTTAGGAATGAGTCCTTAAGGACATCTTTAGAAAATGGAAAACTTTTCAAGACACTTGCAAATAGAAGTTTACATCTTAGACTTCAAGCCAAGATGATTTATTTTCTCATACACAGAAGAGAAGGGTTATTGCACTAGCCAAATCTACCCACTCTGACTTAATTCAAGTTTCAGCTTCTTTAGTTCTAGTTTCAAGATTCTGATTTTTCTTAGAATCTACTCTACTTTTCTCTTGAGAAATTTGTTTGAAAATTATGGGTGAACTCACATTGTAAATCCACATCCTACAGAATTAAATGTTCTGTATTTTTTTTTTCCACTCTGTCCTTTAGCTATAACAAACAAGAAATTCTTTGAGGACACTGAAGAAACACTTCATCTTTTGTATATTGATATAAAAATTTCAAACCCTAAATTTGCCATTCTCTTTCTATGATTGTTCTAGAACCATGGATCATAGTCATCTTACATTATAGATTTTATGGTCGTCATTTCTGAATTAATGCCCAAGAGCTATAGTCAATTGTTTTCTAAGATATTGACATCAAAAGGCACTTCGTTACAGGGGCTGAAGAGATAGCCCTGTCAATAAAGTGCTTGCTCTGCAAGCAAACAGAACTGACTTCAAAGTTCCATCACTGACATAAAAAGCCAGGCACCGTGCCACACTCCTATACTTCTAGCATAAAGGTACAGAACTGAAGAATCCATAGTTCTCTCTGGTCATCCAAAGAACCTAAATCTAAGACTTAAATTCAGTAAAAATCTCTGTCTCAAAAACTAAGATGGACAGAAATATAAACCGCTTGCCTGCCTCCATGCTTATGTATATACATATGAGCATACACACACACACACACACACACACACACACACAAACTCAAGAAAATTATTACACTTAGCCATACATTTTATTTGTAATAATTTTTAATCTATGATATCATAGCACGTCATGGATTCCTAGGATCTGTTATCCAAAATGAAGAATGGCCTACTAATGACTTGGTTATCATAAATTGAAAATTTTAAATGATTGTATGCTATCATATAGTATACAAGCTCACCACACACAAAATTTACTGAGACTGACTGAAATAAAATCCAATGTATAGTATGTGTTTCAATAAAACAGATGTGCCTAGAAATCTAATAGAGAATATGGAAGTATCTCTTTTCTTCCTGATAATTGTGAGTCCTGTTATAGAAACTGTGATTCTTGTTTCTAGTATACTAAGTGCTATTTGTTTGTAGGTCTTAGTCCAACACAGGAAGACAACTTCTAAAGGACACAGGTAAGTCATTAAATTGAAAGTTAGACTGTCAAGAACATGTCATCAAGGAATGATATCAACTCTGTGGGAAAATGTACAAAGGTAATTGAGTGAGATTCTGCTTCACAGCAGCTAGGGATATAGCTCTGAAATGTAGTGCTCACCTAACATGGTAAAATACCTGGTTTTCAACCCCAGCATCACACACACCTGGTGTGGTGGTGCACACTGTAACCTCAGCCCTTGAGCGTTGGATACAAGAGCATGGGAAGTTCAAGGTCATCCTCAGTTACAGGCTAGCCAGGACTACAAGTAACCAAGTCTCAAATTCCAGTTATCTTTCACAAAAGGGGTAGAAAATTAGATGAGTCTCCTGGGATCTACTTAGAGCTTTCTTAGCTCATAGCAAAAGCTAATAAGACCTTAAAGCAAAGGCAAGAACAAGGAGAGTTAGTGAAGAGTCATACCCTTTAGCAATGATAATTTAGGTCACCCCATTAAGAAAGAGAACCTGAAGCATAGCATATGAAGTAATCATCATGGTCATAGGAGTCATTGAATAGGGGATAGAAGAAGCACAGATGTAACCAGTGGCAGATGTAGCAAATGTTAAGACAATTGCATATATTTCTGAATATTATGTAATTGCTTATTCCTCATTGCCATTAATATTTTATATAAGGAAAATGGGTTGCCATTAGTTTTAAATTTACTTTTAAATGGTGAGCTGTTCAAACAGAACTATAACTTTCAGAGATGAAAATGATAGGAACTTAAATCTTTTCATTTAAGGATGGTGTATCAGTCTCATCTTTCTTTTCTTTTTAGTTTTGCAAATAATTTTACTGCCCTGCAACTGACAATGCTTCTGTTGCCTGCTAAGTACTGACATTATTTTTCAAAGAACCGTGATACTTTTTGGAGATAAAGGGAATCATTCAGAAAAGCAATTGCTGTACAGGAATGAAGGAATAAATTTGATACCTTGAGCTCATATAATATGACAAGTGAAGTGCCATATTTATGTAATCCCATCACTGATGAAGTAGACACAGAAGAATTCCTAGGGCTCACTGACTGACCAATAGAGTCTAATCTGTAAGTACCAGGTTCATCGAGAAGCTGTCTCAAAAAGTAAAGTAGAGAATGATTGAGGAAGATACCCAAAGTCCACCTCAGACTTCCATATGTATGCACACATTTTGAAAATCTGTATATTATACTAGGCTATAGATTTACTGAGTGAAATTCATAAGTAGAATTAGTCAATGTCTCATCAATATATTTTAAGCATCTTCACTATTGTTTATTATTAGTCAAATCACTTAATTCTCCTGGTGTGTGTGTGTGTGTGTGTGTGTGTGTGTGTGTGTGTGTGTGTGTGTTGCCTTTGATTTTTGTTATTTGGGAATTGTGCATGCTCCTAGCCCTATTGTTTTGTAGTTGTTGAATCAGATAGATAGTTACAGAATCACAGACCATAACCATTTGTTCTCAAACCAAAACTACTTGTATTTGAACTACTGCAGTCTCCTACTTACTATTTGTGGACCTTTGGGAAAGTGATATCCTTCCTATGTCTGTGTGTGTAATGCGTATAACAGATTCACAAGGCTATCTGAAATATTGGACATCATTGATGGGAATAAACTGTACCTACAGTGTTCATTCTGCACATTCCATCCTCATTTGTTGTGTGAGTCTGTGAATCTGAAAACCACAATGTACAGCAGGGCTATAAAATGAGGGTTTGTGCCTGTCTCTGAAATTTTTCTGCCCTGTTGCCTGTGATCTGGAATACCATCATTTCCTGTTAGACATCATCCACATATGTTTGTGACAATATGCACTGTGCTGGGAGTCTTAATTAATGTGGTTATTTTACCTGTGATCTGTGAGACACTTTCCACCTCAGGGCAAGAACTATCTGCCTTCATCCATTTTTCATATGGACCATGAGTTAAACAATAGGACTAGCATATGAGATCCATGAAATGAGTTCAGATTTTAGAGTGTCACATTGGATAAGTGGCAAGAAACTCAAAGTGTGACCTTAGTCTGCTGCTGTCAAATTGCTTGTTGGAAACTGAAACCAAACTAACAGGATCCAAGCACCAGGCCAAAGGTTCTGTCCAGGGAGGAGGCTTGTCCTGTGTCACCAGCTGGTCTGGTCCTCAATAATATTTTGTGAAATCTATTTGAGAGTCATATTTTAGCCACAAACTCTATAACATTTGAAGGGTAAGTACAAACCAAAACAACATGCTGTTTGCAATGGTCAGATTTGAAAATTTAAAAACCAATAGTTGCTACCAGTCACATTTGGGGAGAATGGGAGAAAAAATGAGTTTGTTATTCACGGAAAACAGGTATGCAGGTAAGTACCAATATGTTCTAGTTTCACTTCTAGTTGCTATGATCAAATGTCCTGACTAACAGTAACTAGGAAGGCAAGGACTCATTTGTTTTGTAGGACTGGGTCACAGTTCATGACTGAGGGAAAGTCAAGCTGATTAGCTGAAAACAGTTAGCTATACCATATCAATAGTCAATAGCAGAAAAAAAAGAATAAATTTTTTTTGATAAATTTTATCTGGCTTTCTCTTGACTTATATACTTCATGACCTCCTGCCTTGGGAATGGTGTCACCATAAAGGTCTGAATCTTAGCAAACCAATTAATCCACAGGACATCCTCATCTACACAATTCCTCAAATGAAGCTCTCTTCCAAAATAATTCTGTGTTCTATCAATTTGATAGTTTGAAGTAGTCAATAGACACTGTGCAAAAGATTGTTTAGTAACCAGAAAAAGGAAAGGAAAGATCAAAGTAGTTCACTAGGTTAGAGCTCAACATTTTCACATTAGAAACGCAACTGAACAAAAAAATCCAGTACTCAAAATAATTAACTTAAAAAAAATACTCAGTAATGTCAGCATTTTAAAAGATTGTGACAAGAAAACTCAGGGACTGGTCTGGCTGAACCTGACTTCTTGAATCATGGACTGTTACCTAAGTCAAATAACACTCTCTTTCTGAAACACCTAACTATGAGTAGACACTTTAAAGTGTCCATGAGTATGAGAAACATGGAAAGGCAGCATCTGGGGCGAGTGCAAAATGTCACTGCTCAGCTAGGGAAAGGGAAGTCATTGTTCTACACTGGGCTTTTTTTTTCAAAGCCAAAGCTCCCTCATCTGGAAGGACACGGCTTGTGAAATGGTTTAGGGAGCTGAACAATGAGCTTTAGTGTATGAAGTAAATATATTTCCTCTAAAAGCATAATCATTCCATCATCAACTTCCAAGTATGGTTGACAAAGTGACTCAAGGCTAGTAAGATAGGTTGGTGTGTGTGTTTTCCATTTCCTTTTCCTGTTTGGATTTTTTTAATTGCTTTGCACACATATGAGAGTAATGTTTATAAGGACACATGAATGCAGTACATGATGAGTCAAAAGGATAGTTTTGAATACCCTGGAACAGGAATCACAGCACCTGTGACCCATGGTGTGATTGTGTTGGGAACCAAATTCTGGGTCTCTCTGCAAAAGCTGTGTTCTTAATAGCTTGGCCATCTCAATAGCCTCATCACCTGCTATGATTTATGTAGATACTATCCCATGAGAAAACGGAAGCCAGGGAAGAATTCCTAAGTAGCCTTAGACACTGCAATGCAAAGCAATGAGCCTCTGTGGAAAGCCCTGCATGGTAACAACTCCCCTCCCCCGGGAGCTCATCTTAGGAGCATTACTATGCAATGTGAATTAAATCTTCTGTGCATAGCAGCTGCCATGTGCTCCAGAGTCATTTGTCCTCATTGTGGAGGCTGAGACTTTCGGTATCAGTGACCTGGTATATGTTGCACCTGTGGGAGCTTTAGGGCCTACATAAGCTCAGTGCTGATAGAAGTTGGGGTCCTCTCTTGGTGAAGGCTGAATTCCAGCACCAGGTAGTCCTTCTATCATCACAGAACCACATCAATTTGTGTACCAGGGAACACATATGAATATGAAAGCATGAAGAAAGGGAGTAGTCGAACAAAGAATTTGTAAAGACACACTAACTAAATATCACACTACAGAGGAAAGGGAAGCAGCCATCTGTAATTAATTGCCCCTGGAAAAAAAGAGTCAAAAATGCAAGAAGGGTTCAAGCCTAGTCTAATGTACCAAGAAACGTCCAGGCCAGTCAGAACTACATAGTAACACTGTATCAGAAAAAAATAATAATAAGCTATAGGAAGGGCCATAAGGTGCAAACAGCTGCACCAAAGACTCAAAGAAGCTGAAGGGCAAAGTGGGAGCTGAGAGATGGATTACTTAGTAAAGTGCCTGCTGCAGAAGCATGAGGACCTATATAAATACCCATGTGGACAAAGTAGGTGCAATGGCCCAAGGCTATAATTCCAGAATTGAGAAGGTAACGACAGGCTGATCTTGGGTTTCACTGTCTAGTTACCCTCTCTGGTGAGCTCTACTTGTACAGTGGGTGACCTTCCTCAAAAAACAATATGGATGCTTCCCATGGACAGACAATAGTCTGACCTCCAGCCAACCTGGCAGGAATGGAGATATTCTAAAGAAGAAGTCAACTGTTAACTACCAGCCTTTGAATCAGTGAACTCCACTGAATAGGGTTTCCTCAGTTTTGTGCATGGCTAAGAGGACAGATAAAGATGCAATCCTATTGGTCATCATTGATCATCATAGTCTCTTCCCTGGCTGGTCCAAGATTCAGGCTGTCTTTTGTGCTAGCCTCCTTATGGATGTACAAGTGACTATATAGGAATAAGGAGTTGCAATTATATGAATGTAAGAGCATGTAGCCAGGCACGCACACAAGAAAGCAGCATAATGAAGCCATCATAACTGAAGATCTAACAGCCAAAAGCCAAAATGACAGAGAAAGAATTCAGCTCCTTCGTTCCTCTAATCAACCTGATTTCTTTCTCATTGAATCATCCTTGTATAAATTTATGTCGATAGTGAATTGAAAGAGGCTTTAAAAAATGAAAATTATCACACACACATGCACACTACACACACACAGAGAGAGAGAGAGAGACACACACACTACCACTATTTTTATTTCTTCAAGCATAATTCCAATAATAGCCTCTGTTGTTAAAAAGTGAAATTATTAGGATCCTAGAAAAAAGCAAACCAAGGTAAATATTTAGCAAATTTAATAAAAAGTTTAAAGTATCTCTGCTCCTGTCTTTAGAATGAAGCTCGAACTGTCAGCAAACAAACATTACTGTCAGAAAGTGAAACATTAACTAACCTTCCAAAGCCATATGCCACAGTGTCTATGACTGTGGGGAACTGCAGATGTTCTTGTTTAAAAATAAGCTTTTGCTCACCCCAAACACCCCTGCTCTTAAAACAAATTACATACCCACCTGTTTCCCATTTTGATTTTTATTATGTTTTTATTTTCAAAATTAGCTTACAACACAATTTGTAACTGCATTCTGAACCTTTACACTTATGCCCACATATAACTGTAGCTTTTACCCATCAATGAAGAAATTTGCAACAGATGGAAACTTTTAACAGAAAACAACTGATCCTGTGATACCCATCCCCAGCAGCTCCATCTTCAGGGCAACTGACCCTATAGTACCCAGCCCTACTTGACCTATCTGCAGCACAGCTCCATCTCAATAAGCCCATGGAACCATGAATAACAAGAGTTAAAAGGATTTAAGAGCCAGAGAAACAGGATAGCATCTGTGATATTGTATCTTCTACAAGTGTCAGGAACGTACACCTATAGTCTTGCTAATATGGCTGCCTAAGCAAGACCTAAACAAAAACAGCACCAATAGATTTAATAACATAGTAGAAAAAAAATCACACAGGCTCCAAGCACTGGAAAAATAACTGAACACAGACAGCTAATGACTGATGAGGAAAAGAGAAAATAGTTTTCCTAATTGGTTATTGAATACAAAGTAGTCACTCCTAAAATCATATACATACAAGCAACATTCTACAAACTAAGAAGGTTGCCTGTGTGTTTGTGTGTGTGTGTGTATATATATATATATATATATATATATATATATATATATATATATATTTGCATTATATATTTATTATTTTATATTATAATATAATAAATACAATATAGTATATATGTATATGCCACAAATATTAAAGAAAGAGGTCAGAGACAACCAATTTAAGAGAGAATAGGCTGAGGGATGGTCAGAGGAGGGATTAAAAGGAGGGAGGAGAAAAGAGAAAATCATGTAATTTCAAAAACTATTTTTAATTAAGTTACAAATAAACAAGTTTTGGTAGAGATGATTTTTATTCTTTAATAATTTTAGAGATGATAATATTATATATCATATTCACTTCATATGCCTACCCTCAATGCCCCCCAAAATTATGTGTTTTTTTTTTTTTTTTTTTTGTAACTTACTAGGACTAAAAATACTGTCCATATACAAATGTGTATGGAGCCATCTACTTGATTATGGGTTACTTACCGGAGGCCACAGACTTGAAGAAGTCTCCAGTAGCTAGCAGCCACAAATATGTCCTTAGCTAGAGATGGTTTAATGAGCCCGATTCCTATCTATACTGGAGTGTCAAGTGTCTTGATCTTCTGTGCGTCTTGTTCAGAAAACCAAAGCTGCTATGAGCTCATAAGTGCAGTCATCTTGCATGTCCAGATGTCAGCATTTTTCCCTAATCTCTTCAACATCTGTCTTGTAAAATATCCCTGTCCTCTTTTCCAGTGTTTTTCCTTCATCTTGTTGAGGAAGCTCACAATAAAGTTGTCTGTTTGAGGCGGAACACTTCTCACTCAATCTCTGCTCCTAGGCCAATAAAGAGAGTCACTACTTGTTAAAGTGCAGACTTGTTTCTGTACAGACTTTTTGTAGACATTTCATTTATGTTGATTCATCTCCACCTTCTTTGTATCTCCCCATCCCTCTATTCCCACTGAACCCCCACAATCCTCCTTTTCAGTTTGATCTGTTGTCTTTATATTAAACGTGTTTTTCCAGTCCCATTGGCTTGCTTAAGGTTTCTAAGCCTTAACTCTTATTTACTCCCAGATGCATACACTCATGTAGCACTTAGAGACTAGGATGATCTACTTGTGGTACAAAACAGTGCATTTTTCCTCCCAAGCCTGAATTACCTCATGCCTGGTTTTGATTTAATTTGATTATATAATCCTCATCCCCCCCCACACACACACTTTCTAGTAATAAGATGAGGTCGAGAGGAAAGCTTCTTGCCTTTCTGTCCTTGCCTGACCACGGTCCTTTTGTGAGGGACACAGATTTGTCTCAAGTGGATAATGTGAGAAATGAAAACAGACATTGTTGCCTCTTCTAATCATTTCACGTGATTCTGTTCACATATCCTCCTGCAGTTCCTCACTGCATGTTCCTGGAATTACTAAAAAGTGCTACGAAAGCCAGATGGGTACAGAATGATTCAGGGGCCTAAGGGCTCAGGCAAAAATTGCAGAAAAGCAAACACTCGGTGAGACCATGTGTGCCCTGAAGTTTTGGAAATGAAAGGAGGCCCGTACTGGATTTTACTCTTGAGGGCCATATACTCTGTAGCCCAGAGGAAGCTACTAACATGATGTGAGCCAATGGATGAGATGATATTAAAAAACAATGGCAACAATCGCAACAACAACAATAGCAGTAGCAGCAACAACAGTAACAACAACATCAGCAACAGCAACAACAAAACCTAGAAAACAGAAGCAGACAAACAAACAAACAAAATTGGCCAGGAAGGACCTCCAGCAGCATCAGTCCCAATGCTCCTGCTGGAGGCCAGTAATGCTGAAGACTTCCAGTTGCTACCCTGTTGTTCTCTTACCCTTGCCTAGAAGCTGTCTGAGAGAATATGACTGAATGTTAAAGTAGACTGGAACCCAGAATCCTGTAGCTGGGGCAACTCTGCTAACAACTCATCTTCCTCCCCAAACCTCACCTCAGGTTCTGCTATAAATTCTTTAAAAACACCTGAGACCAGAAACTCACTGGTACCACCCTGCTACAGGTGCTCTCCTTGTTCTCTCTCTCTCTCTCTCTCTCTCTCTCTCTCTCTCTCTCTCTCTCTCTCTCTCTCTCTCTCTCTCTCCTCTCTCTCTCTCCCTCTCTCTCTTTCCCTCTCTTCCCACCCAGGTATCTATAATAAACTACACACTACTCTCCAAAACTGTGATCCATAAATTTCATCCTTGGAATTTGGAGGTAAGAATTCACATGCCACTGGTTTGTGCTGGCTTTAAAGGTTATCAATTTTTCTTAGATCCTAGATCCAAAGCTAAATAAACATGTGAGAGAAAACACTTCTATCAAATTCCAACACACACACACACACATACATACATACACACACACACACACACACACACACACACACACACACAATTCTGCGTATCACTATGGAGAGAGCAGTATTCTCAGAGGAGCAAACCCCCCAACTTCCCTCACTGTTTAGATGACAAGATGGTGAGCACGCCTATCTATGGTATCCCATTACCATCTTCTCTTGTATACTCTAGTCCTGGGAAGGTACAGTAACTGGCAAGGTTCTTCATGATAGCTGCCATTGTACAAGAGCACAAGCATTAAGGCTAACCAGGATGAGCATGGCACCTGGGAATGAGCTTTTGTTTCAGAAGTTCACTTCATGTCAGGGTCAAACTCTAGAGTAAAAAAATAAATGTAAAGGCCATCAATGATGTATAGCCATTCTATAAAGGAATCCCAATCTTTCCATATCTGCTGGTCCTTTACTAAAATAATGAAACTTTATGTATGTCCCTGTTAGCCAGGGCTGTGAAATTTTTGGACACACACCCCCAACTAATTTTTCTAGATTCTTATTGTCTACAGCTTCACAGTGGTTTTGACATACAGATCCCAAGTCAACATACTTCTACCTCCAGCCAGGAATCAGACCACAAGACTGAAAGTATATAGGGTACCAGTCAGTCACTTAGCATCAAACATCCCCACCACGTCTAAAAGCAAATGTACAACAAAGGAATCTCCTACATTGCCATAACATCTCAATCTCCCTAAGCAGCCGCTGTTCTAGCTGCCTGTCTAATGCATTAATAGCTCTGAGAATTAGAAACTTTTTGTTCCCAAAGGATAAATCACGTCAGTGTTCTCCCTAAGCCTTTCTATACTAATTATGTATTTTTTTTTTTTTTAGTTGAGAGAATATACCATGGCCAAGTAGCTGCCAAGTTTTGATATTTCAAATTGCTGCTTAGGAAATTAGCCATGTATGATAAACTGTACCATGTAGGAAACATAAGATATACTCTACCATGCAGTAAGAATATGGTAAATTGTACCATGTGGGAAGCATGTGATGATGGGAACAGTGTTTGTTTATTCATGTTTATTCAGACTCTAGAAAACATGATATATCTCAATTTCAGACAGTAAAATATCTGAACATGTAAAAAGAATGAGAGGAAATTCTAAAAAAAAAGAAAAAAGAAAGAAAGAAAGAATGGTCCTCTGATCTCTACTTAGGCTTGATCTCTACCAAGGCTCTAACCACGTATGTCATTGTAATGAAATAATGTACAGTCATTGGGTTGGAGGCAGTAGTGGCTAATTCCAGCATTACTAAACTGAAGCATCACTGGAAGTATCTCCACAAGATTGTTATTTCATCTGACTAAAAAGACTCACTACATGTTTCTTACAGAAATGTTTTTATTTTACTGCATGCATGTATTATTTTTTTCAGTTTTAAACTTATTTACTGTAAGTGCATGAGTCGTTTGCCTTCCTGTATATATGAAAACCATGTGTGTGCCTGGTGCCTATGGAGAAGATCAGAACAAAATGGCAGGTTTCCTGGAATGAGAGTTACAGATAGTTATGAGCTACTATGCAGGTGATAAGAACCAAGCCTGTGTACCTCTACAAGAGATAAAAGAGCTCTAAATTATAAAGTCAACTCTCTAAGCCTTTATCTATTACTTTTAAATTCCATCATCTATCTTTTATTTGTCTACTATCTATCTGTCAGTCTGTCTAGCTATCTATTTTGTGACAGTTTCATGTGTATGACACTAGCCTTAAACATGAGGAAGGACCTTACATTTTTGATATGCCTGTCTCTGCCAAACTTAAGTGTTGGGATTACAGATGTGTAATGTTACACCCAATTTGTGTGCAATTCTGGAGATGAACTACAGGTCATTGACATTTTAGAATATATTCTATCAAGTGAACCACGTTCCCAGCCCTCAAAGTCCTATAATAGCTGTTTGTTTATCTTAACACTTTTCTTCATTCCTTGTTTGCATAAACACATCACATGTAACCAAATGAATAGCAGTCCCTTAGTGTTTTCTAATAAACATTAAAAATCCAAAATAGTTTGGCTTTCTAAAGGAAGGTCTTCATGATTTTTGGATTTTCATGCTGGTTTATTCTGGATCCAGACAAGACTCCCAGGCTTCAGCTGATTATTTAGTAATTTAAAAACCTAACAATCTTTTTTCCCCTTTGTGATAGATATTTGCTGAAGAAAAACTGGGACATTTGCTGTGAAACATTAATCATGTTCTGCATGTGGCTGATTGCTCGTTTGTGGGAATTGAACTTGTCCCTCTTTTTAAAGTGACTCTTATTTGAACTGGTAATAGTTAGATCTAGAAGCCTGAATAGATTGGGTTTCATTTTTTTTTTTTTTTTGTAAGCACAGGTGTACTCTATTTAAATTGCAGCAGGAAGTATGTATATATAGCAGATCCTTTTTTAGAATGTCAAGATATTGCCTTGGATTTTAGAAGTTAAACAAGAATGAGGACAAAGAGCATGGATAGAGAAGCATGTGCTGGAGTCAGTGTCCACATCTGGGAATGAAAGGTGGTTGTAGCGGAAGCTCTTGTTTGATAGATGGCTACAGTTTCATCTTAGCTCACAGAAGACTGACCTGTGAGAAATAAAGATATTCTAAGTAAAAGTGTTTGCCCCTCCCTGTGCTTATCAGAATTTTGTGTCAATGGATCCTAAGAAATTAAAATTTCCCAACAATCTCCTGCTGAAAGAAAGAAAAGGCTGAAACCTGGTACCAGACAGACAGAAAGTTAGTGTCCTGGAAAGAGACTTCACACAGTTCAGACACTTCCTTAAATTGCCTTGGAAGAGAAAGTAGCCATAAGACAATTATGAATCATGATTCAGTGATGAGAGGACCACATCTAGGCACAAAATACTCAATTATGTCTACCCCTCATTCTTCTGTTTAAACATAAACCCATGTCAGGATGACAAAAATGGACTTGGGGGATGCCTCTTCTTTTCTCTTCTCACTATGTCCACATTGAGTAAATTTCCTTTCTCTAATTTGTGTTTGTGTAATTGGTCATTGAAGGAAGGTTGGCTACCAGGGCTTCAGCTCTTTGACCCTGGCAACTCTACCAACACTTCTAATAGGCTTATGTCAGAATAACCTTGGATACTGAAGGCCCTTAAGTATAAAGGAGGCTCACATTTTAATTTGCTGTGATGTCCAAGAAGTCCTATGGCCTGACTGGCAGCTTCTGTCACAGAAACCACCATGACCCAATAATAACTCTGTAATGTGGCTTGTTTTCAGTCAACTGTAGTACACAAGCTAACAAAGAAATTGCAAGCCAGAAAGTAATGTCCAAGTTCTGCAAAGAAAAATGTTAGGTGAGGCATCAGAGAACAGTAGAACACTGATCTCAAATGTTCACATGAGTGAGTGCTAACAGCCAAAAGCCACAACTGCAGATTCTTATTTCTCAGCAGGTTCGCAACTCCCAAGAAACATCACATTTACTCAAGGGTAAGGTTTTAAAATGTATTCTTGTCAATTTAAACATACCACTTTAAACCCCTGTGGATATGAAAGAAATCAAGTGCCGATTGATGCTAGTACTTCGTACATTAATTACTTATTATACACATTTAAAGTCAAATATATAAGTGGTGAAGTCCCAGGACCCAGTGCAATCTTGTTATGCTCTTAACATTCTGTTTCAGTGCACATCAGCCTGTGTCTAAACCATTTTAAATGAACTGAATTTCGCACAAGCAACACCATATCAAGAGGTTGTATCAAGAATTTCTTCTGAAAATTATTAGAATCTATAAACTGTCTTTACTCTGGTGTTGATCTAAATCTGTGATTTCTTTAGCTTTGTCAATTATGTTTTTGCATTTCAAAAATATCCTTTAATTTATTATAATAATTGGCATGATTACAGGAATATGTGAAGAAAATTAAAGTAAATAGGTTTCAAATTTATTTATTGATTTTAGTTTTTGAAGCTTGGTCATGATATGCATGTAACCCAAACATTGTTCTTTTAAGACTTATGTATTTACAAGTGAGGACTAACTACTCAATGTAGAAATATATAGAGGTCCTCTTTATCAAATGAGGAAACATGTGAGAGATGCAAAGTAAAGTTATTCTGTTTTTCCCAGATGTAATTATGTAAATTAATAAATCTACCATGTATGTTTAAAGGCATGTAAATGATGCCTTCTTCACACAAGTCAGACATAAATAGAGCATCGAGCTTTATAGTTACTGTGATAAAATTCCCTGACCAAAAATTAACCTGTGGACAAAGGGTTTTATTTTAGCTCACAATTCACATCACAGCCCATCCCTGTGGGTAAGTCAAAGCAGGTATTTTAAATGCCTTCACACCACATCTAACTCAAGAACAGAGATAAACCCATGTACACTTGATTGAATGTGGTCAGCCTAATTTCCCCATGCTTATATGGTTCAAGATCCCTTGTGTTGAGAGTGGTGCTACCCACATTGGGCTAGACCTTCTCATGTCAATTAACTTAATGAAACTAATCTTCTACAGACATGCCCACAAACCAAGTCAGTATAGGTAATCCCTCACTGAAGCAAACTTATTGAGTCATTGAAGCTTGTTTCAAGTTGACAATGCTAACCAACATACTCAAATGATTAGGTTATGCTGGGGTGACAAATAACTCAGAAGACACAATCAATGCTGAAACATTTTTATCTCAGTTCAACATATGGGTTTCATTATTCAGAGGACTTTGGAGAAATAAAACATTATGGTGGAAGGGTGTTATGGAGCAGAGATAGAATGCAGGTGAGGAGGCATATGAGGGAAACATGAAAACCAAAACTCAATCCTACAAAGACTTTATCTACTATGCCTCCAACTTTAAACAATGCCATGTGTTTTGAGTTCTTCAAGGGATTAATTTATTGAATGGGTTATATTCCCTGTGATTAAATTTCTCTTCAAAGTTAGATCTATGCTGGCTAGAGACAAAGCCTTTGTGGTACTTGAGGTTTTTGAGAACATATTTTATCTTAACCATAGTGGCCAACAAATACAGAAAGGGAAAACAATAAATGAATATAAGTTTTAAATCTAGAGTAACTGAGGAAGTATCACTAATGTTTTGGAAAAGAAAAGTTGAGTGGATGTTTGCCCAAAATTTCGGAATACCCAAAATACAATTCACAGACCACATGAAGCTTAAGGAAGGAAGACCAAAGTACAGATGTTTCAGTCCTTCTTAGAAGGGGGAACAAAATATTCACAAGAGGAAATACAGAGAAAAAGTGTGAAGTAAAGTTTGAAATAAAGGAAATCCAGAGACTACACCACCTGGAATCCATCCCATATACAGTCACCAAAACCAAACAATATTTAATATACCAAGAAGTGAATGCTGACAGAAGCCTGATATAGCTGTATTCTGAGAGGCTCTCCTAGAGCCTGAGAAATACAGAGGCACATGCTGACAGCCAACAATTTCAAGGAGCACAGAGGAGTTATAGAAAGCCCGAAGGAGCTGAAGGTGTTAGCAACCCCATAGGAAGCACAAAAATATCAATCAACCAGACCCCACAGATTTCCCAGGAATTAAACTACCAGCCAAAGAGTACACATGGCTTCAGCTGCAAATGTAGCAGAAGATGGCTCTATTAGGCATCAATGGGAGGAGTGTTCCTTAGTCCTATGAAGGCTTGTGAAATGCCAGGGAGGGAAGGCAGGAGAAAGTGGGTAGGTGGGTGAGGGAGCACCATCATAAAGGCAGGGAGAGGTGCGATTAAATAGGAGGATTCCAGTGAGGAAACCAAGAAAGTGGATAAAATTTGAAATAAAGAAAATATGCAATTAAAAAGGGCATATAAAAACACAAAAAATAACAATTAAATATTTTTATTTTAAGCAAATTAGAGATTAAAAACAGGAACTATGATTCTAAAGAAAAGTAAATTACATTTTTATAGATTAAGATCTATAAGAATGGAGGGAAGTTTTTATAATAAAAAAGTTCATAAAATTTGGGGTAATAAAAATATAGTGAACCTCTTGCCCGGAAAATTGTTTCCAGCATTTAATTTGAGCTAATGTCTGTCTTTGTCACTGAGATGTGTTTTCTGTATGTAGCAAAATGCTTTTTTCCTGTTTTTGTAACCAGCCTGCTAGTCTATGTTTTTATATGAAGAAATTGAATTCATTGATGTTGAGAGATATTAAGGACCAATGATTGTTGTCTCCTGTAATTTTTATTGCTAAAGGTGGAATTACACTTGTGTACTTTTCTTCTTTTAGGTTTGTATGAGAAGATTTGTTTCTTGTTTTTCCTTGGGTGCAGTTTCCCTGCTTGTGTTGGACTTTTCCTTCTGTTATCATCTGTAGGACTGGATTAACGGAAAGATATTGCTTAAATTTGGTTTTGTAATAGAATATCTTGGATTCTCTACGGTAATTGAGTGCTTTGCTAGGTATAACAGCCTGGGCAGGCATTTTCATGTTTTTAGGGTCTGTATAATATCTGCCCAAAATCCTTTGGCTTTTAAAGTCTCTGTTGAGATGACTGGTATAATTCTGATGGGTTTTCCCTTACCTCTTTTAATATTCTTTCTTCTGTGCATTTAGTGTTTAAATTATTATGTGACACGAAGAATTTCTTTTCTGGTCCCATTTTATTAGTGTTCTGTTGGCTTCTTGTATGTTTCTGGGCATCTCTGTTTTAGTTTAGGGAATTCTCTTTTATAATTTTTTTGAAGATGTTAGCTGGCCCTTTGTTGTGGGAACTTTCACTCTCACCTATACCTATTTTTTTAGGTTCAGTCTTTTCATTGTGTCTTGGAATTCTTGAATATTTTGAGTTAGGAGCCTTTTGCTTGTTCTACTTTCTTTGACATCAGTGTCTTTTAGGGTATCTGCTACTCCTTGAGATATAAAGTATGTATGCATTAGTGGGGGAGGGAGGGAATCTAGGGGTAGCCACTAGAAAAATCTCAAATGCCAGAAACCCTAGAGGTTCCTAGGAGAGTACAGAAAGGACTTTAGTCAAAATACCCAACAAAGTGGAGATAGAACTGGTGGAGACCATATCCAGTGGATAGGCACAGCCCCCAGTTGAGGGAAGTGGCCACCCACCCACCTTAAAATATTAATGCAGATTTTCTCCTCTCAAAAAGAAATGCAGGGGAAAAGAATGGAACAGAAACTGAAAGAAAGGGCATCCAGAGACTGCCCCACCGAGGAATCCATGCCATATGTTGACATCCAACCCAAACACTATTGCTGATGCCAAGAAATACTCCCTAACAGTGGCCCTAAATATCTGTCCCGTGAGAGGCTGTGCCAGAGCTGTACCAATATAAATGCAGATGTACATAGCCGAATATTGGACTGAGCAAGGGCTGGGTGGGGGACTCCAGTGTGAATATTAAGGTAAGGACTTTAGGAGCTGAAGAGGTTTGCAACCATGTTGTTGCAATAATATCAACCAACCAGACCCCTCCCCCCAATGCTCCCAGGAACCAAACCACCAACCAAAGAGTACAGTGAGTGTACCCATGGCTCCAGCTGGATATGTAGCAAAAGATAACCTTATCTCATTTCACTGAGAAGGGAGCACCTTGGTCCTGTGGAGGCTTGATTACCCAAGATAGGAGAATGCTAGACAGCTGAAGAAGGAGTGGGTGGTCAGTTGGGGGAGCATCATCATAGAAGCAGTGGGGAGGGAGAAGGGGATAGGTAAATTGTGGAGGGGAAACTGGGAAGGGCATAATATTTAAAATGTAAATAAATAAAATAACCAATAAATATATAATGAGTTCTTAAATTTTAAACACCAGGTTATACAATTAAATGGAAAACCTTTGTCTTGGTATCCTTTCTTGTTACTGAGATAAAATAAACATACAAAAAAAAATCTAGGGGTAAAAGTTTTATTCTAGCTCACAGCTCAGGGGTAAAGTACTCAATAATGAGGAACTTAAGGTGGCAAAAGCTTGAAACAGCTAGTCACATAGCATCCCAAATTAGAAAACAGAGAGGGATGAATGCCTGATTTAACTAAGCTCCTCGATCTGTTTATATAGTCTAGAATTTTATTCAGGGAGTGATGCCATGCATGGTGGATTAGTCTCCTTATCTCTATTAATGTAATCAAGATAATTCTTCAGAGGGAAGCTCAGATGTTCTTCTTCTGAGTGTCAATTTGACAAGACACACTAGCCATTACACACAATGTAGACTTTTTTATATAAAGCTATCCATATTTGCACTTTCAATCTCCTAATCATACCCAATTATTCTCGACAGCATCATGGGTGTGTCTGTTTAGGAAAAATAGCAATTAAACCATCATTAAATAATAGATGCTAATCTTAAGTTAGATAATAAGTGAAATCATTAGGTCATTAGTGCATTTTTGGGGAGGCATATAGAAATATCTGCAGAAAATGAACATAGACTGCATATGAAAGGGGAGCACTACTCCACTCTTGGTGAGATTGCAAGCTGGTACAGCCACTCTGAAAATCATTCTGGTGGTTCCTGAGAAAATTGGACCTGAGGAACCAGCTATATCCCTCCTGGGCATGTACCCAAAAGAAGCTCCAACATCTAACAAGGTCACATGTTCCACCATGTTCATAGCAGCCTTATTTATAATAGTAAGAAGCTGGAAAGAACCCAGATGTTCTTCTGCAGCGAAATGGATACAGGAATTGTGGTATATTTACATATTGGAGTACTATTTAGCTGTTAAAAAACAATGACTTCATGAAATTCCTAGACAAAAGGATGAAACTTGAAGCTATTATCCTGAGTGAGGTAACCAAAAAGAACACTCATAGTATATACTCATTGATAAGTGAATACTATCCCCAAAAGCTTGGAATACCCAAGAAACAATTCACAGAACTTATGAAGCTCAAAAAGAAGACAGGCCAAAAGGTAGGTACCTCAGTCCTTCTTCTTTTTTTTTTTTTCTTACAACTTTATTTAAAAGACAGAGATACATGTACAGATTTTTAAAGGCATTTTTACATAAAACTATATGAATATATTTTTGTCAGTACTTGATTTTTTTAAAGGTTTGATAGTATGCATTGAAATCTTACTAGTTACAATAAGCACAAAGTACATGTAAAACAAAACATAACATGGAAATAGTCAAAGTATTCTTGGTGCATATAGATTAAACATAATGCTTTTTAAATACCAAAAATTGCTACAAGGCTATTTTCTTAGCTCTTGAGTTATTAATGATTTAAGGTCTAGGTGTATACAACTCTAAAAGAGTGCTATACACTTATTGTTTTTTCTTTTGTTTTTTTTTTTGTTTTTTTGTTTTTTTGGTTTTTTCTAAGAAGGGCTGAGGCTTCCACTTTCTACTTTTACACCTCTTTTTTTTTTTTTTTTTTTTTTTTTTTTTTTTTTTTTGAGCTTTATATGGTCTGTGAGTTGTTACTTGGGTATTCACATCTTTCTGGGGCTAGTATCCTTCTTAGAAGAGAGAACATGAAGAACATCCCATCTGCAGCCATTAAACCCATGCACTATTGCTGATTCCAAGTAATGCATCCTGGCAGGAATCTGGTATGGATGCCTCCTCAGAGGCTCTACCAGAGCCATACTGATACAGAGGAGGATTCTTGCAGCTAACCATCAGACTGAACACATGGACTCTAATGAATATGCTAGAGATAGGACTAAAAAAGTTTAAAGGGTCTGCAATCCCATAAAAAGAATAAAATTATCAACTAACCAAACCTACTACAGCTCCCAGGGACTAAAACACCAACCAATGAGTTGTTATGGAAAGACCCATGGATCCAGGTGAATATGCAGCAGAGAATATCATTCTCTGGCATCAATTAGAGGAGAGGACTTTGAGCCAGTGAAAGTTTGTTTGCTCAGTGTAAGGGAATGCTTAAGTAGGAGAGGGAAGTTGGGAGAGGGAGCACCTTCATGAACACAATGGAGGGGTAGGGGGAAGGGATTGGTGGAAATGAGCTAACACCTGAAATGTAAATACAGAGAACATCTAATAAAAAAAAGAAAATGTTTCTAAAATGTTAGCAAATGCATTAGCAAGAAATTGGTCTGTTTTTCATTCATTCAAGCTAGTAATAGGTAACATGGAGCCTAAAGTGTTATTGAGAAGATAGAATAAGAAAATGAATGTAAGTTTTTAGAATGATATGTGGTAATGTTTCAAGAGTTATGGTATTATTACTGGACTGAATTGTTACTAGAGTCTTTATTGTTGATGTTAAGGTCATGAGACAGATGCACGTAAGACACAGGTTTTTACCCTGGACACTACTTTGTTTTGATTATTCCCTAGCCAACTACACTTGGCCATCTAGCTACATAGTTTGCCCGCATATACAGCACACACATCACGTTTTAGACAATGAAACCAGCAAACTCACAATTGCTCTGATTCTCCTACCTACATTAGGCTACATATGTTCTGACATCTGAACAATAATAGTACAATTTGAAGGGCACTTAGTAACAAGCTTCTCCTTTTTAAAAAAATCCACAGAATGATACCCTAAATAATAATGGGACTCCTGAGTTCTCTCACTCCAATGGCCTGCTCTCAGTCTTGACAGTGAATCCCCCTACAAAATCTGGTACCATGCTTCTTTTGCAATGCTATGTGAGCCCTTGCTTTCAATTCTTCGGATAACAAACCCAGAAAGTGGAAACACCTGACACAGACTCAAATCCCTAGCAATAGTTATGACTGTATATACAGATGTTTCCATGAAGCTGAATCAAAACAGGCAAAGCTCACACTGAGATCAACTTGGTTTCTCACTGTGCTTTGGATGAGCAGCTATTCAAGCTACATGATTTCTGTCTCGTAAATCAAGCTGTCCTGCGATCGTTGCAAGAATAGAAGATATAGTTTTAAAGATTAACTAATAGAATTGCTGCATCTGTAGTCAAAGGAAGTAGCGATATCATCACCTTCATTCCTGAAATATAGAATCAACATTTTCATTGTTATCATATATGGAATTGGTAATTAGTCCAAAGATTATACAAAAAAGAATGTCTAATTGTGGATTCTGATAATTCTTATGTTTAACAGCAAATATAAAAATATACATTATATATGTAGGGTTATAATGCATAAATGAAACAAGTTTCAGTCAAGTTTAAAAAACTTTTAAAGTGCAAGCCACTATGATGAGCACTGAAAGACCAAACATTAAAAAAAGAGGAGAGTTTGTCTTTGAATGGCAGGAAAGTGATTGCCATATTATCCCTTCACAACATTGTCTTTATTACAACTTATCAATGTTTTAAATTGTGAGCATGGTGTTTTGGGGTGGTGTATGGACACATAAATTCAGTCAACCCTGGGAGCTGAAGAGGGTTCTGGAGCTCCTGGAACTAGAGTTACAGGAAGTGCTGAGCTGCTCAGTATGGATACTAGGAGTTGGTTGCAGATCCTCTGCAAGAAAAAAAGCAAGTGTTTTAAACCACTGCAGGGTCTCATCAGAACCCATTGTGTTCATTTGCAATGATGGATGGTTCTCTTGTCTCAGACTTGAGACCACATTTTCCTTTCCTGAACTCCCTGCAAGAAACAGATGTGAAAACAGCCTTCATTTAGAACTGCTTTCCCACTGTAACTATGCTTTGATTTTCATGGTCCAATTATTTTGTTTTATTTGATTCACCCCTGGATCAACAATTCACCAGAAATTCATTAATATTTTCAAATAACTTATCCAGCATTTTATTCATCCATATTCTGTGGAGATAATACTTTTCAAGAAGATAAAGTCAAAGACTAAGTTATGACTTACAGAGATAATTTTTAGAGCCATTTTTGGACTATGATAGTGCCCCAAAGACATTAAGTTGGAAGTAAAGAGACCTAAAGAAAAATGGTACCAGAGAATAAAACATACAGAATGAAAAATATTCTGAAAGGGATGCTCTTGTATGCAAGGAAGAGGAACCAAAAAATGAAGTTAGTATTCTTAAAATTGTCCCTTTTCCTGCTGAGTCTCCATCTGTTATTAGTCTTACAAAAACTGACATACTTAATAGTGTTCGCCACTACAGAAGGTGAAGTCAAGGCTCAGGCCATGTACCTGACAGAACCAAAGTTATATAGCTAATACATGATAAGGTCAAAGTTTGATCCACATTTACCTGCTTCTAAAACATAATCTCTTTGAACTATTGTATGCCGTAAGAATTTTGGTTTCTTCAAAATCCAAGTTATGTTATATGAGTGTTTTTGTCTTAATCCCAGATGCCAGATAAGAGGCTGCTTCACAGCAGGTGATTATGGTTTGCCTTTTGCACTAGCTGGAGCATGATCTTTGACAGCTGCAGACAGTTTAATCCTGGTGACTCCTGAGAGAATATAAATGGGACAGCCTGAAGATGGCCTGAGAAGGCAGATTCTCTTCTGATGCTCCTGCCTGCTGTTTTTGCTGTTTGATAAGAAGTTAGACATATTCTGAGGACAAAGATTTGACTTGACCTGAGAAACCCAACTCCTCTAAACAGCGGGAAGTAGCCTAAGCAGGTCTACATCCCACATCCCTTCTTCTTTCTCTCCTACCTAATGGTGGGGGGTTGATAATGATTAGGGGGAGTAAGGTTCAAAGTATAAGAACCCAATAAAAAGATAAACCAATATGACAACAATAGTGTGACCACATATGTTCAATTATTCGATAAACTACTATATTATAGATGGCTACTTTAGAACACTTACTTATTCTCTTATTTTTAGAAAGTTATTTTTAGGGTCTCTGTGTGTACATGTTTGTGTGTGCCTGTACAAGTGTGCACATATGTCTGTAGAGGTCAGAGTTTATTGTAGAGTGTCTAGCTCAGTCATTTTCCACCTTACTCTTTGAAACAGGGTCTCTTATTAAAGACTGGAGCTCACTGAGTAGCCGGATTTGTTGGCCAGTGAACCACACTAATTCTCCTGTTTCTTTCTCCACACTCCAGAATTTCACACACACACACACACACACACACACACACACACACACACACACACACACACACACACACTACACCATCTTGCCTGAATCAGCAGAGCACACACACACACAGAGAAGGGGCCATGAAGAAGCTGAAGAGATCAGTATGCATCCTCCTGAAACACAGAAAGCTTGAAATTTGCATCACTAGCTATGACCCGTTTGCTAGACAAAGCTATCACAGGAACATGGAGTTTGTTCTTATAGTCTTCAGTAATAAAGATTCTATGAAGAGATAATAAGGATTCTTTGATGGCATGGCGAAGAAAGACTGACATGGATTAAATGTTTCCCATTGAACATCTAAGCTATGTTACTTATCTAATCATCTCAATCACCATCTTCCCCTTACATTATTGGGAAAATGGAGGCTCAGGAATTTACCAACACCACAGGTTCCACACTGCAAATGAGATGGACTGGATCTGGGACTTAACTAATTCTCACATTGCCCGGACAAAATGCCCAACAAAAGCAACTTAAATGAGAACGTTTGTGTTTGATTGGTTGGTTTGGGGATGGATTTTGTGAGACAGGGATTCTCTGTATAACCCTGGCTGTCCTGAAGCTCACTCTGTAGACCAGGCTGATCTTTTCAAACTCAGAGATTCCCCTGCCTCTGCTGCCCGAGTGTAGGGATTGAAGGCCTACACCACCACACCTGGCTGGAAGAGTGTATTTTAGTTCATGTTTAAGAACTTACAGTTAATAACCATTGGAACAGGAGCAGGGTGTGGTATCTGGTCACAGAGCATGCACATTCAGGAAGCAGATAGAAAAAAATGCTGGTACTCAGCTGGCTTTGTCCTTTTTAACCACCCTAGACCCCCAACAGATAGATTGGTGACACTTGATATAGGAGTAGGTATTCTCAAGTGAGTCTAGAAACTCACCTACAGGTACAACCAGATTGTTGTCTCCTTGATCCTGTCAGGTTGACAATCACTCATCATTCATTCTTTAGACTGTCATATTCTCTGTGTCACCACATCCTCTCCATCCTTCCACTGGTACAGCAGCCACATTTTGCGTGAGAGACAGACCCTCTGTCTATTCTCTCCACTTTGTTGATTTCCTGATACATGTACAAGTTGGATAAATATTTGCTGGATTAACTCCAAGGTTATTTCCTCTACCATCTGCTCATCTCTGATTCCCTTGTGTTATTTGGCACTTTCCTGGGGATGATTTACCAGCACACACTGTCAGTCCTAGCTTCTAACTGGAGTTCCACATCAGTACCTCTGGACAGTCTAATGGTGCACCAGTGTCCCAGACCTTTCTATCCTATACCTCCAGCACCACTTTCTAGTCATCTCTAATCAAGTGGAAACAGAACAATCTCTCTCCTAGCAACTGGCTCCCAAGACTGAGTCATATTATCTCTTCTGTTCCTTAATTTTCACTTCAAATAACTGGGGAAACTAAACAGGGTTTCCAACTGGTACATGAAACTCAGTGTAAATCATAGTATCAAAATCACCATTTTTTGAGACAAGGTCTCACTGTTTCTAACAGGCTAGCCTCAAACTCGGAGATCTTCCTGTCTCTGGCTTGAAATTTCTGGGATTAAAGATAGTGTGTTACCTGAGCCAGCATAAGCTTTATTCTTGTCAAGAAACTCATATACTCAAATGTCTCCCAATGTTTTATTCTAATTAGAGAGTACATTTCAGAACCCTGTTTTCTGTAGTACTTAATTTTTCTTGGTTTCATCTCATATTGGGTCCCCCACAACAACTCCATATTACCTTCTTATATTAATATATACTTTGTAGGAACTAAAGCATACTACATTGGCAAGACTTGGTATTTATTAGCTTTCTCATTGCCTTAACACACCTGAGTATTACAGTTTACATATAGAAATCCTTCTGTGTTTACATCTCAGTGTCTGTCTGGTGCCATTGTGAAGAAGAACTCTCATAAATCTGTGTGTCATTAGGACATAGGGCTTTACTGGAAGAACTATGACATTGGGTGAGTTCTTTAAAGGCATAGCTTATGCTAGGCATTTTTATCCATCTCTTTATGCTTCCTGCCACCATGATATGGGCGGTCACTATCCTATGACCTTCTGCTTCTTTTCTGCCTTTAGCAAAGAAAATAGATGCAGTCGACCTTATGTTGTAACATAAGAAATAATAAATTAAATTAAATCTTTTCTTGTTCTCATTGATTTGGGGGGATATTTTGTCACATCAATGCAAGACTGGCCAATTGAGTATACCCAGAAAAAATAATTTACTTTGGCTCAGAGTTTTGGAGGTTATAGTCAAATGAACAATTGGCTCGTTGCTTAAAGAGTCACAAAAAAGAATTGTAGAAGAAATGAGTAGTAAACAAATCTCCTTATTCTCTGGACAGAAAGTGAAAGAGATGAAGTAGAAGGTGTAAGGGACACACATTTGCATTTGAGGGCCTATCTCCAATGCCTAAAAAGTTTCATGAGGATCTTTATTTTTACGGTTTCAACAGCACTTTTCTAGGGGCCAGGTTTTTATCACATAAACCATGGCATGCAATTGAAGTTCCAAATGGTAACTGACTACATCTATCACCAGCCGGTTTTCATGCACTGTTGGCGCCGTCTTTTTTAAGGCAGCTCCTTCTAGAGCATATAACCTCCTTTGTGGTATCATTGGTAAGGATACCCTATCCCATGTCCTATTCATACTTATCAACAGGACATTGCAATAACTCTTGCGTAATATTCTACTGATCAAGCTTAAAATGGAACAGGGATTTAGAGTTTACATGTTTCCCATCACATTTTAAGAGCTACAAAGCTAGGTCAAATATTTTACCACCTTTAGAAAGTTTGTATAATTCTTAACACACATAAGGAATTCAATTATCTTTAGGATCATAAGACATAGAAGACACTATGGATGCAACAGCACTTGTAGGGAAACGTTCAGCTCAATTACCCACTTTTAGGAAAAGAACTGTTCTCAGTGAGACCAAGTATATTATTTAACTCAAAGTAATTCTTGTTTTTCCCATCTCTCTTTCCATATCTGAAGGGCAGAGGAATACTAATTGAGAAGTGTTATGGTTTAAATGACAAATTTATCCCATAAGCTCATGTATTTGAACACTTAAATGCCAGTTGGTGGCAATGTTTGGGAGGACATAGAACCTTTAAGACGTGAAGTCTTGTTGGAGGAAGTTTATTACTATGGGATGGAATTTGAGGGTTAATTGTCTTGCCCATTTCCTATTATCATTCTGCTTCTAGTTTAGAGCTTAAGTGTAATCAGCCAACTTCCTGTCACTACCACCTTACCATGTTGTCCTTGCCATAGTACATTCCATTTCTCAGGAACTCTAAGGCAAAATAAAAACAAAAATTAAAAAAAAAAAAACAAGAAAACCAATTTCTTCTTCTATAAATTGCCTTTTATCATATTTCTTATCATGAGAACAACAAAAAAGCTAATGCAAGAAATTTCACAGCAACCAAGTTTTACAGTGTAGTAACCATAAAAAAATGTCACATAGATTCTTCTTAGAAATATGGATACTTAATCTGTTGTTTGGCCAATATTCTGGACATATAAGAATAGCTGATCATAAATTTACAAATTTATGTATAAAAATATAAGTTGAAATCACAGAACAGTCTTCATTGTTTTTACTTATAAAAAGCTACACTCCTACTTGACAATATCATGGTCTTCCTGCCCAGTTTACACCTCATCCCCTATTAGCAAACATACTGTGTATATCATATGTTTGTTTCTTTACAGAACCACATAAAATTCTCAGCTCCTTCTAAAACCTCATTTACAACCACAACTTACAAACAGTTGAATATATTTTCCTCAGGTTCTCCTGTTTCGTGTGGTATCCCAATTTCATATTTAGTGTGGGTCAAGTGCATTGTGATTAGATGTCAGAGACTGTAGTTTAAGGTTTGTAACATAGTCACATGCCAAGTCTGAAGCCTCTCCATTTTACAGGCATGGGGGAAAAAAGAAAATTAACATCTTCACTTTGATTACCATTCTCCTGCCTAATAGAATGTTTCCTTTGTCCTAGAATATTTTCAATGTAGTTGAATGTCTTCACCTTAAATAGTTACTGGAGGTGTTATATTCATTCATCATCTGACCTTCTGCGATGTAGATTCTGAGACAGCATCGATGGCATCAGTTCAGAAGGGAGACGCTGGAATTATTTGGGTTGTTGCTAACTAGTTTGTCCATCTTCTCTCATTAGGAAATGTGATACTATAAATAAAAAGAAGACTTAGCATTTAAGAGTGTGTATTGCTCTTCTAGAGAACCCCTGCTCTGTTCCTAGCTCCACCTTTTGTAGCTCACAACTGCCTGTAACTCCAGGTCTAAGTGATCTAATGCCCTCTGCTGGTCTGAGTGTGAAACTGTGATCACATGTACATATTCTATACTCACAATTGAAAAGGAAAGGAAAATAAAGAGTAAATTATAATTTATGACTAGAACCATTCAAATCATGGGTATAATTTTCATTTCTCATTGAGAAGACCTAATCTAAAAATATGCAATCAAAAATACTCTCTATCCAAAGATCTTTGTATGTTGTTGCTGCTGTAAGTCTTGATAGTACCATGTACTCAAATTTTATTATATATACATAATTTCTTAAAATTGCATGTAAAACTGACTTCATGCTATAAGCATAAAGTAATTGAGCCATAAATTATGCTATGAATTATGTTCATATTTTGGTCCTATATTGGTTACTTTTCTTATTGTCATGATAAAGTTAACAAAAGTAATGCAAGAAAAGGCTTCTTTTGACCCGCAGTTTGAGTGTATTATCTATACTGATGTGGAAGGTCTGCTAGCAGAGGCATTGATGAAATGGACCATACTTCGTGTGCAGTCAAAAAAACATATGGTAAAGAATTATATGCTTGTCTCACCATTTTCTTTTTATTTAATCCAGAGCCCCAATCTGAGCAATGCTGCTGCCCATAGTAGAGTTGATCTTCCTAAGTTGATTGATGCAATCTATAAATACCTTCCTGATATACACAAAGGTTTGTCTCCTAGGTGATTGTACTAAACAATCTCATCAATATATGCAAATGTAACATAATCCAGAAATAATACAAAGCCTGAATACTTCTGGATTCACTTATTTTGAGTGAAGAATATTCAACCTACACCACTGTTATTTCCTGGTTTTCTTTGTATTTTTACTATTTTATCTACATGTTCTTAATAAATTAAGTGGTGCATGTGTGTGTGTGTGTGTGTATGTGTGTGTGTGTGTGTGTGTGTATGTGTGTGTGTGTGTACTATCCTATGGAACACATGTAGGGCTCAGGGCACAATTTGTGGACTCCACTATGTAGGGGACAGGGATTGAAGTCATATCAGTCTTGACAACAAGTATCTTTAAACACTGAGCCATATCACTGGCCGACAGCTTTCTTATTCTGAAAGAAGCAACTGGTAACAAAAAAAAGGGGATCCCTGGGTTTCTCCTAGCTGTCTAGATGTGATAATATGTTCCAGAATAGCATATTGAGCAAGAGCCAAACCTTATGCTAATGCAAAAAAAAACAGTTTCCAATGTATAATCTGTTCTGCTGTGAATATATTGTAAAAAAAGAGGAGCTATAAAAGTAAGCTACTCAAACTTTGTGTTGTATGCAGCATAGTGTTTCTTCCAGGTTTTGTGTCTAAAATATAAGTGATTTTGATAAGGAACCTACAACATTTTCAACTGGTCATGGATTGATACCTCTCCACAAGACTCAATATTAATTGTGCCTCTGAAATGTCTTCTTCATTCTGATATCCAAAGCCTAGGAGAAAACAGTTTCTGAATGACTTGAAAGATAAGGAATGGCTACCTCATCATGTTCCACAACTGAAAAACATCATGAATTCCTCTTAACCTTGAACATAAAAAAACAAGCCTGTGATTTTGGAGAGTAGATAAGACTTTCAGTTTGTTCTCTATGTCTCTGTCTCTCTCTGTGTCTCACACCCCAACATCTCTCCCCTACATACATCTTTAGCTAACTTCTGCGTCTTTTTTCCCCATTTCTATTTTTTCATGCATCTCCATATTTATCTGTATTGGCTGTAGTTCTTAAAAGATGTTTGTTTAACATCTTTACATGGCCTCTATTACCCTAAATGTACACACACACAGAGGGGGGGGGGTTGCAGGGTGCTATGACTCAATATTACAAAGTATATCAGTTTATGGTTGTATGATTTGGGATCAATTTGAGATATATCTTAGAATTTTGAAATGGTTTGTATATTATATATTACTTGAGACTGTCTAGTTCTCTAAGTCTGAGATACTCTGTTGGAATGTAAAACTCTATTTTTTTATTACTGAGTAAAACACAAAAGAAGCTGTGTCTCTGTTTAACTAGCTGGCCAGATCTTAAAAGCTTCAAGACCATGTTGTGTACCCTACTCCAGACATGAAATGCCATATACTTGTTATATTGTATTGTCATGCCAAATAACCTTATTTCATTATTGCAATAGTTACAAAAAGCTAATATCTAATTTTTCATAATACATCTCCTCTTCCTTGTTGTAAATATCTTATCCTGAGGCAAAAGCCTTCTTATCATTCTATTTATTAGTCTGTGTTCTCTGCTGTGGGGAAGAGCAAATGAAGGTGGAGAAAGATTTGTCTGATCTGGGAGGTCTTCAAATTCCAATGGTAAGCCAGGGCAGACAGTGTGGAAGAAGAAGCTAGCGTTCTTGCCACTGACTCCTGTCTCCCTTCATTTACACAAATGTTCACTTAAAAGTATCCCCACAGGGTTGAATATTTAAGTTGAAAGAAAAACCACAGAAAAGGTCCAGAAACTAACCCAAGATTTTAGTGCTATGTGTCAGATTGATCAATAGAAAATATTTTTACAGAATGAAAACTAGAAAAATATAAGGGTCAGACATACTTTTGTACCTATATCTGATGTTCTGAGAACCCACATAATTATTGGGGAAGTAAGCAAGTGCTCAGCTCTCCATGTCTGAGTGTCTTACAAAAAAACAAAAACAAACAAACAAAAAACCCCTACATTAGAGCATGAAAATACAAAAGTAAAATAAAAGTTTGTGATACCCAAGGGTTTTATAGAAATAGTTTCAAACTCCAGAGCAGAGCAATATAGGTTCAGACAGCAAGTATTTTATAGGTGAGCAGCTATTCAGGGCCAAGCAGAGTTTTACAAAATGACTCTCCTTCAGGAAGATCCATTCTTGGAAGCCCCAGGATTGGTTAGGGAAGGCTAATTCTGTGAGGCTTTGAAGAGTGCTTTTAAAGGTGGGTCTGAGCACAAAGTACTTTGGCAGTCATTCTGCTAGCAAGTCATGAATCCTCTGCCTGCTTCCAGCCACAAGGCATCCCAGGGTGGCTAAAAACTCCCAAATCATTCTTATCAAATGGATGTGCACAAGCAACCACATGATTTCTATCATAAGACATGGAAAACCAAACATTTCTCAATAACCAATAAGTGAAACCTCAATTATTTCATGGGAGTATAGAAATAGAAGGTGTTGTAGCAGAGAAAGACTCCAGAGTAAAAGGTTTCTGTCCTGGGTTACAATAATTGGGCCAAACAAATGTCCAAAGCATACTGAAACATATAGTTAAGGTCTGTACATTTCAAAAATGTTCATTACATGAGGTGATCAGAAGATAACTTTCACAAGTTGTTAAGAAAACAATCCTTCCACCACTTGGCTCTCGTGGGTAGAACAGATGTCCTCAGGCTTAGCTGTTAGTAAATTTTGCAATATTTTTAAAATTACAACATATTATGTAAAACTAATTACTAGAAAAATATGAATTATGAATGAGAATAAATATGTCTGTGGAGGTTCCTGGAGTCAAGTTCTGTCACATAATTACACATACCAATATAGACTCAATAAAAAACATAATTTAAAAATTAATAAATTTTGCTACAGTGAGATTTCTAAGAAAGGTAAACTCACATAATTTTTGAGTCTAATATATTTCTGGCAAAAAAAACCCAAAGACATGGGAATATTTCTGGCCAGGACTATTGTTGAACACAAATGCAAAAGTTATAGACGGATGCAGAGATAGTCTAGAAGCTAAGAGCATCCAACGTTCTCCTAAAAAATTCAGTGAAAATGAAAAGAAGAAATCCACAGCCTCCTCTAAATGAAGAGAGAAAAGACTGGAAGGTCACTTTTCTCAAGGTGCTATAAACGAGTTTGATGGGAATTCTTTTTAAATTCTGGTTTTCTCTTACCTGAGCACAGAGCCAGATGGTCCATTGGGACCCTACTGCAGCTAGACATGACCATGAGGTGGAATTAGAATTCAAGAGATGGGCAGTATTTCCATATTTTTACCATAAAACTCTGCTCTGTGATTGATGCACTCTGTCCATCATCTGCAGCTAAAGTGACTGGACTCTGGAGAGTGCGTCCCACAGGATGGAAGTGACTAGGGGATTGTGGGTAAAAGAATATCAGCACCAGCATCAAAACAGCCTGGCACAGAGAAAGAAATGAATTCTAAAGCAGTAAAGTCTAATGCTGTTTTATCACCTAAGGGAATCTTAATTGATACCCTTGATAAAGGATAAAAACATCCCAGGTCACAGTAAGCATCTTACTCCCCTGTATAAAAATAGTACATCCCTTGTCATCTCAAACAAGAAGAGAAAGCTAAGAGAAAAAGGCCTGAGGAAGTAAGACAAATTGCTGTTAGTCACAGAATTCAAGATCATTGAGAAATAAACAGGATACAAGGAAGATACCAAAATGGTATGATATTTAGACCCAGATGAAATTATGGCAATACAGCTCAATGTCACAGAAAGCTAGCATTTCCTATTTGAAAAAATGGCATGATTTCTTAAAATACTCTAGTTTTACTTGATTACCTGTGCGTCTGTGAATCTGTGTGTGTGTGTGGGGGGGGTGCACATGAGTGCACTGCCAGCAGAGAACAGAAGAGGACATCAGATCTCCTGGAGCTGGAGTAGCAGGCACCGGTGAGTCACCTTACCTGGGAGCTGGTAATAGAAATTCACTGGCTGGAAAAAGCAAGAAAACCTCTTAATTGCTAAACCATCTTTTCTTTCTTTCTTTTCTTAACTAAAGGTATGCCATTTAATTAGTAATGACATATCAGCATTAGCAAATGAACAGTTACAAACAGTCCTGGGAATATAAATTCAATGTTAGTAGTTAGTGTTGAGTCTGTAGGGAACCTCCACATTCCCACTTCAAGTTCGAAGTCTCTAAAAGCATACTAAGATTTAAACATTTTATTTAAAAGATAAAAACATTTCATGTATTTTAGTGATTTCTATACAATTTGACTTCTGGTAACTAGAGAGGCTATAGGCTCAGAAATCAGGGAAGCTGTGTGTATGTGTGTATGTGTTGTTTCACTATGTTCTGTGATATCCCATACCTAGTAGCTAGGCAATGAGTGTCTGTTAAATCTGCTATAATAGCCTGATAATATGCACTTTTAAGTAACATATGTCTTTTACAAGATGGAAATGGATTAAGTTAAAAAGAAGCATACTTACATCACTCATGACTTTCTGAAGTCTAAAGATACCATTGGCAATGTTTTGATGCTTCCTTACTCATTCCTGTCTGGCTACTGTAAAATTGGAATTACATATTACCTAATAAACCATCTTTACTTAATCGCTGAGCCACCTTCCAACCATTGGTTTGATTTTTCCATAGATATTCATTCATGAAAAATAAAGGCATCCTAAAAAGCTGTGGGCAGGAAACCAGCAAATAAGATGGTGTGTGTGTGTGTGTGTCTGTGTGTGTTTGTGTGTGTGTGTGTGTGTGTGTGAGTGTGTGTGTGTGTGTGTGAATGTGACCACAATGCATAGTGGACAATTGTGAATTATAAAAAAATACAAGTTGGCTTTTTAAGGAAATGAAATATTAATTGTTGGCAAGTTTTTGGATCCACGTGAACCCTTGTAATGAGTTGGTTAAAAAGCACAATGCCACCATTACCATCAACAATAGCAGGGAGAATTCAGAAGCCAAGTGAAGTAGAACCACCTCCTGATCCAATGACATACTTATGGGTATTATAGTATGTAGATCAAAGAAATTCCAATACTTATTGTTGCCACAAAATTCACAATGGCTACATGGTAGGAGCAATCCAAACTTTCATAAAAAAATCTCATGGATGTAACCAATGTAATATTATTTGTCTTTAAGAAAAATAAAACCTATATTATATGTTGATGTGCTTAAGCTTTAAGAAAGACAAGAACTTCTTGATGAATTGTTCTACATATGTAAGGTGATCTAAAATATAGAAATCCATACAATCCTGAATGTTTCTAGGATCAATGAGAGAAATGAGGAGTGACTGCTATGATGTGAGGATGAAATGTGCCCCTCCAGGCTCATGCTTTGAATGTTTGGTTCCTAGATGGTGGTGCTAATTTTTGGAGATAGAGAAACTTTAGGAAATGGGACTGATATCGTGGAAGCAGGTTTCTAAGGGAAAGTTTAAGGTGTCCATTACCCCTGGCTATCTTCTTTTCTCCCACTCTTTGCCTCTTGTCCCTCATAAATTAGGCAGCTTCTGTTAGTTAAATTTTACCTTCTACTATGATATTGTCCCTATCTACATTGATACAGTGTCCATGGGCTGAATATATGAACTAAAGTAATCACTAGGTCTTTAAGGAGCTTTTCTTGACTATTTTGCCACTGTAACAAAGAGCTAACTAATACAATTGCCAACTAATAACCACTATGTTTTGATTAAACAACGTGCATACACTCCAGAGATCTATAATAAAATGATGAATCCTTTCCTAGTAATATGTTATTGTGCACTTCAAAAGTTAAGGGCACAAAAAACATGGTAAGCATTCTTTATCACAATAAAATACAGAGCCAGAACAAATATGAGTATTTTAGGAAATTTGTTGGATATAATAGCAATATAGGAAAGTTTATTTCACTTGTGTACTATTATAATAAATGGCTCAGAATTAAATACAAAGCAAGCAAGCAACCTTATACAATAAAATAAAATGAAAAATCAAAAATAAATGTTAAAATGGCATATATATTTCAAAAATTATGAAGGCTGACTTAAAGGTAATTTAACTCTTAGAGCTAGAGAGATGGCTCCGTAGTTAAGAGCACTTGCTGCTCTTACAAAGGAACTGAGTTTGATTCCCAGCATCCAGTAATTCTAGTTTCAGGGAATCTGATGACCTCTTCTGGCATCTGTGGGCTTACATACATCAACATGATTCAAAAAATAATAAAAATAAATCTTCTAAAGATACTTTTAGTCTCAGTAATTCTACTACATTTGTAGTGGTGGAAATATATATTGCAAAATATCCATTTTCTCAATTATTTGTAGACATAAAACAATTCCCAACAATTTTTCATTCTTTTTTGGATGAGACCAAAGAAAGTCTAAAATTGTCAGTATATATAAAGATGGTTGTAATGAGTCCTATTAAATAGGCTGCATTTCTGAAAGAATAACCAGCTACATGAATTACTGTGTACAATGTCACTTAATTTTAAATCCATACTGAGTGTTCAAGGTGGTAGTGAGAGGTAAAAACTAATGAAAAAGAACTGACTCGAGAGATAGACCAAGTCATGAACATGGACTGCAATCCACCCCAGCATCTCTGTCATCTGAGTTTTTTATCCTAGCTATTCTGACTGGTGTGAGGTAGAATCTCAGGGTTGTTTTGATTTGCATTTCCCTGAGGATGTTGAATATTTCTTTAGTGTCTTCTCAGCTATTTGATTTTTCTTAGTTGAAAATACTTTGTTTAGTTCTGTACGCCAATTTTTTTATTATATTGAAAACTCTCTGTATTTACACTTCAAATGTTATCCCCTTCCTTCCCTCATTCCCATCCCCCTCAACTTGTCTCCACAAAGGTGCACCCTCTCCCAATCACCCTCTCCACTTCATTGCCTAGGTGATCCTTTACATTGGGAAAACACACCCTCGTTAGACCACGGGTTTCTTCTTATTTATGCCAGACACTGCTATCCTCTGCCTACATATACAACTGGAATCATGGGTCTCTCCATATGTGCTCATAGGTTGGTATTATAATCCCTGGGAACTACAGTGGGTTTGGTTAGTTAATAATGGTGTTCTTCCCATGAGGTTGCAAATAGTTTCTGCTACTTCAGTCCTTTCTCTAGCACCTTCATTGGGGTCCCCATGTTCTGTCTGATGGTTAGCTGCAAGTAAGCTCAGCTGTATCTGTATGACTCTGGCAGAGTCTCTGAGAAGGCATCCTTACCTGGTTCCTGCGAGCAAGCACTACTTGGCATCAGCAATAGTGATTGGGTTTATTGGGTACATATGGGGTGGATCCCCAGGTGAAGCAGTCTTTAGGTGATCTTTTCTCCCATCCCTGCTCCCCTATTTGTCCCTTAATTTCCTCCCATGAACATTTTGTTCTTCCTTCTAATAAGTACTGAAGCATCTACTTTCTGGCCTTCCTTCTCTTTGAGCTTCATAAGTTCTTTGGATGGATTTTTGGGTATTCTGTACTTTTGGGCTAGTATCTGCTTATAAGTGAGTACATACCATGAGTGCTCTTTTGTGACTGGGTTACCTCACTCAGGATGACAGCTTCAAGTTCTATCCATTTGCCTAGGAATTTCATGAACTCAGTGTTTTTAATAGCTTCAGAACCATCTTTACTCCATTTTGAATAGGGTAATTTGTTCTCTGGAGTCTAACTTCTTGAGTTCTTTGTCTATTTTGGATATTAGCCCTCTATTGGATGTAGGATTGGTAAAGATCCTTTCCCAAGAATGTAGGATTGGTTTAGGTCTTTTTACAATCTGTTGGTTGTGGTTTCTGTCCTATGTCTTACAGAAGCTTTGAACATTATGAGATCCCATTTGTCAAAACTTGATCTTAGAGCATAAACCATTATTGCTCTGTTCAGGAAATTTGCCCCTGTGCCTATCTATGTGTTCCAGGCTCTTCCCTACTTTCTCTTCTATTAGTATCAATGTATTGGATTTTATATGGAGGAGGTCCTTGATGCATTTGGACTTGAGCTTTGTATAGGCAATAAGAATGGATCAATTTGTATTCTTATACACGCTAACTGCCAGTTGAACTAGCACCATTTGTTGATACTGCTGTCTTTTATCCACTGGATGGTTTCAGCTACTTTGTCAAGTAAGGGAACATAGGTGTGCTGGTTTATTTCTGGGTCTTCAATTCTATTTGACTGCCTGTCTCTGTACCAATATCTTGCAGTTTTTACCATGATTGTTCTGTTGTATAGCTTGAGGTCAGGAATGGTGATTCGCCAGAAGTTTGTATAGTATTGAGAATAATTTTTAATATCTTGGGTTTTTGTCATTCCAAGTGTATTTGAGAATTTATCTTTCTAACTCTATAAAGAATTGAGTTGGAATTATGATGGGGATTTCATTGAATCTGTATATTGCTTTTTGGCAAGATGGACACTTTCCCTATATTAATAATGCCAATGCATGAGCATGGAAGATCTTTTCATCTTCTGAGATCTACTTCAGTTTCTTTTTTTGGAAATGTAAAATTCTTGTGATAAATATCTTTCATATGCTTGGTTAGAGTCATGCCAAGGTATTTCATATGGTTTGTGACTATTGTAAAGAGTATTGGTTCCCTAATTTCTTTCTTAACCTGTTTATTTTTTGAGTAGAAAAGGGCCACTGATTTGTTTGAGTTAATTTTATATCCAGCCACATTGTTGAAGTTGTTTGTCATGTTTAGTAGTTCTCTAGTAGAATTTTGGGGGCCACTTATGTATACTGTCATATCATCTGTAAATAATAATATTTTTGACTTATTTCTTTCCAATTTGTTTCACTTTTACCTCTTTTCTTCTAATTGCTCTGTCTAGGACTTCAAATTCTATGTTGAATAGGTAGGGAGAGAGTGGGAAACCTTGTGTAGTCCCTGATTTTAGTAGGATTGCTTCAAGTTTCTTTTAAATCCCATCTACTTTGACATTGGCTAATGCTTTGCTGTATATTGATTTTACTCTGTTTACATAAAGAAGAACACTCCTCCATTGATGGTGGGATTGCAAACTGGTACAAACACTCTGGAAATCAGTCTGGCAGTTTCTCAGAAAATTAGACATACTACTAACTGAGGACCCAGTTATACCACTCCTGGGCATACACCCAAAAGATACTCCAAATTATAACAAGAACACATGCTCTACTATGTTCATAACAGCCTTATTTATAATATCCAGAAGCTGGAAATACTCTATATGTCCTCCAACAGTGGAATGGATACAGAAAATGTGGTACATTTATCAATGAAGTACTACTTGGCTATTACAAACAATGATTTCATTAAATTCTCAGGCAAATTGATTAAACTAGAAAATATCATCTTGAGTGAGCTAACTCAGTCACAAAAGAACACTCATGTCATGTACTCGCTGACAAATGTATATTAGGCCAAAAACTCAGAATACTCAAGATGCAATTCACAGATCATATGAAGCTAAAGAAGAAGGCAATCCAAAATGAGGATGCTTCAGTCCTTCTAAAAAGAGGAAACAAAATACCCATGAAAGAAAATACAGGTACAATACAGTGGAGTAGAGACTGAAGAAAAGGCTATCCAAAATCTGCCTCATCTGGGGATCCATCCTATATGCAGCCACCAAACTCAGTCACTATTGCTGATGTCAAGAAGTGCATGCTGACAGGAGCCTGATATGGATGTCTCCTAAGAGGCTCTGCCAGAGCCTTACTGATGCAAATGAGGATGCTTGCAACTAACCATCAGACTGAGCACAGAAACCCCAATGGAGGAGTTAGAGAAGAGACTGAAGGAGCTGCAGGAGTTTGCCACTCCATAGGAAGAATAACAATGTCACCCAACCAAACTTTCCAGAGTACACATGGAGGTATTCATGGCTCCAGATACATATGTAGTAGAGGATGACATAGTCTGACATCAATAGGAGAAGCCACTGGTCCTTTGAAGGGCTGTTCCTATAGTGTAGAGTAATGACAGTGTGGTGAGGTAGCAGTAGATAGTTGGGGTCATTCTACTAAAAGCAGAGGGAGGGTAAATGGAAGAGGGGAAATGGGAATTTACATTTGAAATGTAAATACATAAGATATCCAATCAAAATGCAAAATGTAAAGAAAACTGAGCCCAAGTTGGAGAACACAAGGTGGAATTATTAGACTATCTTAATTAAACTATGTAACTGGTACTTTATTTCACACATACCCAAGCATAAGAAAGGTTTAAAATTAAAATAAAATAGATAACATTCAAAACTTTTATGAAAACCATAAAAGGAGGTTTTATGTAACTTTGGATATAAAACTATGAAATAAATACTATGTTTATTTGAACATACCCAAGAGCCAACAAGATGACTCTGAGGATACAGATACTTGCTGCCAAGCATGATAAACTGACTTCAATTTCCAGGGCCAACATGAAAAATAGAACTGACTCTTGCAAGTTGTCTTCTGACTTCTATACATACTGTTAGATACACAGTACATGATAAAAATAAATAAACATAGAAGATTCGGGTGCCCAAGTGTTTATATATAAAGGAGCTTCAACTAAGAGAAGATATTTTGAGCATGTAGACTAAGAAGAAGCTAATGTCTAAGCATTATGCAAATTATATGAATCAATAAAATTGATCTAATTAAAATGGACAGATATGAGCAATGATTTTAATAGAAAACAACATTTGAATATAGATATAAGCTTAAATGTACTACTCATTTATTCATAAGGGAAATGTTAGTTTAAAAATATGATTTTCCATTTACCCACTTAGGCAAAAATTAAAAGTTTGCCCAAGGACATAATAAAAAGGAGCTCTGTCATTTACTTTTACAGAAAAAAAATGTAGCCAGTGATTTAAACATCAGCATTGTTAAATATAGCTAAGCATTCTGCAATAAAACATCTACACTGCTTCTCTTAAATGTCACCCACAAAGATAAAAAGCAATTTCCTTCTTTATGGGCAGCTAAACAGACAATAAGCAATTGTATGTGTGGTGAGGTACCCTACACCCATGAGAAGAAATAATCTCAAATATGTGTATCTATATGGATATTCTCAATAGCATCCTGTAAAGTAAAATGAGCAGAGGCTGAAGAAAAAATATTACAGCAGTTTTGATGATCTGCACAAGACCCATACAAGATGAAGCCAGCAATATCCCAGCATGTATGAAGTGTGGGATGGATAGCTAGGCCCAGCCCCTATCTGGGGAGCCATGGGCAACTGATATCTGCTGAAAGAGAAGATAATTTTCAGAAGAGACATGACCCCTAGTAGGTTGACTGTGCTCTAAAGAATGGCCATACCTGTTTGGATAGAAAGGCAGCACAACTGCTTTTATCTAGGTTATTAAGAGAAGTAGGAAAAAGTAGGAGTAAAGTTGGGAGAGGGATGTGAGGGGTGAATACATTATAAAGACATTGTATACATGTAAAAATCTTGAAAGAATAAAAAGTAATACATTTACACTTTATACTTCCCAAAAGCAAGGTTATAAAATACATATTTTGTGTGCATGCAGACATTTGAGTGTGTGTGTGTGCATGTGTGTAGTAAAAAAGACAATACTGAAACTAAACTATCAGACTGCACTGGAAAAAAATGATGGAGGAGGATATGTTTAGAGACTCACACCTTAGATGCCCCTGACAGACTAATTATTCTAAGGCTAGATAATGACTTTATCATTTCCCATCATTGACATGGATTAAATTATATCTACTCTTCATTCATACTTCTATGTAATGTATTTTATTGTTAAAAATACACAAAAGTAATTGAAGTCACAATGTTTTTGACATCGCCAGGATTTTTTTTTTATTTTTGTACAAATGGAACCTCTAAATTTTCTTCCTAATGGTTCTTAATTGCACAGCCTTAAGCTGAAAACGGAGTTGAAAGTATTCTCTTGACTAGATTTTTGTATTAACTACTATTTATTTGAGGATAGTGTCAAACAATTGCAGTAGCTCACAGTAACTGGCGATATAGCTGGCTTCTTGAATTCTACCCAGAAAGCATGTTTAAAGCTCTGCGTGACAAGCACTGTGCAGGATATTGTTGGGTTCTCACATTGTTTTCACGAGCCCTATAATTTTTGCACATTCTCGTTTCCCCAGCCTGCTTAAAACATTCTTACAAACCCTCACCTTTCAGAAATGCATTAAATAAGGCCAGCCTCTGAATAGCCCAGGAGGAAAGGAATTATAGAGAATTCTTGGCATCTGTATGATTCTTTTCAGCCTGTGCAGATTGGAAATGTTACAGTTGTCACCTCAGCACCAGATGCCAGAGCAGAAAAGGGCCAGCAGCTTTCTTGATTTATTTAATTTTTCTTATGTTCAGGCTCCCCTGCCTTGCCTTGTCTCTGAACTCTGTAGAAACCCTGATGTGCTGAGCATGCCTCTGCATCCCTGTTCCTGTGGTCTCATTTCTTGGCCTTCCTTCCCTTGGTGTTTTGCCTGGCTGGCTTTCTGTGTGAGACCTGATAGGGCACTAGCTACTTGAGAAGGATGCCTATAGTAGCCCTAAGGAGAGACTCAATTGTCTTTGAGGTGATCTTTCTGCAATAGTCTGCTTCAGGGCATGCTTAGCGATGGTAACAGAGTCTGAGAAACTGGATTAGTGGATAATGTGCTTGGTGTGTAAGGATGAGGACCTGGTTTAAAATCCCCAACCCACACATTAAAAAGTCGTTATAGGACCATGGGCCCAAAATCTCAATATTTGGAAGACAGAGATAGAAGGTCTTTGGGGTTCATTGGTCAGACAGCCTAGCTGAATTGGTAAGTTTTAGGTTCATTGAGAGACTCTGTCTCAAAAATAAAGTCAAGAGTAACTGAGAAAGACAACATTGGCTTACACACACACACACACACACACACACACACACACACAGGTAGAGGGAGGGAGACAGAGAGAGACACACACACACAGAAACAGAGAGGCAGAGAGAGGTAGACAGACATAGGCAGGAAAGACAGAGATAAAGAAGAGATACCGAAACAGGGATGAGAGAGAGGCTCTGACTGATTGCAAGGTGAACTAAATCAGGGGTATATTAAAGTCCAGGCAATGTTCAGCCAGTACTAGCACTTAATAAGGTGTGTTCTGCCCAGTACATAGTGTCTATCAATGTCCTTTTCCAAGATCATTCGCAAACAATCTTAGTATTGCAAAGGAGTCTGTCAGAGCTGCAAACTTAAAGAAATGCCTATAATGTGGTTAGCTTTCATCCAGAACGCATAGTGACAATGAGTTCTTATGCCGGTTCAATTCCAGTTTTCATTTAGAAAAAAAAAAGAATTATTTCTCTTCTGCTATCTCTCCTTTCTTCATCTTACATTTTTACATCACTTAGGTGTGTGTGTGTGTGTGTGTGTGTGTGTGTATGTGTATGTGTGTGTGTGTGCATGAGTGTGCGTGTATGTGAGAGAAAGACAGAGAGAGAGAGAGAGAGAGAGAGAGAGAGAGATGAGGGAGATGAGGACACACCAGTAACATGGGGAACATGTGAACATTTTTAGACGACGTCTTGCAGGAGTTGCTTTCCTCCTTCCAGCATGGGTTCTGGGAAATGAAACTCTCAATGCTTGGCAGAGGCATTCATGCACTGAGTCATCTCCTTGCTTTAGATGGTGGTATTCCTCATGTCACCAAGTCCATTTCTAATTCCTCTACAGACATAATTGGGTCATAAATGTTAAGGAGAAAGGGTAGGTTTGTGTGTGTGTGTGTATGTGTCGACGTGGAGGCCACGGGTAGACACTGGATGTCTTCTATCACTCCCCATCTTACTTTTTAAGACTGTGCTGTGCCTTTAATAAAAACATGTCCCCCAGAATCCTGTCTTTGAACACATTGGCTCCAGTTGGTAATGCTGCTTCAGAAGATGGTGGGTTTCTTCTGGAAGACAATCTCTTGAGCTGCAGAAAGGTCTGCAGAAAATGGATATATATATATATATATATATATATATATATATATATATATATATATATATATATATATATATATATATATATTAGCCATTTTTCTCCTTCTTTGCTTCCTGTGTGCACACTAAATTTGGTCAGCCAACTTCCTGCTTCTCCTACCATACTTTCCCACCACACTGAGCTGTTTCTGCTCTAGAGCTGGAATGAGGTCCAAGGAATTCTGTCACCACAGGGCTGGGATGACTGGGCCACCAGTCCAGGCTTTGGTACATAACTTCAGTGGGAAAAACCACAGGTCCCTATGCTCATACAGACTAAGTCCTCTTTCGGCCTTAAGTTGAAAGGGTTGTAATTTTACAGAGACGACTTCAACTTCTTACCTGCAGCGATGCAAGGTTGAAGGTTGCCCTCCCTCATTTCCTTTGCAAAGAAAGATGTGAACCAGAGAAAGCATTGGCTCATCTGGCAACAGCAGTAAATATCCTCTTGCTAGTTTCTCCTTGAAGATGTCAACTGCAAATGGATTTAAAAGATTTATTTTCCTTTAGTTTTATTGATTCTCTGATTTGATTTCAACAGTAAAAGATAACAAGGGCAGAGGCTGTATCTTCGTTGTCTTTAATCAATGGCCTAGTAAAATAAAATGATTCCTCAAAGAGATAAAATGTCTGACAAGCCTGTTTTACCAAAACACTACCTCAGAGGCTGGGTTATGCAGGTGAGTTACCTCACTGAACAATTCTGGGAAATATATTAGATGGTTTCCCAGCATGCTTTGCTCTTTTAGGAAGTGTTTTATGCTAAGTCTTATTTTGGACATAAAGATTCAAATTTAAGGTGTAGCAAAAACAGATACAGGAGCATCCTTCATGTGAATTTACTATTATTAGGCAATTGTTACACAGAAAGGCAATTAAATCATACCAACTGTTTATGGTATTATGCTTTCACTGCAAACAAACAAACAATGCATTGTAAGAGCACTGGCTAAGAGAATATGAAGATCTTCGTTCAAGTATCCAGCACTGATACAAGACACCAGGCAGAGCAGTGCTGCTCAGTAACACTAGTACTGCAAACAATGGAGATGTAAGAATGGCTGAGGGCTTACTGGATGCCAGTTTAGCTGCAGTTTATTGACAGAACTTGTATCAAGGAAATAAAGAGCAGGGTAGAACAGGACACATGGCATGTTCCTCAATATTCCACTTGTACACTGGTAAATGCACCCACATTCATGTGTGTGCCTACACTACATATGAACACATACCTACACACACACACACACACACAATACTGCTCTTAATTATACAGCCACCTGACCTCATGTATTTTTTAAATAACTTCATTTATTTTACCTTTTATTTATAAGTTTAAAATCACAGATTATTTCATTAAAAATCATTTTACTTTTTCCATTAAATGTTTTTAGCTTCTTTGTCAAGATCAAGTGACCAGACGTGTGTGGGTTCATTTCTGGGTCTTTAATTCTGTTCTATTGATCTACCTGCCTATTTCTCTACCAATACCATGCAGTTTTTGTCACAAATGATCAGTAATACAACTAGAGGTCAGGAATGGTAATTCTGCCAGAAGTTCTTTTATTGTTGAGAATAGATTTCACCATCCTAGGTTTTTTGTTATTCCAGATGAATTTGCAGATTGCTCTTTCCAACTCTATGAAGAATTTTGTTGGAATTTTGATGGGGATTGCAATAAATCTGTAGATTGCTTTTGGCATGATGGACATTTTTACAATGTTGATATTTCTAATCCATGAGCATGGGAGATCTTTTGATCTTCTGAGATTTTCTTCAATTTCCTTCTTCAGAGATTTGATGTTCTTATCATATGAATCTTTCACTTGCTTAGTTAGGTTCACACCAAAGTATTTTATATTATTTGTGGCTATTGTGAAGGGTGTATTTTCCCTAATTTCTTTCTCAGCATGTTTATATTTTTAGTGGAGGAAGGTTACTGATTGGTTTGAGTTAATTTTATAACCAGCAACTTTGCTGAAATTGTTTATTAGGGGATGTAAGCTGGTACAACCACTCTGAAAATCAGTCTGGCAATTATTCAGAAAACTAGACATGGTACTATGTGAAGACCCAGATATTCTACTCCTGGGCATATATCCAAAAGTCGCTCTAACATATAACAATGACACATGCTCCATATGTTCATAGCAATCTTACTTATAATAGCCAGAAGTTGTAAAAAACCTACATGTCCTTCAACAGAGGAATGGATCCAGAAAGTGTGGTACATTTACACAATGGAGTACTACTCAGCTATTAGAACCAATGACTTCATGTAATTTCTAGGCAAATAGATAGAACTAGAGACTATCATCCTGAGTGAGGTAACCCATTCACAAAAGAACATGCATGGTATGCACTCACTGATAAGCAGGTACTAGCCCTAGAAGCTCAGAATACCCAAAAAACAATCCACAGACTTTATGAAGCTCAAAAAGGAGAAAGGCCAAAATGTGAATACCTCAGTACTTCTTATAATGGAGAACAAAACAAAACAGGTCAAATAGAGAAGCAGGGATTTAAGAAAAGATCATTCAGAGGCTGCCCCTCCTGAGAACCCACCCCATATGCAGCCACCAAACCCAAGAACTACTGCTGATGCCAAGTACTTACTGGTAGGAACTAGATTGACATGCCTCCTCAGGGACTCTGCCAGAGTCATAGAGATACTGAACATGCTTGCATCAAAACATCGGTATGAATATGGGGATCCTAATGAAGGTGCAAAAGAAAAAAACTGAAGGAGCTGAAAGAAGTTGCAAGCTCAGGGGAAGAACAAGACTATCAATGAACCAAACCCTCCATAACTCTCATGGACTAAAACACCAACCATGGAGCATACATTGAGAGACCTATGGCTCCAGTTCCATATGCAGCAGAGAAATCAGTGTCTTGCATCAGTGTGAGAAGAGGCCTTTGGTCCATATAGTGCACATTTTTCCAATGTAGGGAAATGCCAAGGCACTGGGGTAGAGAGGGTGATTAAGAGTGTGAGTGCACCTTTGTAAAGACAAGTGGAGGAGGAGAGGGGACGGGAGCAGAGTAGGAGAAGGGGATAACATTTCAAATGTAAATACAGAGCATCAAATAAAATATTTTTAAAAATTTAAAAAAAAAGAAAATCATTGTACATGTTCAAACCATAGAGTGTGGTGATTTGATACACATACTATTCTATAGAGTCAGCATTTCTGAATTAATACTCACTCCATCAGCTACATTGGACACCAAACCCCTATAATTTGCTGGTCTTATAAGAAGGTGTGCTATTTTAGACTAATTTCCTCCCTGACACCCCAACTCCTGGAAACCATCTCTTTGCTATTGGATTGACTTTAAATCACACATGGTTTGTGATTCTTACCTGGCTTATCATGATGAGTTCTCCTGTCACCAGTGATGTGTTTTTCCTTTTAATACTATTGACTTGTATTTAATACCTAATCCCACTCTATTGAATATATCAACCAGAAATTTTCTATCAATTCTTCTACTGCTGAACTCAATTATTTCAACAGCTTGTCTATTGTGACTCGTGCTTTAATTTACATATGGAGGTACCAGTGAGATGGATTAACTTACAAAGGCATTTTCCCTTGAACCATTATCCAATCCATGGAATCCTCATGATAGAAGAGACTGGTTAAATTGTCCTTTGACCTCCACATGACCTCTGTAGAATAAGAATGCCAACAAATATACATATCCACACAAAACATTAATGAATGTAAATAAATATGATAATAATATTTCTCTCTGAGACACTGATTTTAGGATAATCCTTTAAATACACATCAAATAAATATATGCTCAGCAATGCTATTGCTGCATTATGTAGTAGCTTCATATTTAATTGTTTGAAAAATATCTGAATTGTTTCCATACTAACTGAATGATTTACATTCCCTTCAGCCATGGAAGGTTTCCTGCAATCTTCCTGCCATTCCCCAAACTTATTCCTCTCTTGGATAGTCTCTATCCAGTCCTTAGTGAAGTAATGTAGCTATGATTTATACTTTTTCAATCATGTCTGGTGACTGGTAAAGGTGACCGTTCTCAATATCTGTGAGCGGCATCTGCCAAGCATTGAATCAAAGTGGTCCCTATAGGCTCATATGTTTGAGTGCTTGGTTCCTGGTGGTTGGAACAGTTTAGAAAGTATTAGGAGGTAAGGTCTTTTTGGAGAAGATTCAAAAGATGTGGGTCATTCCTGGTGTGGTCTCTCTTCCTCTTCTTTATAGCTCAAGATGTAAGATCTCAGCTATTTCTACCTCCATGACTTTGCTCTGCAAACAGGGATTAACTCCTTGCAATGATAATTTCAAATAGATGTTTTTCATTATTAGTGGCTTTGGTCATAGGATATTGTTACAGCAATAGAAATGAAACACATACTACATTCTTAGGAAAATTCCAATAGTTTTATAGGGATGAATCAAGAGTGGGTTTTCCACAAGGAAAGTTACACATATTTTCCTTCAAATCCTGTAATTTATTAACAGAAAGGGCCTCAAGGACATGATTTAGCATTGGTATGGGAGCTTGAGAGTTAGACATAAAATGGATAGGCCAACCAAGATGAAGCTCTGAAACGGAGGGAGTCTTCCTTTTAACACCCTGAAAGCAGCTTCATTAAAAGTGCGGATAAGCTTTTCAGTTTCATGAGGTCTCATTTGTCAGTTGTTGAGCAATTGGTGTTCTGTCCAGGAAGAGTTGTCTCCTGTACCAAAGAGATCAAGGATAGTCCTTATTTTCTGCTTTATTAGATTTAGTGTACCTTTGGATACTTTGATTCAATTGGACTTGAATTCTGAGTGGGATTGACAGACATAGATCTATTTATATTTTTCTACACACAGACATCTAATTAGGCCAGCACCATTTGTTGAAGATGATTTTTTTCTCCCATTATATGGGCTTGCCTTCTTTATTAAAACTAATTGTTCATAATTATGTGGGGTTATTTCAGTGTCTTTGATTCAAACTCATTAACCAACCTGTCTATATCAATACCATGCAATTTTTCTTATTATTGCTCTGTAGTACAGCTTTAGATGCAGAATATTGATATCTCTAGGAGTTCTATTATTGTTCAGGATTGTTTAAGCAATCCTATTTTTTTTCTTTTTTGTCTTGTTTAGTTTTGTTTTTTTCATATGAAGTAGAGACTTGCTTTTTCAGTGACTGTAAAAAATTGTGTTGAGATTATAATGGGAATTGCAATGCATCTATTGATTGTCTGTAAGGCAAAGAACACCATCAATAAGATAATATGAGGGCCTACAGATTGGAAAAGAATCTTCACCTACAGAGGGTTAATATCCAATATTTATAAAGAACTCAAAAATTAGACACAAACAATCTAGATAACCCAATTTAAAAATGGGGTACCAAGCTAAACAAATAATTTTAATAGAAGAATATGGAATGGCCAAGAAGCACTTAAAAAACATTAAATACCCTTAGTCATCAGAGAAACACAAGTCAAAATAACTCTGAGATTCCAACTTATACCTGTCATAATGGCTAAAATCAAAAACCTAAGTGACAACAAATGCTGGAGAGGACAATTCTCCATTGTAAGTACAAACTTGTTAAGCCACTTTGGAAAATCAATTTGGTGGTTTCACAGAAAATTGGACATATACCCCAAAAATGTGCCACTAACCTACAAGTACATTTTCTCTATTATTTCCATAGTAGCTTTGTTCATGGATAACCAGAAACTGGAAAAAACCTCAATGTCCCTCAACTGACACGGATAAAGAATTTATGTGGTATGTCTACCTAATGGAATACTATTATTTAATTTAGCTATTAAAAACAAAGATGTGATGAAATTTGCAGGCAAATGGATGGAACCTGAGAATATTATCCTGAATTATGTAAACCATACCCAGAAAGGCATGTATGATACGTATCACTTATAAGTGCACATTAGCCATAAAATACAGGACAACCATGCTACAATCCACAGACCCAACGAAATTGGATAATAAGCAGGTCACAGGGGAGGATTGTGACTCTCACTCAGAAGGAGAAATTAAATAGTCATTGGAGTAGATGGAGAGAGAAAACTGGATAGGAGAGGAGGTGAAGCATGGAATGGAGATAATGATCATGTATGGAGAAGAGGTATGGGAAAGAGGTAGGAATGAGGATAAAAAACTCTGGTGACTGGCTGGAGGTGTGGGATGGAAGAGAAAATGGGGAGTCTATAGGAGTGACCCTTACTAAAATCCCTACCAGAAAGGGATATAACAATTTAAGTGGCCACATACTATAGCCAGACAGGACTTCACGAGGTGGGAGCAGGAACATCAATCCACAAACAATACCTTCAACCCAAATTTGTCTTGCCTACAAGATATACAGGGATTAAAGATGGAGCAGGGACTGGGGGATAGACAACCAATTACTGGTCCAACTTGAGACCTACCCATGGGAAAGAGACAATATCTGCCACTTTTTCTTTATCTTTGTTGTTGTTGTTGTTGCTGGTTCCTTTTTATTGGATATTCTCTGTATTTACGATTCAGATGTTATCCCCTTTCCACTAATCCCATCCTCTCTTCACTTCCCATCGAGTCCATGAAAGTGCTCCCTCTCCCAACCTCCCTCCTCTACTTCACCATTCCCCTACACTGGAAAAATGACCCTTTGATAGACCAAAGTCCTCTCCTTTCCTTGATGTTAGAGGATGATATGCTCTACTGCATATGTATCTGGAGCCATGAGTCACTCCATAACGACTCATTGGTTGATGTTTTAATCCCTGGGAACTGTGGTGAGTTTGGTTAGTTGATAATTTTGTCCTTGCAGTGGGACTGCGGACCCTTTCAGCTCTTTCAGTTCTTTTTCTAGCTTTCGCATTGGGGACCCTTTGTGTGGTCCAATGGTTAGCTGCAAGTATCCTCAACTATATCTGTATGACTCTTTCAAGTGATTGCCCCAGAAGCTTTTTATTGTCGAGAATTGTTTTTTGCTATCCTGGGTTTTTTTATTATTCCAAATGAATTTGCCAATTGCTCTTTCTAACTCAATAAAAAAAAATGAGTTGGAATTTTGATAGGGATTGCATTGAATTTGTAGATTGCCTTTTAGGCAAGATGGCCATTTTTACTATGTTGATCCTTCCAAACCATGAACATGGGAGATCTTTTCATCTTCTGATGTCTTCTTCAATTTCCTTCTTCAGAGACTTAAAGTTCTTGTGATACAGATTTTTCACTTCCATAGTTAGGGTCATACTAAGGTACCTTTTATTCTTTGTGAAGATTGTAAGGGGTGTCAATTATCCTGGAACTTCTAATACTTTTATTATGAAGGAGTTTGGATGTTGTCTGTGGCTTTTTTCAGTATTCAATTAAATGATCATGTGACTTTCTTCTTCCAGTTTGTTTATTTATACACATTTTCATATGTTGAGTACCCTTGCATCTCTAGGACTGTGCCTCATTGAGCATGGTGGATGAGCCTTTTGATCCTCGATCTTGTTTTTTAAAAGATTATTGAATATTTTTCTATCAATGTTCATGAAGGATTTGGTCTGTGAATTATTTTTAAGCTCCTCTTTCTTTACATTTGTATTACTCTGTATTTACATTTGAGATGTTATACCTGACCCCGCCCTATTTCCATCTGCCCTTTCCCTCCATTTGCCTTCACAAAGGTGCACACCCAACTGATCACCCTCTCTACTTCATTGCCTTGGCATTCCCCTACATTGGGAAAACATGCCCTCCCTGAAACAAAAGCCTCTTCTCACACTGAGGCCAGACACTGCTATCTTCAGCTATGTATACAATTGAATCAATAGGTCTCTCAAATTGTGCCCAAAGGTGGGTATTTTAGTTTATGGGAGTTTTGAAGGGTTTGGTTGGGTGATAATGTTGTTCTTCCTATGAGGTTGCAACTCCTTATAGCTCCTTAGGTCCTTTCTTTAGCAACCTCATTGGGGTTCCCAAGTTCAGACTGGTGGTCAGCTGCAAGCATGTTCAACTGTATCAATATGACTCTAGCATAGTCCCTGAGGGGGTATCTCTGTCTGGTTTCTGCCAGTAAGTAATTTTTGGGATCATCTATAGTGCTTGGATTTGTTGACTACATATATGGTGGATACCAAGGTGAGACAGCTTCAGAGTGATCTTTTCTTCAGTCCTATTTCCTCTGTTTGACCTTGTATTTCCTCCCAAGAGAGTTTTGTTCTCTTTTTAAGAAGGATTGAGGAATCCCCATTTTGGCCTTCCTTCTTTTTGAGCTTTATAATGTCTGTAAATTGTTCACGAGCTATTATCTGTTATCTGTTATATGTTATCAGTGAGTGCATAATATATGTGCTCTTTTGTGACTTGGTTACCTCACTCAGAATGATAGTCTCTGGTTTCATTCATTTGCTTACAAATTTCATGAAGTCGTTGTTTTTTAATAGCTGAGTAGTACTCCATTGTGTAAATGTACCACACTTTCTGTGACCATTCATCTGTTGATGGGTATCTGGGTTCTTCCCAGCTTCTGAATATTATAAATAAGGCTGCTATTAACATGGTGGAGCCTGTGTCCTTGTTATATGTTGGACCATCTTTGGGGTGTATGCCCAGGAGTGGAATAAATCGGTTTTTAGGTAGTACTGTGTCCAATTTTCTGATGAAATGCCAGACTGATTTCCAGAGTGGTTGTACCATCTTTCAACCCTACCAACAGTGGAGTAATGCTCTTCTTTCTTCACATCCTCGCCAGCATCTGCTGTCATCCCAGTTTTTTATCTTAGCCATTCTAACTGGTGTGAGGTGGAATCTCAGGGTTGTTTTGATTTGCATTTCCCTGATAACTAGGAAAGTTGAACATTTCTTTAGGTGCTTCTCGGTCATTTGATATTTCTCAGCCGAAAATTCATTGTTTAGCTCTATACCTCATTTTATAGGATTATTTGAATTCTATATACTCTAGCTTTCTGAGTTCTTTGTATGTATGGGATATTAGCTATCTATGAGATGTAAAATTGGTAAATATTCTTTCCCAATCTGTAGGCTGCCATTTTGTCCTCTTAACAGTGTCTTTCACCATACAAAAGTTTGCAATTTCATGAGGCCCTATTTGTCGATTCTAGATCTTAGAGCATAAGCTACTGATGTTCTGTTCAGAAATTTTTCTGCTTCTTTTTGTTCTAAAGCATTCAGCTGTGCTGTCTAGGTACTAATATATGCTCTTTCCAGTTTCTTTTTGGAGGCAATCAGAGCTACATGTTTTTCTCTCAGTACTGCTTTCATTGCATCTCATTGGTTTGGGTATGTAGTGGTGTCATTTTCAATAAATTCTAAAAAAATCTTCAATTCTTTCTTTATTTCTTCCTTGATCATGTCATCATTGTGCAGAGAATTGTTCAGCTTCCAAGTGTATGTGGGTTTTTTTTTTGTTTGTTTGTTTGTTTGTTTTTATTTTTATTAAAGACAAGCCTTAGTCTGTGGTGATCTGACAGTATGCATGGGAGTATTTTGATCTTCTTATATCTGTTGAGGCCTGTTTTGTGACTGACTTTATGGCCAATTTTGGAGAAGGAACCATGATGCGCATAGATGAATGCATATTCTTTTGTTTTAGGATGAAATGTCCTGTAGATATTTTTTAATTCCAGTTGGTTTATAACCTCTGCTAGTATCACTGTATCTCTGTTCTGTTTCTGCTTTCATAATATGTCCATTGATGAGAGTGGTATGTTGAAGTCTCTCCCTATTATTGTGTGTGGTATAATATATGCTTTGAACGTTAGTAGGATTTATTTTATAAGTGCAGGTGCCCTTGTATTTGGAGCATTGATGTTCAAAATTAAGAGTTCATCTTGATAAGTTTTTCCTGTGATGAGTAAATGAGTCCTTCCTTATCTTTGTTGATAACTTTTGGTTGAAAATCTATTTTATTTGATATTAGAATGGCTACTCCAGCTTGTTTCCTGGGCTCATTTGCTTGAAAGATTTTTTTTTCAACCTTTCACTCTGAGGTAGTATCTGTCTTTGTCTGTGAGATGAGTTTGCTGTATGCAGATAATTCTGGATCCTGTTTACATATTCAGTCTAACAGTCTATATCTTTTATTGGGAAATTAAGTCCATTAATGTTAAGAGAAATTATGAAATAGTGATTTCTATTTTCTGTTATTTTTGTTGTTAGAGGTAGACTTATGTTTGTTGGTTGTTCTATTTTATTTTCTTCAGTGTTAGATTTTTCCATCTATAATACTTTGTAGGGCTGTATATGTGGACAGATATTATGTAATTTTTTTGTACTGGAGTATCTTGGTTTCTCCATCTATGCTGATTGAGAGTTTTGCTAGATATAGTAACCTGGGCTGGCATTTGTCTTCTCTTAGGGTCCATGTGACGTCTGTCCAAGATCTTCTAGATTTCATCGTCTATGTTGAGAACTCTGATGTAATTCTGATTGGTCTGCCTTTATATGTTACATAACCTTTTTCCCTTAGTGCTTTTAGTATTCTTTCTTTATTTTGAACACTTAGTGTTTTGACTATTATGTGTCAGGAGGAGTTTATATTCTGGTCCAATTAGTTTGGCGTTCTGTAGGCTTCCTATATGTTCATTGTCATCTCATTCTTAAGGTCAGGGAAGTTTTCTTCTATGAATTTTTGAAGATATTTACTATGGCTTTTCCCTCTTCTACACCTATTATCCTTAGGTTTGGTCTTCTCATTGTGTCCTGGATCTCCTGGTCATTTTGGGTTAGAAGTTTTTTGGTTTTTGCATCTTCTCTAATTGTTCTGTTCATGTTTTCTATGTTGTCTTTAGTCCCTGAGATCCACTCTTCTATCTCTTTTAGTCTGTTGGTGATGCTTGCATCTGTGACTCCTGATTTCTTTTTTTGGTTTTCTATCTCCAGGTTGCCCTTTCTTTGTGATTTCTTTATTATTTCTATTTTCTTTTTCAATTTCTTTATATGTATGATTGTGTTTTTCTGTAGTTCTTTGAGTAATTTCTCCTAGTTTTCCTGTAATTGTTTAAGGGAGTTATTTATGTGCTTCTCAAAGATCTTAATCATCATCAGAAAGTATGATTTCAAGTGTAAGTCTTGTTTTTCTGGTGTGTTTGGCAATCTACTACTTTCTGTGTTGGGAGACCTGGGTTCTAATGTTGCCAAGTTGTCTTGGTTTCCATTGCTTATGTTTTTTCACTTTTCTCTTGCCATGTTTTCTGTGATTATAGGTGATCTTGTCTCTGACTGGAGCCTGTCTCTCATTTGGATCTGATGGCCATAAGAATTGCTTCTGGATGTTTGTATCTGCAGGCAGGTAGGGAGTTCTGGTTGCAGTGACTTCATTCTCTCTCCATGAGCTCAGGTGAGAAAGCCTTTGCAAGACTTCTCTGGGGGCTCAGCCATGTGCAGGCAGGTCCTGAGTCTTGGTGGAGGTCACTTGGCCCTCTCAGTGGGCTGGAAAGAACCTGATCCCAGAGTGCACCACTCTACCTCTCCTCTGGGAGCTCTAGGCTATTTCTCCTTGAAGAGCCTGAAGGGTGTGTAGCAACTCCCTGTTGGCTCAGGAGAAAGAGCACTTTCAAGGCTGTTCTGGGGTTTCATCTGTCTGCAGGCAGGTCCCGAGTTCTGATGGCAGCCATCCCGGCCCTCTCACTGGGGCAAAGAGTACCTGATCCCACAGTTAACCACCCTACCTACTCAAGAGATCACCAGGTGTTCCTGCCCAGGACAGTTGGTGAGATTATGTGTCAGGCCCAGGGCTTACCATGGGCTCAGGTGGAAGAGCACTTGCAAGGCTTCTCTGGGGTCTCAGCAATGTGAAGGTGGGTCCTGAGTCTTGACGGTGATCATCTTACCCTCTCGCTGGGCTGAAATGGACCCGATCCCAGATTGTACCACGCTAGCTGTCCTCTGGGAGCTGCAAGCTCAACCTCTGACATTATTAATGATACACTGCTATGCATTTCATAGACACAAAACTAGCCTAACTGTCTCTTGAGAGACTTCAGCCAGCAGTGGATAGAAGTAGATACAGAGACCCATAGCCAAACAACTGGATGGAGCCCAGAAATGTTGTAGAAGATTTGGGGATAGACAAGAACAAGACAGAGGGTATCAAGAACACAATAGGAAGACCAACAGAGTCAACTAACTTGGGATCATGGGGGCTCATAAAGCCTGGGCCACCAACAAGGAAACATGCAGAAGCTGGACCTAAACCCTTCCTACACATTTGCAGCAGATATGCAGCTAAGTCTTCATGTGGGTCCCCTAACAAGTGGAGTGGGGTCTGTCTCTGACTCTATTGCCTGCTATTGGATCCCTGTCCTCTACTTGGATTGCTTGGTTAGGCCTCAGGGGGAGAGGTTGTTCCTAGTCCTGCTTGGATTAGATGACGAAGGGTGTGGTTTATCTAAAAGGGGCTTCCCCTTCTCTGAGGTGAAGAGGAAAAAAGGGTGGGGAGGAGAAAATCTTAAGAGAAATACTTGTAACAGAAGAGGGAGGGGTTGTGAATGGGATGTAAAGTAAATTAAAAAATTAAAAATTAAAAAAGAGTGAAAATAAGACATAAAAACATACACATACACACAGAGAGGGGGAATGTAATTACCATCATTAGAATGGCAGGGGTAAAGTTTTCTGAGAAATTCCCTAAGCAATCTCCAGAAAATGTCAGTGTTTTAGAAACTTGCAGGTCTGAAGGGAAGTTTCATCATATGATTTAACTAAGCATAGAATCAAAGAGCTTGATGGGGTCAGCTGTCATAAGCTGAATACTAGCAAACATTCACACAGGCATGCATGTACACACACACACACACACACACACACACACACACACACACACACACACACAGCTTATTAACTCTCCAAAGCAGAAAAATCTACAGGAAGATGTGACTTGATTCAGGCTGTGGAATCTGACCTATTAGCTGATTGCTGTCTTAAAGAAGCAGACCCATGTTCTTACACCACAAGTCACAGGAACATTAGGAAGAAGGTCACTGAAACAGAAAAAAAGTGGGAACCAGCTGGAAGACAATGCCACCTTCAAAACAATACAGGGAATCAAAGAAGTCAGAAGAGCAGGAAAGAAGGCCAGCGAAGTACAGTTGGGTAGCAGACCCATTAAGTGGATTTGTTTGCTCAATAACATGGTGGCAACACTGCACCAAGGCTGTGTTGGCTTCTGGTTATGCACCCCACTCTTCTATCAATGCACTTGGCAACTTGGCTTTTTTACCTGCATATGCTATGCACACTCACCCCTCAATCTTGGAATCCCTGTACACTGCACTTGCCTTGGGTTTCCCATGCTCTCATCTCTAAACAATAGTACAAGGTGACCTCCCACCCTGTAACAGTCAAACTTAGACAGCTTCTGCACAAGTGCATTCCCAATATAGCCAGCATAAAAAATAGAGGGTCCAGTTTCCCCTGAACCATTTTGGGTACATGAGCCATGAAGTAAAATCATGTCCTTTTAGGAAGAATCCTCAATTTGACACCTTAAAATATTTGTATAAGTCAGTGCATAGATGATTAATATCAGATACATTATAGGAAGGGACTTGTTCAGTAGCAAAAAATTATTGTGTGGCCCAATTTATCAACTGAAATAGGGACCCATCCAAACTAAACCTTAGGAAGCCCTGAACAATAGCCAGGACCCTTGAGTACCCTCGCTCATTGGGACTTCTGTCAAGCTTGATACTGTATCTTCCTAGAATGGGGACCATCACTTTGCTCTGAATAAAATTTTCTTGCTGCTTTTGCAAACCTGTATGAGCCACTATCTTCAGTTATTTGACTAAGAGGCTAAGAACCTAGAAACACTTGGCCTAAATCACAACCACTGGGAACAGCATGGTAATGTTGTATAATCACAGTCAATGAATTTGAGAGCATACCCCACATACTAAAGTACTGTCACCATGAAACCAATGAATTTGTGGGACTTGCTTGTGGAACCACTATCAAGGGGTCTGGATGACCAACAAACTGTTACATCACCTTAACTTAGAGGGTGACAGCGTGATATATCTTAGATGAAGACTTACATCTCCCAACATCATTTGTAGCTGAGAATGAGAGTAACAGCCAAATTTCCAGGTGAGGGTCTCATAGTCTTCCCTAGTCCACATCAGTAACTTTGTTACTGTTGCCATACACCTGGCTACCACTGTATTGCTCTGCTCTGGTTTTCCATGGTTATAAGTCAAAGTCCAAAATGGCATCTCATTTTTGCTGCAGGTAAAGCACCACACAAAACATGCATTTTGTGGATCACAAAATATCTTTACCAATTCATTACAAGGATTATACATTTTTAATCATGTATCTGTGATAGTGGGGTACATACACATGCATGTGGCTGCGCATAGAAGCCATAAAAGGGTGGTAGTCCACCTAGATCTAGAAATCTAGGTAAGTAGTTATGATCTGCCCAACATGGGTGTTGTGAAGCAAAATTGCTCTGTTAGAGCATTCTGTACTCTTAACTGCTGAGCCATTTTTCCTGCTCCAACAAGTCGTTAAAAACCAATACTAATATCACACCTTTGTTCTTCTGTGTTCTGTGCAAATGTAACCTTTATGAACCTTATGAAGTCATCCGGAAGCCATTCTCCTAACCAGGCTACTCAGATTATAATGCATGGGATCAGAAAGTAAGATGCCACCAAATGTCACAGAAACATTTTAATCATGAGGATCTGAAATCACTCACAACTTCAACAGCAAGATATCCAAAACATAGTCAATGATTTATTTCAAAGACAACTATATTACAGAGATATCAATTAATGTATTATGTAGTGAGATTTACATCAGGGTAATAAGCCTAACAATACATTGCAAGACAAGGACAATTGAATTTATTAATACAAGTTCTTGATTTTTTTTTCTTTTGTTTCTTGATTTATATTGACCTTTCTCTTGGGTGGTGTTTTAAGTATATAAAAAGCATGATAAAGAGTCTGTTAATTAACTGGAAAATAATGTTTGAGGATACATGAGTAATCTGAGGTCTTTTATTTACCCTCAAAATTACAGATATAGAGATAAAGAACAAAGAGAAAGGCAAAGATATAGTCAAGCTGAGAATTTGTTTCTCACTCCCTACAACATGGATGTTTTTCCCTTGTCTTGTATTTCCTCTTTATTTTCCTGAGAGTAAAAGAGTACAAGGAAAACACATTACTCAAAATGAGCCTGAGACCAAAAAATAAAATAAAATAAAATCATGTGATAGGTTACAAATGAGAAAAGACTCCAGTGAGTGCAGTATGTGATGACAGGGAAGATAAAGAGAACATGTAAGAGCTGACAGAAAAAGAGAAGTTGCCCAGAGAAGACATAGAGATTCAGTCACAGACAGGGTTGAAAACTATATGTCCCTAACAAAACTCAGCTTGCAGGCAGATAAAAACAGAAGTGGGAATTACAGGCAGGAAGGAACAAGGAATACACTGTGCTCCTTTGCAGAGGACAGCCTGTTCTCAAAGGGGAGAAGTCATTAATGCAGCTTATCCACAAAAGAATCTAGAGAGATCAAGCCAACATGGCCCTTCTGTCTGAGTACAAAGCTGTGTTTACAGGGTTTGCTTTGAGTCTCCAAGAGAGGTCCCTTGTAGACAAAGCTCTGGATTTGGGAACAGCAAAGCTAGGAGCTAATTCTAGAAACCTCATCTCTTGCAGATCCCTCAAGGAAGTCCCTAAGCCTTAGATAATTTTTCATTTGCAAAATAGCTAAGTTAAGCCAAACAGGGGCTGTTGTGATTTGAATGTGATGCTCCCTTTGTGTTCTCATTCATGTGTCTCAACATTTGGACCACAAGTGCCGCCACTGTTTGGGAAAGTTGTGGAACTTTTATGACCAGAGCCTTGATGGAGGAACTGGGTCACTGGGGAATGGAGGCTTGAAGTTTTATAACCTAAATCCACTTCCTTTTTATCCTTGGTGTGAATGAGGTTGTGTGTATGCATTTATATGTGGGGGTGTGTATATTTTTGTGTGTGTGCATTTATGTATATGTGTGTGTGCATATGCTTGTGTATGTACATGCATATATATGTGTGAATGTTCCTTGTGCATATGTTTCTATGCATCTCTCTCCCTCTCCCTCCCCCACCCATCTGTCTCTCTGTGAACACATATATGTAGGCACAGGTGGACAATAGATATTTTTCTCAATTTCTCTCTCTCCACCTTACTTTTTGAGACAGGATTTTGCATAGAAAGTGGACTCACTGACTTAGCTATACTGGCTAGTTAGCAAAACTCAACAATTCTCCTGTCTCTGCCCCCTAGCAAATACAGGTGTGTACTACCGCTTTAGGCTTTTTTCGTGAATCAGATCTGAGCCTCTGGCTTGTATGGAACATATTTCACCAACAAACACAACTCCCAGTATACAGGACCTGTTTCTTACCTACTCTGTATTTACTGAGTGCAGACACAGTGTGGCCAGCTGCCTCTCACTCCCATCTGCCAAGTACTTTCCCCATCAGGATGGACTGCTCACGCAAACCATGAACAGTATAAACTTTCTTTTTCTGAAGTTGATTGGATTAAATATTTTGTAATAAAAGCAAGAAAAAAATACCACAGCAGAATCCTGATCTGTCTCTATTGTCTTCCTTAAATTCTGTTGTTTGACCCCAGGTGATGTAGTGGAAACTAATCAGCTACAGGTTTCTTGATCAGCTTCTTCAACTTCTATTCACTGTTTGCAGAAGAGCAATCTTAAAAGCTTCTTACAACCATGCTCATTAACTATAAAGAAAATCAGCGACTTCGTCCTATGTTTCTCAAGAATGGCATGCTAAGCTTTAAAGAATAAGTTCCATATTTGAATGGGTATATTCTCCAATAAAAAAGACTCTCTTTATTTAAAGAAACACAAGTACCAAAATAAATATTAAAATGAATCACATATCACACCCAGAAAGATTATTCAATGGAAAAGGGTGCTTGCCACACACCTTAATTTGCTCAATTTAATCTTTGGAACCTTCCTAAAATTAGAAACAATGTTGTCTTCTGCTCTCTACAAGTTTGCAATGGCTAGAACACAGGAGCACACACACACACACACACACACACACACACACACACACTCAGGTACACATGCTCAGACACACACACATACAGTTAAAAAATAATAAAATAAACTTTTGAAGCAAATAGATAAAAGAACATGTAAAAGCCCTTATGATTGTTTCTCAAAAGAACCATCAAACACTCCTCTTATAAAATCTCCTTCCTTGATGTATTTAAAATACATTGTGCTTCAGAAATTTTGAATTTGTATATGATTTTGTATTGTTTACTTTAAAAACTATATTTTCCATATACATATTCAACTTAAATTACTTAACTTGTCACTTGATGGCTTATAACTTTAAAAGGAGATGACGCATTTACTTGATCAGAACTATGGTGAACACAGTACACTCAGATGCAGAGGAGGCAGCGGAGAAGAGAAGACCTGAATGCACATCTGACAGTAATTAATTATATCATATTAGTTGATATACTTATTTTAGTCCAGAATAAACTGTCCATCTCAAGCATCCACAAAGGGTGGGTTTCTTTTTCCTGAACACATTACACCCTGTGGCTTATGTGGGTGTCTCACCGGTATGTAGACACCATCTATGAAATCAAAACTACAACAGTCAAGGGGAAGAAAATGACCAGTTGTACTGGTGCACACCTTTAATCCCAGCAGTAGGAAGGTAGAAGCAGGTAGTTGTTTGTGGGTTTAAAGCCAGCCTAGTCTACATAGTGAGTTCAGGGACTATGGTAGACATGTAGTGAAATCCTGTCTGAAAGAGGGGAGGGGTATTGATTGTTAAGTGAAGTTTTTGTTACCTGAGAAACTTTTTATTACCACCACCACCAACCACCTGACCTAAGTAGGTTAGATTAAAAAAAGGTCCTTCACATACTTCCTTTAAACTTCAGAGAAAGCTCCTACTTTGCATAATTGTAATTTGGTAATTTCATGGGCTTTGAAAATATTCTTGACCTTTAAGATTCAATCAGACATTGTACTAAAGAAAAAATTAATCAAAAGAAATAATCATAGATGGTAATGAGTAATGACCCATATGATGTTTGCATTTTAAGAATATGCACGAATTTTTAGATAGCAATTAACCCATAGCAAAGCACTAATATCAATAGGAATAAATAAGATTAACTATGTCCATATTATTTAGCACTATGTAAAATAGATTATCTCATCCATTTGAGAAAGATACTTCCAAGTCAAAAGGTAGTGTTTATGGGGATGAGCCAATCAGAATGCATATAAATACTAGATTAGTTTGTATTTAAGTTGCATAAAAAAGCAAAAACAAAAAGATAGATGTCCCGCGCAACCATCTCGCCTGCAAGAACGACGCGGCACACAAAATAGAATCCTTCTGCGGTAAACTTTATTAATCTGGAAAAACCGGTACTTGCTTCACGTAACGAAAAGGACGGAGAAAACCAAGAGATCCAAGGAGACGAACAGGACGAACAAGCTCCACGAGACGGCCGAAAACCAACGGGGGGAAGAGAGGAAGAAGAGAGGAAGAGAGAGAGAGCTATCCAGCTCGCCCCCTTATAAAGGGATCAGTCCTTGCCTTGGACGCGGAGCCCCCTGATTGGTTGAAACTCACCAGGCCCTATGACGCCACGGGAAGAGGCGGAACTCATGAAGCGGAAGTTACCCAGCCTGTGCGCACATGGCTTGTTTACTGCTAACTCCAGCCAGATATCAGCGCCATCTTGTAATGGCGAATGCGTGGGAATGTGTGGGCGGCGCCCCACATCTCCCCCTATCTTTTATACTTTAAGCAAAGTAGGACACCCATATTAGGAGGGCGGAGATAGAGGTCAAATCCTCATTAAGGTGTATAAAGACCATGTACAGGAGTAACCGCTAGGCCTTTTGTAGCCCGCAGTACACCTGACCTGTCACTCTGCCGTTTTTCTGAGGGAGGGACACTGGGGCAGGAAACCCTCATACAAATGGCTTATCTCCCGGAGAATGCCCCGAGACCAGGGGTTTCTCAGTGCGATGCTAAGCTCGGCATCCCTCATGGGCTGCTCAAACCAGACACTCTAATCCTGTGCAATGAACCGAAGTTCTAGGAGTGCAAGAGCTGTCTGGCCGGCGACCTACTGCTTAAGCAAAGACAAACAGATATCGGCTGATGCTGCATGTTCTAGAGCGACAGGCGCTTGGGCAGTAACCACCTTGTCTCTTTTTTGTTTGGGCCTCGAGCTTACAAACCAGCCAGAGAAGCAACGCAAGTCCGCAGCAAAGGATTGCTCCCAAGAGTCCCACCCCCACCCAAGTTAGTATCGGGGGTGAAAAGGTTAGGGGAGACTGTAGCATCAAGTTCCACTGGAATTGGTTTCAGGAATGCTGACAGAATCGCCCATCTCGTCTCTTCTCTGGCTCTCTGGTTCCACCGCGTCAGGAGCAGGGCTGTCATCAGGAGTCTCTGCCGTTTTTCGCGTGAGCCTCTCGGGAACCCAGAAAGGATTATTTTCATCCTGAGGAAAAACACAAACAGCTCCCCTGGATCTTATCAACACAAGATCCGGTCCTTTCCATTCGTTAGTTATAACATCTTTCCATTTTACCATCTCTTTTGGTTTATCCATGGGTAGGCAATGCCTTTCAGCTGCCGTATGGCCATGGTCATCAAGATTTAAAAAATTTAAGGTGAACAGTGCCATGGATACTGCTGTCCTAGGCACAGGGGGCAAAGCCTGCATAATCCCCCCTTTCTGTTTTATTAGATATGATTTAAGAGTGCGGTGAGCACGTTCCACAATACCTTGTCCTTGTGGACTATACGGCAAACCTGTAAGATGAGTCACAGCCATCTGGCTACAAAATTGTTGAAATTTTTGTGAGGTAAAAGCCGGTCCGTTGTCTGTCTTTAAGAACTTTGGCTTACCCCAGGCACTCCAAGCCTCCAAGCAATGTTGGATGGCATGTGAGGCCTTTTCTCCAGATAAGGGAGTGGCTACAATTATTCCTGAACAGGTATCAATGGATACATGTACATATTGCAGCTTACCAAAGGCGGGGACATGGGTAACGTCCATTTGCCATATTTGAAGAGGCTGGATGCCCCGAGGATTAACCCCCGAGTGGGGCGCAGGCAGAAACTGACTGCAATTTTGGCAATTGACAACAATATCGCGAGCCTGTTTTCTGGAAATGGAAAAGCGGCACCGCAAAGTTTCGGAAGTTACATGAAAGTTTTTGTGAAAACTTTTAGCAGCCTCTAGCGGCGAAGACATGGCTACAGCAATTATTTTTGTAGCCCTGTCTGCCAAATCATTGCCTTGAGCCATAGGTCCTGGCAATCCAGAATGAGCTCTAATGTGAGTAATATAAAAGGGCGATCTTCTGGCTAGAAGGCAATTTTGAATTTGCGCAAAAATTGAGGCAACTCTGCTAGACGGTTTAATAATGCCAGCCGCCTCAAGCAAATTGACAGCATTAACAACATAAGATGAATCAGACACTATATTTATAGGCTCTGAAAAACGTTGTAAAACCTCAAGAACCACTAAACATTCTACCACCTGTGGGGAGGTTTCTGTATACTGCCTCGAGTAGACCTGACCGTTAACCACAAAAGCCCCCAGCCCAGTTTTGGAACCGTCAGTATAAATAACTAACCCTTCTTTTAGGGGACTACAAGACGTTACTTTGGGAAAAACAACAGGTTGAGTCAAAGCAAACTGTAAAATTGGATGTTTTGGGTAATGATTGTCTATTTTTCCTGAAAAGGAAGTGACTAAGATAGCCCAATCATTTGAAGTGGCAGCAAGAGTGGAAACCTGCATGGCATTATAGGGAACAATTAACAGCTGTGGCTCACTGCCAAAATGCGTGATGGCAGATTTTAGCCCCCTCAGCGCTAATTGCGCCACAGCATCTGGATACCAGTCAATTATTTTAGCTGGCGAGGCATTAGGATGTACCCACAATAAGGGTCCTTGCTGCTAGAGCACCGCAGTAGGGAGCCGGTTTGTTTTAAACACACATAATGAAAAAGGTTTATCATAATCCATGCGAACCAATTGTGCATCCTGTATAGCTTCTTCTACCAACTGTAACGCTCTTTCTGCTTGCGGGGTCAAACTTCTAGGTGAGGAAACATGCGGATCTCCTTCTAAAACATCGAATAAGGGTTTAAGTTCAGCAGAAGGAATCTTAAGAAAAGGTCTAAGCCAATTAATGTCTCCTAGTAATTTTTGAAAATCATTAAGAGTGTGGAGGTGATCCCTTCTTATCTCGAGCTTTTGAGGGACAATCCTATAGGAATTGACTAGTATCAGAAATCTGAACTTTTTCCGTGGCGATACGTAGGCCCATATTTTCTAACGCTTGCTGCAATAGGGGAAAAGCCTCTGTTAAGATTGATAAATCTTTGTCACATACTAGGACGTCATCTGTATAAAGAACCCAGGTTAATGATGGAAAATGTCTTTTAACAGGAATAAGGGCTTGGTAAACATATAACTGACATATAGTCGGGCTGTTAGCCATGCCCTGAGGCAGGACTTTCCATTGAAACCTCCTGTCAGGTTCTGCATGATTAATAGAAGGAAGGGTAAAGGCGAACCTGGGCCTATCTTGAGAATGTAAAGGTATGGAAAAGAAACAATCTCTAATATCTATTATCATTAAAGGCCAATGTTTTGGGAGCGCCGTGAGAACCGGTAGGCCACGTTGTACAGGGCCAAGCAAATGCATTTGTTTATTAATGGCTCTCAAGTCATGCAACAATCGCCATTTTCCCGATTTCTTTTTAATCACAAAAATGGGGGTATTCCAAGGGGAGGTTGAGGATTCTATATGACCCAATTGTAGTTGTTCTTTAACTAATTGGATAACAGCTTCTAACTTTTCGGAGGTAAGAGGCCATTGAGGAACCCATACCGGCTCCTCCGTTTTCCAAGGTATGGGCCGTGCTGCCTCAATGGCGCTTAGGAAAAACCCAGACCCTGCCTTTCTTTCTTAGGGTTAGGCGAGGCAGGCTCTAGGGGTCCTTGTTCATAGCGTCCTAAGCCTTTTCCCTCTTTATATCCCATCTTACCCATAATATCATAAGCCTGTGCCGAATATTTATTGGACAGAACTAGCCCCATCTGTTGCATTATATCTCTCCCCCATAAGTTAACCGGAAGAGGGAGTACATAGGGGACAAACTGCCCACATTGGCCTTCAGGGGTTTTCCAGGTGAGCGAGGCTGCACTAATGGTGGGGCAGGACTTATAACCCAATCCTTGTAAGGAGTGTGATGACTCTACAACCGGCCAATTTTTGGGCCACCAATGAGCGGATATAATACTCTTATCAGCCCCTGTATCAAGGATGCCCTCAAATCTCTTCTCATTAACCCACAAGTTAAGCCTAGGCCTGGTATTCAAAGATACCACTAAATAAGCTAAGTCGGTCCTAGAGGAGCCCATCTGTTTTTCTGCCTTTTCCTTAGTCCTTTTATTAGAGCTATCAGGGAGGAGCAATAACTGTGCAATCCTGTCACCCTGAGTTACAGAGAATATGCCGGTTGGGCTGGAGCACAGTACCTGTATTTCAGAGGAGTGGTCACTGTCTACTATGCCTGGGTGGATTATCAATCCCTGCGCTGTAAGGGACCCCAGTCCGAGGATCAGTCCTAGGGTCCCCGGAGGCAAGGTGACCGCTCCTACAGGGATGGGCTGAACGCCCATCTGAGGCATTAATACCAGTGAGGAGGAGGCACGCAGGTCCATTCTTGTTGGCCTGTCTGTGTGCTCACCTTGCTCTCCCCTAGGGGTTTGGAAAATTTGCTCCCATATCTTTGCGGGCCCTGGGAACGGGGGCCCAGTGACCCGTTTTTTGGCATCTCATTGGTCTGGGCAGTCTGACTCTCTAGCGGGGGAAGGAGCCGGCCTCTGAGGTCCCTAACAGAGCGGCAATGTTCAGCTTTATGGTACCCCTTGCCACATCTTGTGCAAAGGGGCGGAGGGTCCCTAGCGACCATCCGACAATCCTTTTTTAAGTGTCCAGATCTTCCACATCTAAAACAGACCCGTCTATCAGGGGCTCGTGGCGGGCCCCTCTGGGACTGCAAAATGGCTGCCGCGAGACCTGCATTAGTAAGTGGCCCTCCCAGTTCCCTACAGACTCGAAGCCAGTCTTGAAGACCTTTGCCCTTTCTAGGGGCGATAGCGGCTCGGCATTCCTGGGTGGCCTGCTCAAAAATAAGCTGTTCAATAAGAGGGGCAGCCTGCTCGGGATCCCCGAAGATCCGACCTGCCGCCTCAGTCATGCGGGCTACAAAATCTGAAAAAGGCTCCTGGGGTCCCTGAATGATTTTTGTAAGCTGATTATCGGCCCCTCCCTTTTTTGAAAGTGCCTTCCAGGCCTTAATGGCTGTGCTTGACACTTGGGCATAGGCACCCCAATGATAAGCTGTCTGATCTGCCGCATAGCGACCTTGGCCCGTCAACAGATCGAATGTCCATTCTTGTTGTTCAGGAGTCAACGCTGTAGCATTGGCTCTTGCTTGGGTTTGGGCAGCCTCATACCAAAGAGCTTTCCACTCCATATACTGTCCCATGCTCGGTAGAGCAGCCTTGGCGATTGTCTGCCAATCAGAGGGAGTTAGGGCAGAGGTAGCCAATCTATCAAGCTGAGCGATGGTAAAATTGGCGGTTATCCCATATTTTCTGACTGACTCTGCCAATTCTTTTATCTGACTATATTCTACGGGGGCATGAACGCGGCCACCCTCAGCTGTCTCAAACACAGGGAAAGCGAGACACATCTGCCTTCTCACCCTTTCCGGGAGGAACGAGAAGGATTTTACAGGCGTGCATGCCGCATATGGAGGAGGGGCCACCGGTAAAGGAGGCGCTGTCGGGACAACTGGGGACAAGCGCGTGGGCCTATACTGCTCGTCAGGATAATATCCTTTTTCCTCATAACTAGCTGCTCCTTCATCTACCCCTGCCTCCTCTTCTGGGTCTAAGCCTTCTCGCTCATAATCATCATCTGAAGTCTCGGGGCTATCAATGTCTAGAGCCTCGAAGTCTTCTACAGGGTACAAACTGACTCCCCTTCTCCTAACATTAGAGGGCATAAGGGAATAATAATCTGAAGGTTCGTGGGTAGCTACTCTCCCGCTATACCGTGTTTCTGGAGGTCCTTTTTCCTTAGGGGGATAATACCTTTTCCTGCGCGCGCCCATTCTCTCACTCTGTTCGGCTTCTGATAGCCTATCCTGCGCTTCACTCAATACCTCTTGCCCCGCAGCGACGGCGGGCCTACAACTCTCATCTCTTAAACAATTTTGTACCATCGTCCAAATGGCCATGGTTCTGGGCCCAAGGTCTCCAGCATTCTGCGCACAGTTTAATTCTCTACCCAATCTGTTCCATGAGGCTGGTGAGAGAGACCCAGAAACTGCAAACCAAGGGGCAGTACGCTCAACCTCTCTTACAAAACGCTGCAAGATGCGGGTGGGCAATTCTAAATCTCTCTGCTTAAGAATTGACTGCAGGGGTGTAATGGTCGAGTGTGAAGAGCCCATCACAGCAATGTAATGCCCGCGGCTTATTTGCGTGGCGGCCCAAGGCGAAACTGAAAGGCAAGTCTCAGCGCGTTCCGCTTTTTTTATCTACAAAGACTTATGGAACGCAGGGGTGCCTCTGCTTATCTA